>NW_008342393.1:10767868-10769083 GCF_000622305.1 Nannospalax galili | reverse complement strand
TATAAGATATAAAATTTAATGAGGTTTTAACCTTTAAAAAAGATCTCCATTTCATTATTAAAATACACAGTATCATACAGAAAAATTCATTTTCAATGCAATTAACACTAAGGTGTTAGCACATGCATTTCTCATCTCTATATATCTGATTATCACTAGTCACAGTCGGTTACTTTCTGAGATCCTTGGCATCTGAGCATGGATATAAAGTCATCAGGTAGATTTCACTGGTAATGTTTATCACCTCTGCTATTTAACATGAAGTAAATTTTTATGCTTCCTCCTCAAATACGTAGTTTTTTTTTAATTTGTTGATTATTCTCTGTGTATATCATACAGAACATCCCACACTATCTTATTCAGCTATATACCCACTTCCCAAATGGTACCCTCCCATAGCCTCCATCCTCCCACATACCGGAGCCCACATATTCTGTCATCCTTGTTACTGTCCTCTATGTTGTCAATACCCTCAGCCATTCTCCAGTGCTTGTCCACCTGCTGAATCTAGTCAGCCTATCTAGAGAGCTTTGTTTTAGGAAGATCAGCTGTTCCTCATCTAGCAGCAATCGGTTGTCAATATTCTTTTAGATAAGATTGGGGTCTGCTGTTCAATTTCTCAGTTCTATGCTGGGTTACTGTCTGGGAGTCCCTTGGCCAATAACTCAAAGGAAGATATCACCTGTCTGGCAATTTTTCTTGTTATGTAGCCTTTAGCTAGACATATGGACTCTTAAAAATTATATTGACCCCATTAATCTTTGGTTATACATTCCTTTTGGGTGTTTAAGATCCTACAGTTGGCCCAGATAAAACAACTTATTTTTACTTTAAAGGTCATTTGAGGATCTGTTCCTCAGGGGTAACATGGGCTTGGGAGGAGTCCCTGGCTCCTTTCTTTTACCAGTTCCGTCTATGTGACGATAAGTCAAAGGTCCTACTCAAACATGGCTTGCTTTGCTTGGAAGCATGGAGGAAATGTTTCCTCTGTGTTGACCCTCCTCTTTGTAGACTGGACAGTAGTTCAGGTCCATCTGGGTCTCCATGGCCTCCTTGCTCAAGAGGACCGCTGATTCACCACAGTTACAGGACATTTTGAGAGATGCTTGTAGTCCCCTGGAACTTAGTCAGCCTAGGAGGGCAAGGAGCAAAAACTGTACTTTATGTCACGCTGACCAAATTAGTATAGGCCTCAAAATGTGGCTATTAAACATC
>NW_008342393.1:10732066-10767796 GCF_000622305.1 Nannospalax galili | reverse complement strand
CGCTCTCAAGATAAACCTTGCCTAGGCATATATTACATTCTTTGATCTGGTTGTATGTATAATTTGTCAGTAGGTTGTTGGCCTAATACGGCTCCCTCTGGTTTTCTAAAACTAGCTAGGCATTGTTTATCTCTCACACTGTCTAACCATTCCACCATGGTTTCCGCGTTTTAGGTGCTCCTGTTTTTTCCATTAATAATACCCTTCTCCTATGGTCCCACCTCTCTTGAGCTCCTTTTTCCCCTTTATCCCCCAGGTTCCTGTATAACCTTCCCTCCTTGCCCCCTTAAAATAACCCCATTATTGTCCATATGTCCTTTGTTAACACCTGTTTTCTACTGTTCTTCTCTTTCAGATTCTTTCTTTTCCTTTACTTCCCTGGTTCTTCTTCATTATCCTGGTTCCTGTAGTAATGCCTGGATACATATTCACTTATAAGGATTTGGTGCTAGGAATATATGAGGGCTTTCTTTACTGCTGAGTAAAATTCCATCGTATAAATCAACCACATTTTCATTATCCAGTCATCAATTGAGGGACACTTAGGGTGCTTCCATCTCTTAGCTATTGTGAAAAGACCAGCGACAAACATGGATGTACAAGTGTCCCTGTAATAGGATGAGTTCTTTGGGTATATGCCAAGGAGTGGTATAACTGGGTCAAATGGTAGGTTCATTTGTAGTTTTTAAGAGTTCTACACACTGCTTTCCATATGGGTTGAACAAGCTTGCAGTCCTACCAGCAGTGGATGAGCATTCCCCTTTCCCCACATCCTCTCCAACATTTGGTATCATTTGTTCCCTTGATCTTAGCCAGTATGACTAAGGTAAGGTGATACCTTAGAGTGGTTTTAATTTGCATTTCCCTAATTACTAATGATGTTGAACACTCTTAGAGATGTTTCTCAGCCATCTTTATTTCTTCCTTTGAGAAATCTCTGTTTAGATCTTTAGCCCATCTTTTAATTGGGTCATTTGGTTTCTACTTCCTTTCTTGATACTTTGTTTTTGAGTTCGTTATATATTTTGGATGTTAAACCTCTGTCAGAGGTGTCACTGGTGAAGATTTTCTCCCATTCTGTGGGTTTTCTCTTCACTTCCTTGGTTGCTTCTTTTGATGTACAGAAGCTTTTTACTTTAATGAGGTCCCTTTCGTTGATTCTAGACCTTGTTTCCTGGGCAGTTGATGTCCAGTTTAGAAAATCCTTTCCTATTCCTATATCTTGTAGGTTATTGCCAATGTTTTCTTCTAACAGTTTCAGAGTTTCAGGCTTCACATTGAGGTCTTTGATCCATTTGGAGTGGACTTTTGTGCAAGATGAAAGATAGGGGTTTAGTTTCATTCTTCTACAGGTGGAGATCCAGTTTTGCTAGCACCAGTTACTGAACATGCTCTTTCCTCCTATGAATGTTATTGTCTCCTTTGTCAAATATCAGGTGTCTGAAATTTAATGAACTCATATTTAGGTCTTCAATTTTCTTCTATTGATCTATGAGTCTATTTTTGTGCCAGTACCATGTTGTTTTTATGACTATAGCTCTGTAATACAGTTTAATATCTGGAATAGTAATTGCCCCAGCATTGCTCTTAGTGCTCAGGGTTGCTTTGGCTTTCCGAGGTCTTTTGTGCTGCCATATGAATCTTAGGGTGGTTTTTTCCAATTCTGTGAAAAATGTCATGGGAATTTTGATTGGCATTGCATTGAATCTATAAATGGCTTTTGGTAGGATGGTCATTTTCACAATATTAATTCTTCCAGTTCATGAGCATGGGAGGTCCTTCCATCTTCTGATGTCTTCCTCAATCTCTTTAAGGATTTAAAATTTTCATTGTAGAGGTCTTTAATATCATTGGTCATGTTTATTCCCAGATATTTTTTTTGCAGCTATTTTGAAGGGGAGTCTTTCATGTACTCGTTCTCTGATTGCTTGTTATTGGTATATAGAAAGGCTACAGACTTTTGTAGATTAATTTTGTAACCTACCACTTTACTGAACATGTTAATAATTTCTAGGTGTTTTCTGGTGGAATTTTTGGCGTCTCTTAGATATAATATTATATCATCTGCAAAAAGGTATAATTTGATCTTTTCTTTTACAATTATTGCTCCTTTAATTTCCTGCTCTTGTCTATTGCTCTTTCAAGAGTTTCAAGTATTATGTTAGAGAGGAGTGGAGATAGTGGACAGCCTTGTCCGGTTCCTGAATTCAATGGGAATGCTTCCAGTTTCTCTCCATTTAGAATGATGTTGGCTGTGGGTTTGTTATATATGGCTTTAATTATGTTGAGGTATGTTCCCTCCAGTCCAATTCCCTCTAGGACTTTGAACATAAATGCTTGTTGAATTTTGTCAAAGGCCTTCTCTGCATCTATTGAGATGACCATGTGGTTCTTGTCTTTGAGCCCATTTATATGATTTAAGGCATTTATTGACTTATGTATATTGAACCATCCCGGTGTCTCTGGGATAAAGCCAACTTTATCATGGTGGATGATCTTTTTGATGTGTGTCTGTATGCAGTTTGCAAGTATTTTGTTGAAAACTTTTGCATCTATGTTCATTAAAGATATGGGTCTATAGTTTTCTTTTTTGGTTGTATCTTTACCTGGCTTTGGTACTAGAGTGATACTGGCTTCATAGGAGGAATTTGGAAGTACTACCTCCATTTCTATCTTTTTGAATAACTTAAGTGGTATTGGATGTAGATTCTCTTTAAATGTCTGGTAGAATTCTGCTGTAAATCCATCTGGTCCTGGGCTTTTTTTGGTCGGGAGGTTTTGTATTACTATTTCAATTTCCTTATGTGTTATGGGTCTATTTACACTCTTGGTCTATTTACATCTCTTCTTGGTTTAGTTTTGGTGGTTCCCATGGTTTTAGGTACCTGCCCATTTCTTTTAGGTTTTCAAATTTAGTAACATATTGGTTTTTAAAGTATTCCCTTATAATGTTCTGGATCTCTTTGGTGTCTGTTGTGATGTTTCCCCTTTCATCTCTGATTTTGTTGATTTTGAGGTGCTCTTTCTTTCTTTTAGTTAACTGGGCTAGCAGTCTGTCAATCTTGTTTATCTTTTCAAAGAACCAGCTCTTGGAATTGTTGATTCTTTGTATTCTTTTCTTTGTTTTAATTTCATTAATTTCTGCCCTGATTTTTGTTATTTCTTCTTGTCTGCAGTGGTTGGGTTTTGTTTGCTGTTGCTTTTCAAGTGTGTTGAGTTGCAGTGTTAAGTCATTTATTTGTGTTCTTTCCAGTTTTTTGATGTAGGCACTTAGAGCAGCTATAAACTTCCCTCTAAGGACTGCTTTCAGTGTGTCCCAGAGGTTTTGTTGTGTTGTATTGTCCTTTTTGGTTAGTTCCAGGAATACTTTTATTTCTTTCTTAATTTCTCCTTTGACCCATTCATCATTCAGGAGTGTGTTGTTTAATCTCCATGTGTTCATGTGGTTACTGGGGATTCTTCCAGTGTCGATTTTAAGCTTTATTGCAGTGTGGTCTGATAGAATGCATGGAATTATTTCAATATTTTTGTATTTGTTGAGGTTTGTTTTATGCCCCAGTACATGGTAGATTTTGGAGAAGGTTCTATGGGGCGCTGAATAGAATGCCTATTTTTGGTGCCTGGGTAGAATATTCGGTAGATATCTGTTAGGTCCATTTGATATGGTATTGTTTAATTCAGCTGTCTCTCCGTTAATTCTCTGTCCCGTTGACCTATCTAATGGTGACAATGGGGTATTGAAGTCCCCAACTATTAATGAGTTGGGATTAATCTGGGTCTTCAAGTCCTGTAGTATTGTTTTGATGTAGTTGAGCGCACCAGAGTTTGGTGAATATATATTCATGATTGTAGTATCTTCTTGGTTTATTGTTCCTTTGATCAGAGTGAAGTAGCCTTCTTTGTCTCTTCTGATTAGTTTTAGTTTAATATTTATTTTATCAGACATTAGAATTGCAATGCCTGCTTTTTTCTTACTACCATTCACTTGGTATATTTTTTCCATCCTTTCACCTTAAGGTAGTTCCTGTCCTTGAAAGTGAGATGAGTTTCTTTCAGACAACAAAAAGATGGATTTTGTTTCTTAATCCATTCAACTAGTCTGTATCTTTTGACTGGGGAGTTCAGTCCATTGACATTTAAAGTTATTAATGAAAGTTGTGTATTGAATCCTGTCATTTTTATTTCTGTTCACACTGTTGATATATCTGTGCATTTCCACAGTTATACCTTCATTGAATTTCTTTTCGTCACCCCTTGTGTATAGTCGTTCCTTTCTTCAGCTCTTTGTATTGCTTCAAGAATTCTCTGGAGGTCTGGTTTTGTGGAGGGCTCCTGTTTTTTTATATATTAGTGGATCAGGAAGAATAGACCAAACTGGAGCTGGCCTATATACTTCAAGGCCCACTCTCAGTGGTCTATGTTACTAGCTAAGGCCTAGCAATGTAGACATTTTCAGATTCAAATCATAATGACTCCGGAGGTACACTCTCTGGAAACTCCCTAGGACACACCTGAGGTGTGCTACTTTAATCTTCTAGGCTACATTGACAGTCAAGATTGGCCATCACAGCTGCCCCTCCTGATTCTGCCTCCACACCATTGAGCTTCCCAGCCTGTCACCATTCCAGAATAATCAAGTATTTATCGCATCTCTCAATGCTCTTTTTTTCTTCACATTTCTTTCTGCCAAAATAACATATAACTCAATTGACTACACTGTCACTCAAGTCTCTCTGAGCCAGGTAGGATATCTCTGCTTATACCAGGGAGCTAAGAGCAAGGCACTGTGGAATCACAGTCTTGGCGGGGGCTCTACCAGGGGTTGTGTTTGGCTCTGTTTTCAAGAAGGGATGGTATGTTGGTGTGCAGCTTTCATCACAAGGTTCTGGGTGTTTTATAAGGAGACTGTAATTAGAAGAACACATAAAGGGGTGGGGGAAGAAGCTGGAATCAAGTTATCTCTACTACTCAAGTTCATTCATACCTTCTGGGCACCAACTAACTTCTACCAGGACTAACACTATTATCATACATTAGGACCTCAAAGTTAAATCCTAGAGGAGATAGGTAAATGAGCTAAATGAGACAAGAAGACTGTGTAGGCAAGGAGGAGTGCTGGAGAGTGAAGGAAAATAGAGACAAACACCATTTGTCAAGGGAGCAGCAATAACCTAGCTCCAGCTGCTTACTGACATGTGCGGTTGCAGCCTAAGATTTCCAGATCATTTTACTTTTCTACGAGAACCTGGAAACATAGGAATTTAAAAATTTTACCATTGCATTGGCCAAACATAATACATTGGTAGGCTATATCCAGTTCATGGACTTCCGCTCTGTGACCATATATATGTATAGAACTTTCCAGAGTGCATGCATAGTTGTTAATAATTTAGATCACAAAACTTATGGCAACCATCCACAGGGTAACAGGGCAGAGCCGTAAATGATGTCAACATGCTGAGAAGTGAACAGGAAGGTGCTGTGGTGATGGGCATGAAAGAACAGAAAGACCTGACTCCCTCTGGAGGAGTGGCTATATTCCAAGCAGTCTGGGATTGGTAGAGTTTCCTGCAACCCTGGGAGCTGGACAGCTCCAGGGCCAGTTTCCCCTCATTCTTCTAGAGTGCTAGGAGGCAAGGTTTGCAGAGGGCTAGATAGGGTTGGGATGGCAGAGGTCATCGCCATGGTAATAAGATTGCCATGCCAAGTATACAGACACATTACTTCTCTCTGGCTTCAAATATACTTTCCCCCAGCTCTCAGCCAGCATAAACTCCAGACTCGGAATCTGGAGACGGGCGGGCAGTGGTGACATCTTTTCCAAGGGTGATTTCTCTTCGCCCATGACCATCTGTAGAGCCACTGGTTTATCTGCATGTGGCTTAACCATTCCCGTTCCCTGTGGCTGCCCCGCCTTGAGCCCTCTCTACTGAAATCCGAGGAGGAAACCACCCCTGAGTCTCCAAGCCCTTTGCAGCTTCATCAGCTCCCTTCTGCCTCGTGGTTATGATGTGACCATCCTCCAGGGACCTCGCCTTTAGCTCCATTTCTGTTCCTTTGTGTTAAGATTTTAATCTCACCAATTACTTTTCAACAATGTCCACTAGTCCAGAAACAACTCCTGTTTCCACAGCCACCTTTCCTTCACAAGTGCTCAATATTCCAAATGCCTTGTGGTATTCTTGACCTCTGAAAAGGTCTTTCTTGCCTCTGGCCTCTTCTCCATCATCCTCAGTACCATTCTATATACTTTAGCATCTCAAATTAAAATACACAAATGTGACTTTAGAACAAGAAGAGAGAGGGGGAGAGGGGGATTTCAGAATCATATAGACCCAAGTTTACATCCCAGCTTTTCCATTTGCTCCCTGTATTCACTGAACAAATTCTATAATCTCTCTTGGCTTGCCTTCTGTTATTTTAACTTAAAATTGGGATACATTGCACCTACCTCACACAGTTGTTAGGAGAATTTGATGAGCTAATGTATTCTGTCTCATCGTAAGTACTCAAAAATAGATACTGGTGATTAGTACTACTCCCCGTGAGTGTTGCAGTACAAGGAGAAGATAAGAAGGTACCCGCATCTGTCAGGAATATGTCCGTGGGGTGGTTTGAATGAAAATGTCCCTCATAGGCTCCAAGTATTTGAACACTGTGTCCGCATTTGGTGGCACAGTTTTAGGAGGTGTGGCCTTGCTGGAGAAAGAATGTCACTGGTGGTGGACTTTGAGGGTTCTTAAGCCTTGCTGGATTTCTAGTCTCTCTTGGCATTCTGTGCCTGCTTGAAGATGTGAGCACCTTGCTTTCTGCTCTGGCCTCCTCTTGCCACCATGACAGACTCTGAGCCCTCTGGAACTGTAAGCTCAAATAAACTCTTCCTTGTATAAGTTCCCTTGGTCATGGTGTCAGCAACAGAAAAGTAACCAATGCAGTCAGGAATGTCCAAAGAATGTGAAGCAAGTTAAAGAAATGATAGAAACTTGTATGCTTACATATTCTGCTCTAGTGCAAGAGAGTTTATTTTTAACTAAAAAGAAAAGGTGAAAACTTATTGCTACTAAGTTCCTGCAACCTGCCCCTGACCCAACTATGCGGCACCTTGTTCTCCAACACAGATACATGGCTCTTATCAAAGGACGTCCTTGTAAACACCTGGTTTGTGTCCAAGCTTATGGATTTCACATACGAGCTAAATGGACCCAGTTCACCTTCCTCCTTCATACTGGTATTAAGCACAGTGGAGACACACGAGTTGTTTAAGGTCAAACCCACTTGAATGTGAACCCTGACTCTTAAAGTCCCAGCCATGGGACTGTGAACAGGGTATAAATCATGCCAAGCCTCAGTCCCTCTTTGATACTGGGGCTCTGGGGGAGTTCTGGATTCTTCCCAAGGACTTCACCTATCTTAACTGCCCTCATTGTCTTCCCTGTCATTAAGTGGACTCCAGAGGTGCCGCCATCTGTGGGGTTTCCTGGATGGAGTCCTCTGACCACTGCTTCATTCTGCACCCTCCTGGCAAGTGGGATCCAACTCAAAGGTTCAGAGAAGTCCTTAGAGTTGGACAGAATAGATACTCTGGTTTCAACACTCACTACCTATGTTATCTGAAGTCTGAGTGTCTCTGTCTGAGAAGGGAGTGACAGCAGCCCCTCTGTTAGAGGATCTTTCTGAAGACTCAGTGAGACAATTACAGGCATAGTGCTGAGAACAGGACTTGACACAGGGCAAGGACCCAAGGTCAGTGGCTCTCTTTCAGAAGAGTGGAAAACACCAGGGTTGGTTAGTAGAGGATGGGACTCTAATCTTACCCAGACATGGGGAAGTTGTAAGACACTGGTCTATTGACATAGTTTCTGGGTTTCCATATCTGGAAAACCAGAGGTGCACCTGCCTCATATCCCCAGAAGATGAGAGGATTTCACAGACATATAAATTCTTTGGGAAAAAAGCACATCACTTTAATCAAACTGCTGAAAAAATTCATTTTATTCCTACCCCTTTCGTGTACATCTATTTGTTTAGAAGCTCCTGGAAGGCGGGGAGGGGCCCTTTACTTTGGTGTTCTTTCTGGGGTTTTCACTTTCTGTGGCCTGCTCAGTACATGTTGAAGACTTATTTGTCACCCAGTCCCTCCTTATGGAATGACCTAAAGTGAAAAACACATACTCCTTATGTGTGGATGCTGTTTCTGTCAGGACAGAGTTTGAGCTCCTGGTCTGAAGGCCTGAGCTGCCTCAAGGAGAAAGGAGGGACTGAGTATCTGTAATAAATGTTTCCTAGCAGGGAAGGAACAAAATCACCTATCACTCCTGCGGCTTTTAGAAAAATAAAGAATGGAGTAAGAGCATAGAAAGAAGAGGATAAAACCCCAAGCTTTAAACAAGTGGTCTGATTGTTCATCATCTAGAAAGTGATGCGATGGAAAAGAATAAAAGGGGAGTGGTCCTGCTGTGCTCTGGGGATCTGTGCCTCAGACATCCATCTCAGTACTCCTGGGCTGTCTGTCCATCTGCATTTTCCTTTTCTTTAACAAAAACAGACCTCTCAGAACTGAGGTTTCCAAACCTGACCCAAGAGTTCTAGGCCTGGCCTACGTGGTCTCTAACTAAATAGCTTTACCTTCACTCACCGCCGCCCCCCGCCACCAGTGGGGCAGGGAGGGGTCATCTCCGTGCTCAGAGAAGAAAGCAGACAAGCCAAACAGGAGATGTCTTACAGGAATGGAACTCCTTATTCCAGGCACACTAGGGAGAACCCATGGTTAAAATGGGAGAGTCTGGGCTCTCTGTCCATCTTCTAGGCAAATTCTGGCCCTGGGGAGAAAGCTTTGGTGCATACCAAAGCGCTTTAGTGCTTCTGCAGATGGGCACAGGGTCTCCCTTCACCCCAACAGTTCTAGACATCTACCTATAGATAAGAAATAAGAATCCATGGCTGGTAAGATGGCTCAGTGGAGAAAGACTCCTGCTATCAAACCTGGCAGTCTGAGTTTGATCCCTGGATCCCACATGGTGGAAGGAGAGACGAGATTCTTGCAAGTTGTCCTCATTTGCGCACACACACACAACAAATGTAACAAAATTTATTTCTAAAAGAAATATGAATCCACTCAGAGTATAAGCCTTGACTTTTCATGTGATGGTTGGGCCTTTGATTATTTTGCCAGAGCTAGTAGATTTAATAAAATTTTGCTGCTCTAGTGATAATTTCAGGGGCTTTTTAATTGCTTTGTGCTTAGCAGGGTTTTTCAGGAAACACGGCAGGAGTGCATTACCTGGCACTGGGTGAGACTGTAGAGAGCCAACGATGAACGAAACACAAAACACAACCTCTGCTCTCTGGGTGCTCACAGGCTTTGTGCTGATAGTAAAAATCCAGGTATGCAATTATAAACCTGTGTCCTTGAGCTATCATAGCAAACAACAAGAAACCTGGTGGCTGGACTTGGTGGTTGTCTCAGAGCTCTGGAGACCAAACCATCTGAAATCTATGTGTTGGCAAGGCTGGTTCTTGATGGAGACTGAGAAACAGAACCTGTCCCATGCTCTTCTCTGGCATCTGGTGGCTGCTGACAACTCTTGGTGTTGCTTGGCTTGCACCTGCATGATTCCAGGGTCTGCCTTCATTTCACAGTAGCCTTTCTCTGTCTCTGTGTCAAGTTTCCTTCTTTCTCTTGAAAGTACACCTCTAATATTAGATTTAGGGCCCACATTCAATCAAGGATGACCTCATCCAGAGACCCTGAGTTTTCGAACACTGGAAAGACATAGACACTGGGAGTTAGGACATGGACATCTGTTTTGAAGGGAAACATAATTCAATCTACTGAAAACTGAATGCAATAAAAGAGGGGCAGGCATGGGATGCTACTGTACTGAGGACAGTCACTGATGCTGTGGTGTGAGTCAGGCAAGGGCATGAAGAAGAGTTCCTGGGGGCAATTTTGGAGGACAAGTGACTAATGGAGGTTCATTTGTGTTTGTCTTAGAGGTTTGGGGAGGAGAGAAGGACTCCTCTTTGCTATGCAAATGTTGATGGACTCCTGATATCGCCTTGTATTTCCCTCCAACCTATTAGTGTCTATGGGTCCCAACAGGAAATACCACTCTGTGCTAGCTGACACTTCAGCTCTGAAGTTTCCATTCTAGCATGTGTGGAACCCTCTACCATAGTTCCACTAAAGGCAACAAAACAAAACACAACAAAAATCCAGCTGTTCCCACCTCATTTCTTTTTGCTCTCTTCCTCGTCAAAGTTCTGTGTGGTCTTTCCTTTCTTGGAATCTCAGCTTGCTGAGCGTTCTGAATAAACTTCCATTGGTAAATGTTGTCTGCATCAACATCCAAGTATGTTCTGGAGTGGATGATGAGAACCCATTTCTAGGCGGGCCCACCATCACAGAGAAAAATAATGGGAATGGGGAAGCACAAGGAATGGTGCAAGTTCAGTGTAAGGAATGTACCTGAGGAAGAAGAGGGGTCAGTTTACACCCAGGAGGTAGACAGGAGACAGATTACAGACGGATGACAGATGCGATGGTACTCACATTAGAAATGGCATGTAGAAGCTAGACAGGTTTTGTTCACCCACAAAAAATGAGATGCTTCTATTAGTATTGGGGGACCACCTGGTTCCTAAGGAATTAAGGCCTCAGTGTCAGGAAACAGAAATGGGGTAGGTGAGCAAGTGAGAAACCTCAGAGGAGAGAGTCTTCCAGAGGCAGGGCTGGCTGTCTTCAGAGTCAGAATTTTCCAGGGAATGAATTTCATTCCAGAAGCCCATTTGAGGTGAGTTGACCCCTCAGGCACAGAACACATGAGTAAGCCCTGCACAGCATCCTATGAGCTCATTATTAGATTGCTAAGGTTACATGTTTTCAGCACATCCCTGTTGGCAAGAAGAATTCACTCTTCATGGAGTGAACTCGGCCAGTGGCTAACCTTGACATAAGCATTGGGGAACAACCTTTTAAGGAGATTCCTGACTTGTCATTTGCATCCGGTCCATGGAAGATCAGATCTGGGTGGCTTGTTATTTGAATCCCATAAAACTGTCTAGACCACAAAGTCTAGACCTCCAGTCTATCCCTAGCACACCCAAGTTCTAAAGAGTGAGAGCTTATTAAACATGTAATACCAGGTTGCTCATGCTTTTGGATAAGGATACCAGAGTTGCTTTGGTGTGAAACAGTTTATGCATGTGTGGAATGAAACTCCACATCAAGCATTCTGCCCAACTGGGGTTACAGCACAGGGCTAGGTTTGTGTATAGAATTATCTACACCAGAGTGACTGGTTTAAAGAAAGCTCTTCTTTGCACTACACCTCACTCCATTGGATGCTTCCAAATCTCCTTTTCACTAAATCCCACCCTCTGTGAGCACTGTGTGCCGGGTTCAGAAGGCTCATCCTGTGCATTCTTGTTACCCATCCAAACTATTTGTGTGTTGCTTTGGCTGTTCTGCAGAAGACTTGCTGAAACCGTCACATCAATTCAACCCAACATTCATATTTCTGAAGGATTATTCTTTATATGATAGCCATGCTATCCCAGATTGTTGTAGAGTCAAGTGTCAGGTATGTGACTCCCAAAGATGACAGCCAGAGAAAAAGCAGCCAGCTACCCCGATCTTCCCCTGCATCTCCTAAAAGGCCCTATGACATTCTATATCAGAGACTTGGAAAGCTAACAGATGACTGTCAGCAAACTGCAGTGATTGTATTGGCATGGTTGGCTTGTGGTGGCTCTGTCTGCACACTGTGCTTCTTTCTGTCTGCCAAGCCCCACTGTCCCTGATAAACGCAATGCTCAGAGACGGCTAATAAGGAAGGCTGACTGTGACATGAGAGCTAGTTTCATAAGAAAAACAGATCTAGAAAGCAGATTGTGAGGCTGAGAGAAAGATTGCCATAATTTGTCATTTCACCCTTTGGTGCAACGTATGCCCCCCTCACAAATAAATAAATGTGAAATAAATTAAACATTACATGGCATCCATTAGTCATTTACTAGTTCTGAGTGCTCATACAAGCTCATCTGATTCTTGTCACCACCCTGGAAGCTGGGTGCTGATCGTATATTCATCCTTTTTTAAGATAAAGGAACTGAAATAGCGTAGTTAAGTAGCTTGTTAAGACAGCTCAGAAAGTAAGTGGTAGAGTTGAGAAAACTAATGAGAATTGTAAAGGCTATGGTTGGGTTTTGAAGGTAGGATAGGATTTGATAGGCTGTGGCTGGGTTTTGAAGGTAGGATAGGATTTGATAGTCAAGAAAGGTCTTCAAGATGGGGAAATGGGCTCCGGGCTGTTGAGACAGGGAGGGGCCTCTCACTTTTGGATGGTTGATCATATGGTGAGGCGTAGGAGACAATAAACAGGAATTCAAAGACTGTGTTGTGATTTAGCCAACACCTGACTTTGAGCTCTGTTGTAGAACTGAAAATAAACGGATGAATTCAAAAGAACCTGTAAATAAAGACCTGACACAAATTAATGGCTAATTAGATAGGCAACAAAAGGGTAGGGAACATGGCATGGTCCTTCAGAAAAAGAGGACATTGCACACTGTGTCCCTGAAATGCCTCTGTGCAGTCCCGATTCTTTCAACAGGTCACAAGGACAATGGAAGAAGTGGGCTAGGGCTGAAAGGTCCCAATGAGTGGTATCTGAAGGACACTGATGAGTGGTATCTGAAGGACACTGATGTTCTACACATTCACTGTGAACTGCCTCGACTAGGGCTATCTTGAAGAGGGCCTGCTTTCCCGCATGTGTGCGGGGGATCACAGTGACGCCTGTGCTTCTGTCTTCTATGCATCTTGCTGTGACTGGTTTGAGACAGGTGCTGTGGAGAGAGTGGCTGAGTGTGTCTGGCAGTCATTGCTGGACCTTCCAAGTAACACCACTGGACTGTATGCCCTCGTGGACCTTCTCTATTAGATCTCATGTCTCACTTGCCATTTCCGGGTGCACTCTGCAGTCTTTCAGGAACCTCTTCCCCCAGCCCCAGCACAACTAGACTGTGGGCATGACAGATACCAAAGAACTCCCTTAGCTTTTGACCTAAAAACGTGATAGTATTGATGGAACTAGGGAAGCCAAGATAAAATGTAAATTCTGGAAAATCAATGATGTTTTCAATACCTTGAGCTGACCATGGGACCTCTAACTACATATGTCCTTTGAACAGTGGAACCCGAGCTTAGGAAAGTGGTCAACCTTGGGTTTACCAATTCAGGGGCCATTAGAACAGAGAGGAACACATGCCACTGCTCCAGGGAACAAAGGAACAGAACAGCAGCTGAGGACTTAACTGTCTCTTTCCCATTGCCAAGGGAGGCTAATTCATTAACAATGAAAGAGAAATGGGAATGAAGTAGAAAGGTAGAGACTTAGTGTATTAGCTATTTTTCTTACTATTGTGACCAAGTACCTGACAGAATTTAAGGGAAAAGGGATCTTCTTTTAACTCACAGAAGGTTTCAGAAGGTTTCATGGTTGCTTGACTCTGTTGATTATGAAGCCATTGTGGTAATTGCGTGAAGCAGAGGGTACCCATCCCATGGTGGACATAAATCAAAGAGAGAGAGGTGCAGGGGGGCGGGGGCAGGGACAAGAAATTCCCAAGGGCCCCAGTGACCTACATCCTCCGGCTACATTCTGCCTGCTAAAATTTCAAGAACTTTCCCATATGACATCACTAACATCCACAACGAAAGCATGTGGGGGACATTTCACATTCAAATTGTACTAGTGTATCACAGTGAGAAACCAAGATGAAGCAAAAAAAGTCATTGTGACATGTCCTGAGGCTGTGGGAATGGGAAGACAAGTTGTATTTAAGAGTAAAGGGAGAAGAGGTTCTGAGCAGTCAAAGAAAATGTGCTGGGTCTTTTCCTGAATTCTTTGGTGTATTACCTGCTTTGCTATCATTTCCTGGTACAGAATGACTTAAACCTCTCATCCCTCATTCTCTCTCTCTCTCTCCCCTCCCTCCCTCCCTCTCTCCCTTTCCCCCCTTCCCCTCCCTCTCATTCTCCCTCCCTCTCTCTCTCTGAGCCGCACAGCCTAGTAAGATGAAAACCACATGGGCTCCTTAAAGTTGAAGATGCTCCCAGTCAACATAGCAGGTGACAGCCAAGGGCAAAATCTGGGCTCCCATGGTACAAAGATTCCTTGAGTCTGTCTTCATCCTTGAGTGCAGCTATTACATTAAGCAGGAATCCATTTAGGAGAATTGTTGTATGTCATGTTGAAAGTTATAACTACTGTGTTTGGGACTGGACCCTTAACTGAGAAATCCAGTTGATTTTAGTTCAGAAACCAATGAAACAAAAGTGTCACAACTTGCTATTACTGACAAAATGATGAGGGTTGGTGATCACTAGTTTTTTTTTGAAACTACAATTGAATCATTTGTAGAATTCTGTCAAGGATTTAATAAGCATGTTAGTAAAAATAAAGTAAAAATTCTATTTAAAAATTCTATTGCTAATACATTTGGGTATCTTTTCATCACTGGCCTTCTGAGAGCTGATGCATTCTTGATGATCACTGTGAAGGTAAATGTGCCTGTGTTTCAAGTAGCCTGAGACAAATCTTTTCAAGGCTTGAAAACTGAACTCATAGGTGCCCAATCGCTACTCTTGATTCTATTTCCTCTTCTGTGGTTTAACTTATTCTTTTGAATGTGAAGATAGTTCTTGCTAGGGAATCTGGAAACAAGAAGATGCCTGAGTGTCCCTCTCCCTTCAGTAATGTGGTTTGTTAAGTGCCTACTCTGTATGGGGACTATTATGGGAGACAAACAATAGGTATGTCTCTGAGGTGTTTCCAGAGAGGCTTAGTTGAGCAGGGAAGACCCACCATGAATGCAGGCAATGCCATTCCATGGACTGGGGGCCTGGACGAAATTAAAAGAGGAAAAGGAGGAAGTCAGCTGAGGACTGGCATCATCGCTCCCTGTTGCCTACTGTGAACAATGTAACCAGCCATTTTCCACTCCTACCATCACACCTTCCCAGTGTGATGAACTGTGTTCCTTCCTAAACCATGAGTCAAATTATTCCAGTCAGGCATTTGGTCACAGCAATGAGAAAAATAACTGGACAGGAAAATAGGACAGGCCTGGGTGGCATGAGGTTTTACCAAGATTGGCTTCATTCTGATTTTCAGTGTTCTCAGCACTCAGAAAACAAATTCCCTTAACACTGTAGTTGATACCTAGTTTAAAGCCACTTCTTGAATGTATTCTAAATGCAAAAATATCCTGTATCTCCTATTTTCTTTCACTGGTTCTTTTTCCTTTGTGTTCTCATTGCGAGAGTGTCAACTAGTATCATTCCTCAAATATAGAAATTCTCACTCACCCTAGAAGTTTTCTGGATGTGGGCTTGCTTTGGTCCATTCTCTGAATTTTTGAGGTCTTGGATGCCTGTCTAGCTACCTGGATCATATTTTGGATGTCTCTGAGCTGACTGTCTCAAAATTTCTGCTAATTACATATTGACTGAAGGTCAATGTTAAGGAAGAAGACAATTCTAACTCCTGTTTACCTACTTTCTAAACACTAAAATGATCAATGAGGTAAACATTTGTGATATATTCTAGTTCTAATGAAATCAGGCTTCTGGTAAATGCATCTGTAGATAAAAATCATCCAGCCTAATAAGACTGCTATCTTTGTTTTTAAAAAATATAATCTGCATTAGAAACCAATTTTTAAAATACTTTATATTAGGAGGATATCATCTTCAAACACTATCTCATTAAGCAATGATGTAATGCCATCAAAATAGAACCCTTGATCCTTTCTCTTTCTTTCTTTCTTTCTTTCTTTCTTTCTTTCTTTCTCTCTTTCTTTCTGTGGAAATGATAAGCTTTTGTCTTCACATCCTCTCTCAAAGCCAAAGGGCTTTGAACAGGTGTATGACACTATTATCCACATGTCTAAATTCCTTTCTTTTTCTTTCCTTAATAAGTAACCCTTCCAGTATGTTCACTTGGGACAGAAAAAGATTTCTAATAAGTAAACATGACTAGTGATAAATCGGTGTAGGAAAGAAAGCCTGGCAATATGTTGATTGGAAGTTCCTGAAAGTTCTCATTAGGAGTGATCATGAATAAAGGAAGCTCTTGCCTTATGAGAACCTTCTTCAGTGTGCTGGAATTGATTCTTACCAAGCATACAGCCTCTGATGTTTGTTAGCTGTGTTTATATAGGCAGGTCCTAATGCAATTACTGTGTCATCATCTAGCCACAAATCTCCAAAGTCTGCATTCAAGAAGGCCCACATTTTCTGCTGGAGAACTCTCTTTTTCAGCCCTGGAGCAATTTTACTTATTTCTCTATTACACCCTGACAAACATTGAGCCTGGAGGACTTTAAACATTTTATATTTGAGTCTCTTTTCTTTACAAGACTGTAGCCTCTGGCGAACCATGGCTGCTTCAAGTGCATTTTCATCTCCAATGGCATTTCTAGAATATCCTCATCATCTTTGTGATCACAGTTGCAGTAGATGGCAGGTAAGGGTATCTGGATTTATCACAGTGATCCTACTTTATAAGAGCAATAGATTTCTTATCTTAGTGACTTGCCTATAGCAAGAATTCTGGTCCCATGTACTTGCCATTTAAGTATGCTTGTCTGAATAGAATTGATATTCCCAAAGTTTCCAGCCTGCCCTTGAAGTCTATACCTAGAGAGACACAGTCAGGGGGATCAGAGGTTCAAGATCAGTTTCTGCTGTGTCCCAAGTCTGAATCCAGGCTGGGCTCCTTAAGACCTGGTTTCAAAAAACAAGTGAAACTCCTGCAGTTTGCCCTCTCATTTTGTTGTCACTGGACTAGGGCATTGCTCCCTATTTCACAGCTCAGGCTACCTTCTTAAAACAGTGGGAAAGTTTTATAGGGAGTTTTAAATCATTATTTTAGTAGTATTTATATATATATATATATATAGTATATATGCATATTTATGCACATATGTGCATATTCAGATGGGTGTGCATATTCATGTGGATGCCAGAGGACAACCATAGACAGGGTCTCTAACTGGCCTGGAACTCACAAAATATCTTATGATGGTTGGCCTGTGAGCTCCAGGGATCCATCCATCTGCCTCCACCTCCCCAGGGCTGGGCTTACAAGTGTGCTCAGCACTTTTGTCTTTTTTTGTGTGAGTATTATAGACAGAACTCAGATCCTCATGCTTGTGAAACAAGTGCTTTCCTGAGTGAGCTCTCCCTCCTCAACCTTCCAAAGATTCACTGATTATACTCTTCAACCATAGGTGTCATCATGCAAATATAAAACTAAGAGACTATGTCTTTCTATGTTGTTATCTCAAGTTCTGTGTTGTTCTAGCTACTCTGTAGTTTTGGTGTATGAATGCCATTTGTTATCATCAAAGAAATGGACCCCCCCCAACTGGGTTTTTTGTCATGTCAGATGCAACATCTCTCACGTAATTTGTTTTATTGTCAATTTGGACTCTATCATTATCTTCTTCCTCTCAAGAATCCTGTCTTCACCCTGCTGATCAGGTCAGAATTGTCCACCAATATATTCTTTCTAGTCCCCATACAGATATGCTCAGGTCCCAGCCAGGCCTTTTGTTCTTATGTCATAGGCCACGGTCCAGGAAACTAACATCTTCTCTTCTACTCTATCTTCAGCTGCTCATTACTTCATCCTCTTTCTTTTTCCAAAGATGAGCCATCAGCTGCAAGTGGTGATGAGAGCATCATTGTGTCCTGAGAGTCCCTCTGCTATCTTCCACCCCACACTTTAGTGTCTTTGGGGACCCGTGGCTAACCTTTCTTGCCATGAGAGTCAGTGAACAGCAAGGTCTTCTCTGGGCTATTGCCATGCAACCCCATGTGGTTTCTTTGCTTTGCTTCCTCGGGCACCTCTCAGTGCATATTTTAGATGCTTCCAGACAAGCCGTTTCTTCCAAGTGTGATAACAGAATTGTTGTACCTGATCCTTTTGCAGATCTCATTATCACAGAATTTTATTTTTATTTCATTATTCAAAGTACTGGCGATTGAACCTAAGACTTGGTATGTGCTGGCAGGCACTCTAACACTGAGCTGCATCCCCAAGCCCTAGATGGTGCCTTTTAGTCAAAATACCTCCATTGTGATGGTATAGACCCTAGAGAAAAACCTAGACCAACACAATTTCTTACTGTATTCTAATAATTATACTTACAGACAAGAGTACCTCTCACCGCTTATCAAAGAAACTGCCTTTTCCAACAGATAGAGACCATTACAAAGTTCCACAACTGGTCAAATACAGAGAATAAGTGTCTGTGTGGTGCCTAGCCCTGGGTGACACATGCACAGGGCAATCTCTCTACCCCTCAGGAAACATAGCAGAACATGGGGTGGAAGGAATATTAACACATGTCTCAAGCCTCACCAGTAAAGTTTCCTCATGCAACAGAAGATGATTAATTCAGAAAAACACGTATCCAAAGTGCAGTGACTAAGAGACTACAGAATACTTATCTCTAAACTGGACACTGAAATCAAACCTCTGCCACCCAAGGCTCAGGAACTGCTGCCGAAGAGGTGGGCAGAAAGATCGGAAGAGCCAGAGGTGGTGGCTAATCATAAGAAAACAGTTTTCCAGAGAGCTGGGAAGTTACTCATACGAGGTCTCAGGAATGGGAACAGCATGCACAAGTCCCATGCAAGAGTAAGCCAGACAAAACCCCAGCTTAGAAGTGGGGAAGTGGGGAAGAAGCCCTAACATTAGCTGGGGAACTACCGGCAGCCAGTAACTGCTGGGACAGGGAGCGTCTGTTTTCTTTAAGGGTGTGGTGCTAGATAGGTTAAGGGGATGGATATTTGGAGACACAAATTTGACTCAGTAGGCCTTAATACATATGACAGAGTACATGAAATCTGGTGGGGAGGTCTATAAGAGGGGTGCAAGATAGTGAAGGGGATGTAAATATGATCAAAATATAGTGTATGAAATTTGCAAAAAATTCAAAAACAATCTCCATTGCAAGAATCTGTGGTAGAGCTGCTCTTTCTCTCACTCAGATAACTTCCCACACCTACTTCCAATCACAGCTTTGCCTGGTGTCCTATCTAACGGCTTCTGATTTTTTCTACTTATGTTTGTTTTCTAGAAAACTGGAATAGAACAAGGTGAACCTCAGAGTTTTCTTATTTTTTAACAGCCACTGTTCTATTTGCTTGAACATAGAGAAAATAGAACTCTTAATCAATAACCTTGGGAGAAAGAGGAGCACAAAATGGATTCTGAAGGTCAGACAGCTCTAATTAGCGCGAATCCCTTACAGCCTCAACAACAAGAAAACGCTCCCCGGGGCCGGGGGAGCAATTATTTCCAAGTCGTGTTGACTCAGAGACCTGCTTGTCTTCTTGTTCACTTTCTCTTATAGCAATGTATATTTTTTTGAGACTTTACAAGTGGTTTCCCAATAGTGGTTACAGAGACATCAGACATTTTTATAATAATATTGTAATGGTATAGACTGAACACCAGGCAAGGAGTCTGGAGAAGTGAATTCTTATCTGAACCCCAGCTTTGTATGTTTTGAGGATGCACCACATAAACACTTTACAAACTGGATGGTACCATATAACATTATGTTTAAGGTTTCTCATTTTAAAGCTGGCCTGATCTATATCTGAGAGTCCCATAAAAAGGGTAGGCTAAAATGAATAATCCCCCAACCTGCTTCAGACCTTTCCCCTCTGTGAACATAATCCCTGGCCTTCCACAATTTGGTTTCTGTCTCAAGGTTCCATTATTCTTTCTGTCTAGCTCCTCTCTTGAGTGACAGCAGAATTCACCTTTCAGGAGGCAGAGTACCCATACTCACTCGTCAGCTCACAACTTTATCTCAGGAGTCCACTGGAATCTGGAATTTCTATCAATAGAAAAAAACCCATAAAACCAATTTCTGCACCAGATATACCTTGTATAATCACTTATGAAAAGGGGTCAGAAGAGTCGGTGTTTCCTGTCAATAAAACATTTTGCACAAGAGTATGAAACAGCTTGATTTAGAAACTGATATCCTCTCAGCTTATAGGTTTGTATAGCCATCCATCTTTAATTAATTAGTTTTCTGCCTTTCATTCTTTTGTTATACTGTTAAATTATTTTAAAATATACATATTACATCCAATCCATGACAGTGAGCTCCTAAAGCCTTTGCTATTTCAGGAGTGATCAGTGGCCAGGAGAATCTCTTACTCTAATATTTGTTTTTGACACAGTTCTCAACACAGAGCTCCTGAATCCCTTAGAATTTCCTGGGTGTAAGAAGTATCTTCAGCCCCAGTGAGGTGACCATTTTTGAACTTCTGGATAGGAGCTGGTCATGAGAAAGAACACACCATCACACCATGATCTAAGCTTGATGGTTTCAGTACCACTCTCCCTTCTCCAGAGAGATGGGTGGGACTGGAATTGGAGGCAATAGTGGATCACACCTACATGATGATAAAAAAATTCATAAGAACTATGGGGTTTGGAAACATATGCATATGGTACACCCTACATCCATGGGCACAGGATGTTTGGGACCTTCCCACACTCTTTCATCCAGCTGCTCATCTGACCAATGTTGATCTTTTCTTGAATTCCTGTGAGCTGCATTAGCAAATTAAATGCAAAATGGAAGGAGGTGGCAGGAACATTTGATTGATCATTTTTCAATCAGAAGTATAGGTAACAACCTGTTATTTGTGATTAACGTATACAGTGGTGGTCAGCACTATGGGAATGAGACTTTAGTGATGGAGATCTAGTACTCTTAGGTAAGTCTTTGTTAGAATAAAACTGAATCATAGCATTCTCAGCTAGTTCTAGAGAACTCTTGAGTGGGGCAGGCGTAGGGATAATCCCACAACCTGGTGTCAGAGTGCTGTGTTGACTAGTTTGCAAGGGTAGTTCCCCATTTCCAATGGGACAATTCAGTCAGGAATTCAATAGCTCAATGCTTGAGAATCAAGGGGGAAAGGACATTGGTGGGTACAGTATGTGAGGTACAAAAGTTAGCCATTCTATAAAGACCAGAGAAGCTGAATTCAGTGAGCACATGGAAAACAGAGAGAGAGAGAGAGAGAGAGAGAGAGCCCAACACACACACACACAGAGCCCCACACACACACACACACACACACACACACACACACACACACACAGCCCAACTGGCATGAAAGCTAAGGTCAAATATACTTTGCTATTTAATTTGGAAGGCTGTCATTTTTTTTTTAGTAGACCAGAACAAAGAAAAACGCATGAGGGTAGAAAGTGCACTGAGGGTTTTACTGCTTTTGCTGACATTGATTTTAATTTAAATATGGGGTTAGTTTACTTTGGGGGCGTCACAGCACACATGCAAGCTAGGATAGCCAGCAATTATCTTTCACCATGTAAAAATCTATGAGCTTGTACACTTGGAGAAAGGTTATTTGTTATTTTTTTCACCTGAAATAAATTAGCCAGCCAACTCAAGGATGCACAGACTTACTGATGGGACAGAAATGAGCTGATATTTTCTTGTAACTCTTGAAGAATTAATTTTCCTGGGCTGACTTCTAGAAAGGGAAGCCTAAAGGATTCCCTTCTAGTAGTCTTTGACATGTAAATAGAATTTACTTTCCTGCTTTGTGTCTCTGGCCCTTGGGCCAACATATTGAATTTAAAGAAAACAGAACTGGCATCATCATGACCTGACGAGATGTGAGTTTCCAACTCTACTAAATTCATGTGTCCATGGGGCTCTAAGTCAGCATATTATAGAGTTCTTTCAGATCCACGCTTACTGCAGCAAAATTCACATTAGCCAAGCTATGGGATCAGCGTAGGTGTCCGTCTACAGGTGGACAAATGGATAAAGGAAATGTTATATGTATGCACAGTAGAGTTTATTCATCTACAAAGAAGATCATCATGCCATTTTCAGAGAACCCGATGGAACTAGAGATCATCACATTAAGTGGAAAAAGCCAGACTCAGAAAGACAAATATATTTTCTCTTACATATATATGTACATAAAGTCTATGTATATATGTATATATATGTATGTATGATACATGTATGTACAATACATAAAGCATGAAATAGAAGAGGAGCTTTTTGGAACAAAGGAATGACATTAACAGTGGGGGAAGGGAGAGGAGAAAGTACTGGAGGCGGAATACGGCCAAAGCACATGACTCTACACTTTATGAAACTCTACACTTTGTACAGTGAATGCACATTAATACAAAGGTGAAAAAGCTTGTTTTCATGGCCATGGTATTAGGAGGGAAAGCCTTTCAGAGGTCATTAAATAATGAAGGAACTGTCGTGACTGGCATGGGCACTCTTATAAAAGGGACACCAGAGCTCTGACTAGCCCTGCACCAGAAGTCAGGAGCTGAACCTGAAAGACAGCCCTGGCAGTCATTGACTCTACTAGCACATGTTTCCCAATTTTCAGCCTCCAGAGTAATCAGAAATAAATTTTTATATTTATAAGGTAATCTTTAATATATTTCATTATAGAAGCCTAGCGACAAAGTTAGGAACATTTCACATAATTTATTCAATTTGTGATATATTGATATATTCCTGTTTGGGGAAAATCCATTCCAGAGAGACCTTGCTTTAGAAAATTAAAAATATTTAAGTGAAAGGCTGGAGAGATGGCTCAGCGACTAGGAACTGACTGTTCTTGTAGAGGACCTGGGTTCAGTTCCCAGCACTCCCATGGCAGCTAACAATCTTTCATAATTCCAGTTTCAGGGAATCTGATGCCCTCTTCTGACCTCTGCAGGCATTGCACGGCATGGGTGCACTTACACACATGAAGGCAACACACTCATACACATATATACATAAAATAGTATAATAAATCAAATATTTTTAAAAATTAAATGAAGAAAATGTGAGTACATTGAATGTCTTGCATTTCATATAATCTACTAAAAATTCACGACTTCTACTTGCAAGAGGTACACTCTGGGAGTGATGGCCAAATCGGGCCTTGCAGGTAAGCACTGCTGAACCAGGCAGCTTCCTCCTCCTTATGGAGTGGGGCACGTGGCAACCCACCCTGAGATCTCTAGAAAACCCCAAAGATGCTTTCATTTCATGTTACTTTACTCATCAAATGAGTAGACTAAATGTGGCCTCGTTGTGTTGAGAGGGTGAAAACATCTTTATGGTAACTATGAGCCACAAAACAGGATCAAGTGGGGGTTTTCATTTTCACAGAGGGATCAACCTCTGTTTGCCTTTTCATAGCTTAGAAATTCAAACTGAAAAGAAATGACAAGCTACCTGTCATGGGTCCCTCACAGATAGCCAGGCTTGTGAAAAGTAAATAACATCATGAATTTTGTATTTTATGCAATCTGTACTTATAATTAATATTCTCTGGGCCTGTGTGACCAGATTATCAAGGTTAGAATACACATTGGTGGATTTCAGAGTTTTTCTAATCATTAAAGGAGTCCTCATAATGGGGGCTTCCAGGCCACTGGAGGCTTGCTCATGTGAGTCTGCGGTAGCGGTGGCGTTGAACATAGGACCCATGTCAACTCAATTAAACAGGGGCCCAAAGGGGAGGTGAGAAATAGGTGGCAGGCCAGCATTAGATCAAGAACTATTTGAAACTGGTTGCTGCTGGGTGAGGGAGAGTATGACTTACATACGACCACTGGATATGCTGACTAGACTCCAGTGGACACATTTACACTGAAGGACATTTGGGTACAAACACCTGAGCGAATAGGACTCAGCACTATGGCAGAGTGCATAGGGTTTGGTGGGGAGATGGGGGGAGGGCATGGATGGGGGGAGGGGGTCTAGATGTGAGTGGGAAATGTATCAAATTGTAAAAGCTCAATAAAAAATAAAATAAAGGAGTCCTCATATGACAAAGATTCACAGTAGGCTTCACTTAAGAGTAAGATTCTCAAATACTTGAGTCTTTAAAAATTGTCTTTACAGAATCACCACTGTTGTGAACTCTTGCCCCAGTTCTGGCTAGAGGGATGTGTGACTGATCACTAGTGAAACAGTTCTGGACTCTGGTAATTAATGCCCTTGAAACAGATCCAGGGTTGAAGTCCATTGTCATGGGTCAAGCTCTCATAAGAGTCTAGTCCATTTTGTAATGAGAGATAGAAATGTAAAGTTAAAGGTTAAGATTTATTTCCCCCCGAGCTAGGAGGGTGGCTCAGTGGGCAAAAGCACTGGCTTTGAAAGCATGAGAACCTACATTCTGATCTCCAGAACCCCCATAAAAAACCAGATGTGGCTGTGCACACCTGTGACCCCAATCCTGCAGCAGAGGCAAAGACAGGAGGATCACTGGGGCTTGCTGGCCATCTGCCAGCCAAGAAACAAAACTGAAAACATCCAGCTCCATCCGGGTTTAGGAGAAAGTTGAAGAACAATAAAGGAAGGTACCTGATGTCTTCCTGTAGCCTCTGCATGCCGGTGTGTGTATTTGTACACATACGTGTGCTTACATACATCACATACAAACACACACATGCACAAAGGTTTATTTTCTCAACTGAAACACCTGCAGCGGTTTCAGAGACTTGTGCTTCATATGGTCCATGCAAAGTTTCATTTGAATAGCCTTAGACCTCCAGAGTATCCTAGATACAGTAATGGACTGTTTTAAAAAGTCACTTGTAGGAATCTGCAAACTATATTTATGCATGTCAAGACTAATGAGGGACAGTTTATCTCAAGACCTAGAGAAGAAAGTAATCAATAGCATCATGGATGGCAAGTTGCATTTTACTCTTAACTCCAGCTACCCTGTCAAACATTCTACTGCTAAGCGACAACATCCATTGACCTTTAATTGCCTTTAAATTGTGTACATGTACATGTGTGTGCATGGAGGCCAGAGGACAACCATAATGTCATCTCCAGGAAGGCCATTCATCTTCTTTCAGACAGGGTTTCTCATTGGCCTGGGAATCGCCAATTAGGCTAGACTGGCTGGCTAGTGAGCATCTGGGGTCCTCCTGTCTCTCTCTCTCCCCAGCTCTGAGATTCCAAGCTGGTGCTGCTGTGACTGACTTTTACATATGGGTTCTGAGGAGCAAACTCAGGTTCTCACGCCTTATGGCAAGCACTTTACCAACTGAGCCATCACCCCAGAGCCCTGTCTATAAGTTTTTGATGGTTTCCTCTTTAGATTTCTTAGATTCTCTGGTATCATGCGTGTTTAGCCTTTACAGGTCAGAGTTCATTTTCTCTTCTCTTTTTGTCTCAGATACTCCATTCAATTTGAGATAAATGCCTGTTGACTTTTGTGAAAAAAATAGTCTTTCAAGTAGATCATAGAATACTAAGAAAAAATTAGAACCCTGCCAGATACCCAGATCAGCCAGCCATGTACTGTTCAATCCAAGGAGACTTGATGACTTGCTATACAGAAAAGCAGTTTCTTGGAGGCAGACCTGCTTGCCAGCCAGCACATCAGCTCCCAGAGGGCAAAACATCAGCTGCTGAAGACTCGCCCAGGCTGCGTCTCCAAGAACAGAAAGGGGGCTTCAGTTCCAGCAGAGAGCACTCCTCCAGCTCATCAAGACGCCCCTTGGTTGGCCGATCAAAATATCCTCCAACCCAGAGAGCTTGCAAAACTTTTCCCAGCTAACTTCTGCCTAGCAAGAAGTCAATAAAGAAACAAGATGCAAATAAATTAGCATTCATCACTGCTGATCTAGTATAAATATTTATAAGGGAGAGATGCAGCGATTTCGAGTGGTGCCGCGATCCGGCCCCACATAAACAGTTAAGAACAGTCATTCTTGAGACACTACACTTGACTTTTTTTTTTCTTCCATTTCACATCACCATAATCACCTAATAACTATTTAAATGGATCCATTTGCTGTAACTATAAAAGAACCGTGTAAACTTGTTGTCATCTAGACACATTAGCTGTGGTGGAGTCAATGAATTTCAACAGTCACTTAATATCGCAGCCACTGCTACCTTAAAACTGCCAGCGACAGGCTGCCAGGGAGCTACTGGAGCAGCCCAGCTCACTGCCTCCCGAGCAAGACACGAGTTTCATTATGAATACAAGCATTGCTGCTCTAATTAGGCCTGGGAGAAGTTTAACAACCATCCTACAGTATTGCTGCTGACAAATATAAAAATAAAGCCTTGTTCGAATTAGCAATGTGAAGTGAGAAAGTCTAGAGGCAGCAACTGTCTGAGAGGCCCTGAAAGCTCTAATCTATAGTGAGGTTATTTTGGTTCATAAACTGCTAGTATGTTACCTGCAGGAGGTCTCCCCTGTAAAATGAATTATAGTAAGCTATATGTGATAATTAACCATGCATTAGCAAATATCTTGAAACAGGGAGGCTCTGTTTTCTCTGTATTTTGACTAATAAAAGCATGAATTTGTTCAACAAATGATCATTTAGGTTGTGGAATTCTAACCATATTGGAAGGACACAGCGAGCAATGCAACATTGTGCTGGTCTAAGGGTTTCCTTACCCAAACAGGCTGCTTAATAGGTTGGCTCCATACTATGATGCTATTCACAGACCTAAAAACCACAGCGTTGAGAAGACAAATACAATATACATTTAAAATAATATGAACCTTGTGCTCTTATTTACTTTAAAATCACCCTAGATGTCACAATTAAAAAAACACAGATAAAGTTCTATTTCAGAAAACAATCTTACATTTCATTTAAATGATTTAAAAACAGCTCCCACAACTTTTCAACAATTAAAAAGTACACATAATTATAATTATATTTTTATAGTGTGGCTGTCTGAGGATTTTCTTTAGAAGGTTTTAGACACACTCAGAGAATGAAAACTAAATTACAACATGGTAAAGACATCATTATTTTCTGAATTATTTAGTTCATTGTGCCAGAGAGTATAAATGAGTATGGTTCATGGTGCTGATGATTTCAGTGGAAGCCCTTTGGGTGCTGAAGCAGGACAAGAGAATGGGCTGCACTGAGGGAATGGAATCCTGGAGGTGGATGATGGAGTGCCATCTCCAATGGTCAGAGCATCACTGAGAGCAGGAGTCCAGGTGTTTCCATCAGTACTAAGGGACCACATGATGCTGGTTTGTGGACAGTCTGCCAGCAACAGGAAGTGACAATTCCCTACACTCACAGATCTTCCTGTTGTCTCAAAGGACACGGATTGCTTCTTTCCAGAAAGAGACATATATCTCTTTCCTCACCCCCCCATCATCTAACCTCACAGCAAAACTGCATATTTAAATGCAGTAGATATAAACACATGCACTCATGTTTATACTTGTCTAAAAATAACCAAAATAGACCACTAAGGCAGCTTCAGTTTTTATCTCAAATATGTGACCAATAGTTCTTCAAATAGTCCACCCAAATTCATCTATACATTGAGGTTATCCCTTCTAAGCAGCTTTGGGAGTTTCTATGTTTATACATAAACAGTCTCCATGGGACATTCATAAATGTTAACTAAAAGGTTTTGTGGTCAGATATATATGAGAATTCTGGATTAAGTAAAGTGACATAGGGTTCTTTACTTCAGGACTTCTCAGAGCCTTTATTACCACTTTGGGACACGCAGCCCTAGTGTAAACATTAGGTGTTCCTAGCCAGCTCTCATTGGAAAAAGTATTCAGCTTTACAAAAGTTTCACTATGAATGTAAAGACAGAATAAAGATGTTGATGCTGAAGAGCTCCTTGAAGGATCACGTGGACCAAGGACCAAATTATAGGGATGAACTCCCTGTTTTTAATAGGAAAGCATCTGCCTTGAAGTGAGGTCCAGGGCTTTCTTAGTTTGGTCAAGGTGTGAGCCTCTTGATAATTAAGACATCCTTCAGCTACACACCCTAGTGGCTCAAGGAAAAACACAAGGCAATATGTCAATATGTTTTGTGGTTTAGCAAAGAATCCCTTCTTTCAGGACTGTGGAGATGGCTCAGCAGTTAAGAGCACTGGCTGCCCTTGCAGAGGACCCAGGCTCAGTTCCCAACACCCACATGGCAGCTAACAACCATAACTCCAGTTCCAGGGGATCTGGAGGTACACTTACATATATGCAGTCAATATTAATACATATACAATAATATAAATAATAACTAAAATTATATTTTACACACACACACCTTCTATTAGTTTTATGCCATGTGAACGCATCTCTACTTTTTATCTCTGAGGACCTAGTAGGAAGGAATGGGTAGTGTTAGCCTCTGAGAGAAAGGCGAAAACATAACCCAACTCCATAATTTTTTCCAGCTCTTTTTGAGAAAAAAAAAAAGAAAGTATCTTTACTGCCCAAAATGTTGGGTGATTAGAAAGCCAACTATAAATTCCCATGGAAGCAGAAATCTCAAAGTTAAATGAAAATCCTGGGAAGAGAAAGGGGCTGTTGCTAAAACAAAAGCTTGGTCTTTCTTCATGTCAGTGAGGGCTTGGTTGCGGAACATTTCATAGCAGTGGTGATTTGGTAAGAGCCTTAGTGCATCACTGAAAGAAGCAATAATGGAAGTTTCCAGCACAGACATGCTCTTTAGAGGTTGGTGGCAGAGGGGCTATCTCCGGGACCTACTCTTCTAGATCTTCCCCTCTCCATCTCTCCACACTTATGGGTGGCTGAGGAATTTTAGTTTGGATCTTTGAGGAAGATTGGAATGGTATCTACAGTTGCCTGGGTGTGTAATGCTGGCCTCAAGCCTTGATGAAAAGATTATGTGGTGGAAACAATAACACATTGTGAGAACTAGGTCCTGAATTGTGTTCTCTTAAAAAATGTTTTTATCTTATGTGTATGAGTGTATTGCCTGCATGTGTGTTAGTGCACCTGTGCCATAAAATGCCTGTGGAGACCAGAAGAGGGTGTCGGATTCCCCGGAACTGGAGTTACAGACAGTTGTTAGCCACCATGTGGGTGCTGGGTATCGAATCTGGGTCCTCTGCAAGAGCAACCAGGGCTCCTAACAGCTGAGTCATCTCTCTAGCCCCTGAACTGTGTTCTTTTGCCGATGAAATAAGCTCAAGCTTGGAACCAAACACATAAATGTGGGTTCAAATCTTGCCCTGCCACATCCTTAGCCTCCACTTCTTTATCAACAAATAGTGACAGGATAATTATGCAAAGTATATGGAGAATAGTAGGGGCTGAAAAATGACCCATTCTCTCGCACCGCATTGAATGACACCCAGTGTAAAGATTCATTCCACACTTATACCTTTGTGCTGTGAGCTGGTCCAAACCTAGTTTCAGTGTCCCTCTTAAGTAGAAAAAGTTCAGAGTAGAAGCTCAAATAATAGCTATGTTTTGAACACTGATGACAGATGAGTCAAGGCGCCGTGCAAAGTAATTATTTGTGCATTTATCCTTCTAATTTGGAGGTTCCATTTCTACTCAATGAAAAGTAAGAAACAACCTGAAAATGCTTCTTAACAAGAGTGGATTCTTTTACCCCCTCAGCCTCGGCTTCCATCAGGCCCCGTCTTAAAGAAAGCCCTGTGCTGTTTCTGCAGTATATATTCTTCAAAATGGTACTATTAATTGGGTTTAGGAGCAAGTGCTAAGAGTGCCCCCTTTTGGTCATTGGAGGCCTTGCAGCTCATCTGGGAGAATGAGGTGTAAAGCCTCCTTTAGGCTCCTTGTAAGCAAATTCAGGCTTATTTGTGTCTGTACTGTTGTGTCCCCTGGTCGGTCTGTACATGGCTTTTACATTCCTTAATAAAGTAATAGACATGAAAGAATGCTGTGACTGATGCCAGCAGCCACAGAGAACACCGAGTCTAAAGTCAGCTAAAGGTAAACATATGGGGCCATCCAAGGAATTTAGCAATAAAAATTGGAGCCTCGGACAGGGTCTCCCCTTCCCCTCTATTTTGGGGATAGCTGTGCTGGGGGAGGGGAGTATCTCTTCGCAGACTGCATGGTCTCCACTGTGATGTGCTGTCATCTGTGGCAGCGTCAGTTAAAGAATCTTCCAAGAAACATCCTCCACTCTTGTGTATCCAAATCCCAAACTCTCTCAAATCAAATCCAAAGACAATTATTTATTTTCCAGACTTAATTTAATAGCAAAAACACCCCTGGAGGACTGAATGTGGTATTTGACTTTTATTTGGGCCACTCTGGGCATCACCAGCAGCTTTATTCTCCAAAGTGGGACTTTACAGTGTGCCCTGGGCCCACAGAACTGTCCAGGGGCACTGGCCGCATCCTCACTCTCCATGCAAGAGCAGCCCCAGGGCTGGGCCAGAGACAGCACATAAATAATGCTTCTCAGTACAAATTTGACTGGGTATTTCTTTTCTGTGGCTCTTACTCTTCATTCTTGTGGAGGGAAAACATGCCCCTAGTTTATCCCCAGACCTCCTTCCCAGTCTTGTCTGACACCACCACAGCCCCACCTTGAGCTGGCAATGCTATGGTACATGGGGTCAGTTGGTGTTTGCCTCTTTCCTTCAGCTTTAGCCAATGCTCTGACATGTCTATTCCTATCTCTCCTTGTAGCACTGACCTTAAACATCTGTGCTATGGATAAAAATCCTGCCCTCATTACTGACAGCCCACGTGTTCTGATTTCCCCACACCTTCCTATATGTTTCTTTATCTGTGAAATGAAGACTATCCAAGGGCCAACTTACTTTATCTGACTACAGTAAGGGTGAAAGAAGCACATGGGTTAGTGGGTATTGGGCACATGGGAGGCACTCAGTAAGTACCTTTAACCCATTTCTTCCACAAGACTTCCAGGGAGTCCCCTCTTCTCTTCCCAGCATCCTTTATTATTTCAATGTTAATCTACCTCTTTGGTCTCTTTTCCTATGTTATGCTGTATACTAGTCTGACTTGACATAATCCCATTTAGTTGGTAGTTGATAGCTATTTATTCAGCAGAGCCTGCTACTGGATAAACAGTGATGGACCACATACAGGATCATCCTCTTTGTAACTAACCATACAAAGGATTTCATGAGACTAAGCTTAACTCTACTTCAAAATGAAAAGCAAGAACTGTGAGATACATGCAAATGGTACACCATTGTGTGTATGTGGAAGTCTCGGTGTGAATTGAGGTGATCAAGAAAGGATGTGTGGAAAACATGGTGACTGAAGTGGCTCCTTCAGGCTTGAGGCTTTAAAGAAGGCGAAAGGGGGGTGTGGAGATCAAAGCAGGGAATGGGAGGCTACCAGACAAGTCACTGCTTATTTGCATATGTCATCCTAACTAGAGCATTAGCTCTAGGATAATAGATCATTTCAGAGAAAAACTACCCTGTTGTTAGGCATGTGCGGAGATGACACTGAGGCCAGAAAAGGGGGAACCAGGGCAGTAGGAGGAAAAGCCTGGGGAGACTGGCACTATGGGGAAGAAAGGGTTGGTCTCTCAAGGTGGACTGGGAAAGTCAAACCAGTTAGTACCCAGTAAGGGCTATTACTCTAGAACATTCCAAGTGGCATTCTAACCTATTAGCTCAATCAAAGGGGCAAACTGAGTTCTGTATTTCTTTCTGGGGGGAGGATGGTGGTTATTCCAGCAAAAGTAAACACATTTTTTTTTCTGAGACTCTGGGACATTAGGGAGTTGGCTCAGCCCTGGGTCAGGAGATAGGTGGGGTCCTAAATAAAAGTCTTAGAGTGATTTTGAATCCCAATTCCAGCTCCAGCAAGCTCAGCCCTAGAGACCTAGATAGATAGTAGACTAAGTAAATCAGGTGGTGGTAGGCAGGAACACTTGAGTCTCTACTATGTCCAGTGCCAGAAGCCATTTCTGTAAGACACCACATTGAGTCTCATGGAAACTATGGATTGAATGCAGACACTGATACAGAGGCAGGCAGTGGAGGCAGCTGGCATTTGGCATCAGAAACACACTAAACTCATTGACTCTGGGACTGAGGAAGTCATCTTGCATCCTCCAAGCCTAAGGTTTTTATCTATGAAATGTGGAAACACACACACACACACACACACACACACACACACACACACACACACATACACACATACACTATTAAGTTTCAAAGAGATAATTATGCAATGGTTCCAGATTCCTATGTGGGTTATAGACTAATAGCATGCCTGGGCGCCTGTTAAATACACAGAGGCTCAGGACATATCCCAGATTTAACAAATCAGAATCAGGTATATACTAGACACTACTGACCAATGTGTGCCCCAAACAGGTGGCCACGCTGGTGGTGCACCTGCTACTGTTTCAATTGCCTGGGCCCCTGTCCTGTGGTCAGCAGGTGTGACTAACTGCCAGCTTAGACACAGAACAGAAAAAAAATTTCAGGGGTTCTTCCTGATTCAAGGTCTATATGGAATTCACCCTGCCAGGAATGTCACCCGCAAATTCTTCAGATTTGCGGTGATTTGCACAGTGCTCTATACACACGAATACAGCTATGCACACATACTCACTTCCATGTAATACACACTGGACTTCCAGGAAAAGCCAAACTTGAATCTGTTAATCCCTGAACAGTAAGCTTTCACCCTTTATACACAATTTCTCCTAACCCTCTGGCTCACTCCTTTGCTTTCCAACCTAGTGATTTCACACTTTAAAATTTGTTTTCTATTCTGTATGTTGGTAGCTAATAACACGGTTCTCTTGATTCTCACTGGACAGAGGCCAACATTCTCTGGTAGGGTGAAAATCCTCTGCATTTTTGGCAAGTCTGGGAAAGGCTCCACTATAAATCAGCAGAACACAGGCCACTGGATACTCTCCCTACCTTTCTGTTCTGCCTAACAATATGGTTCTGGCATATCACCACCTGTGCCTGGCCTATCATCTTTACGTTAGTCCATCAGACTCTCATTATTAAATATCAACCCCAGTCCTTGATGCTCAAAGCAATGGCTATGCTACATCCCCAGAGTTTACTGATGGAAGAGGCAGCCATTCTGGTCCACATGGCATGGGAACAAAGAGCTAAGCACATCACTACAGAATGCAATTAGAAGATTTACTACTAGCTAAAACGCCCCGGACCACATATTTAGCCACCTACTATATTATCTTGAGCATATTAACTACTCTACCCAAGTCTCAGTTTCCCAAATATAAGGTAAGAAAAATAATAGTACAGGACTTAATGATCTCTCCCAAATAAAATGCTTAGTATAGTTCCTGGCATATAGTATGTACTCAATAAATGTTTGCTATTAATATTAGACTCACCTTATACAAAGAGGTTACTCTCTGCCCTCCTTTTCCCATTTAATAAGCAAACAGACAGCTCAGACTTGGAATAAAGTTTTGGTGAACTCCACCCTAGTGGAAGCCAAACGGTGCCTCATAATCACTGAAAAAACAACAGGTAACCTCCAAACTACACACCCCAAGGAGCCAAGACCAATCCTGTAGTGCCCATTAGACCCAGTCTGGCTTTCTATAGGAAATATGACCACTTTTTTCAGGGACTATAATTCATGGATTAATTAGACTACATGATTTTTTTCCCTTTTTCTTTCTGATGGTCAGAAGACCTCATTAGCACCTCCATTACCATTGGGAAAGGAAGAATCAGTGGTCAGTTCCAACCATCTGAAGGAGAAAGGGATAAGAGATGAATTTGGGATCCTGAACTCTAAATGTAGACAGCACTGAGCACAGTCATCCATTACAATTGTGTGATTACTGAAGCATCATTTTGTGCAGCTGGTGTTTCTAGTCATTGTTGGGAGTGGAAAGGCAAACCACACATGGGGACAGCACAGAAAACTAGTTCATGCTGTGGAAACAAACCACCATCACGAAATCAGAACCAGGGGCTGGGCAGACGGCTGCCAAGGGAATGCTTGCTGTGCTAGCATGAGGCCCCGAGTTTGGTCCTCAGAACCTGTGTCAAAAAAGGGGCGGACCTGGTGGCATGTACTTGTAATCTGTTTCAAGGGAGGGCCTCAGTGGTCAGCTTGTCCAGCTGACTCAGCAAGTTCCAGGTGACTATGAGAGACTGTGTCTCAGAAACAAAGTTAAGAATGGCTGAGGAAGATACAAGGTTGGGCTCTGGCCTCCATAAACATGATACACATGGACAGCTGCAGACACATATAGTAACTGCATGGGCGCATGCGCGCGTACACACACACACACACACACACACACACACACACACACACACATACACACACACACACACAGAGCCAAGTTTTCTCCCTGACTTAGTTTATGAAGAGATCAGACTCAGTGAAGTTATTTTCAAGGTCCAAAGGAACTATGTGCCAGCATTATTTTCTATTATCTCCAATGGTTCAGAACTTATATTGAGATTATATTTCACTAGAAATCGATCTCTCTGTAACTTCGCTATGCTGGTATTATTTTTGGAAGCTGGCCAGTTCTCAGAAAGCCAGTGCTCAGAATGGCCAATTCTTGTGGTAGAAGCCTTCTGTGCCAATTTACAGAAAGCCAATCTGTTAAATGGCCAGGCCTGTTCTCAGCTAGTGTGTACCAGTCAGTCTTGGTCAGTTATAAAGCACCCCTGTAGTATTGTTGGACAACCACGTCTAATTTACCTCCCTCAAACTCCCTACCACTTCTTCAATGTCCCAGCACCTGCCCAAGAATGCTCTCCAACCTGCTCATGACCCAGTAGCCAAAAAGCTAAAATGTACAGCACAGCACAGAGGTCCTCTCGGACTCGGTGCAGCCCCATACCCAATCCTCCTTCTGAGAGTTCCTTGATCAGTGCTATGATCATTTGCTAATGCATTCTCCAATAATTGCTGTAAATAGTCACTTTACTTCTTGGGCTGTGTGAACCAAACCTTAGTATCTTCCTAGAAACATTATCCTGTAAGTGTTCCTAAAAGCCATTTCCTCCCAACCTTAAATATATCCACTGTCTGACTTATGTCTTTCTGTCTTTGCTTTTGGTTCTCTCTCTCTCTCTCTCTCTCTCTCTCTCTCTCTCTCTCTCTCTCTCTCCTGCCCTTCCTCCCTCTCTCTCCCTTGGCACTTTTCCTCTCAATGTATTCCATTTGGTGTGCCATTCCCAGTAGAAGTTCAATTGCACACAATACAGCAAAAGTTCCCTTACAAGGAATACTTTAGAAATCCAGCCAGTGAGGTTGCCATTTTGGAAGCATGTCTTTTTTGACAGTCTCATTATGCAGTCCTAGCTGGCCTGGAACCACTACAGAGACCAGGCTGGCCTCGAACACCCAGAGATCTGCCTACCTCTTCTTCCTGTCATCATGCCCAGCCTCTGATATTGTCATCTTTAAGATGCTTATCAGGTATAAAATTCTAAGAAATGACAGACAGACAAGCACAATGTGCCTTTTCTGAGTCAAGTGCACAGGTGATTAAGCTAGCTAGCCGAGTGCTCCCCTGTTCATGGAGTGCAGATCATTAATAGATCAGCTTCTTTGAAGGATGTTCAACTGTAAAGAGTTTTAAAGCAAATGAATATAGATATGATCGAGAGCGAGGAGAGAGAACAGACGAGAACACGGGAGCAGTTCAAGGTGACTTTACGGATTAAAGAAACAAATAGAATACAGTATTTGGGGTGAGATCTTCTTGAATTAGGGAGTATGAAGTGTGAAGGGGTAGGGTTGGGGGAATTTGAATATTAATTTTTTTAAATTTATTATTTTTTAAAAATTTTATGTATATGAGTATATTGTCTGCATGTATGTGAGTGCACCCGTGTCATGCAATGCCACGGAGGTCAGAAGAGGGCTTCAGA
>NW_008342393.1:10710387-10731829 GCF_000622305.1 Nannospalax galili | reverse complement strand
GCAAGAGCAGTCAGTGCTCTTAACCGCTAAGCCATCTCTCCAGCCCCTTTAATATTAGTTTTTGAGCAAAGTGGAATCAGATTTTTAGCTGGGTAGTGATACGATCAAAGGAAGTTCTGAGGAGACTGGCCACTACAAGCTCTGAGAGGAGACAGACAGACTGTGAGACAGGTCAAAACACAGGAGATGAGACAGAAACAGATGAACAGCTCAAATAATAGTGGTGCATGGATGATGGAAGGGAGCATGGAACTGGACAGGAGTTTCAGGAATCAGGATGATGGGAGAAATCTGAGCACAGAGACCTTGGAGAGCAAATAGCACAAGGTCAGGGAGAGAGAAAAAGGAGCAAAAGGGATGTGAACCTCCAATTAAAATGTCGTGAGTGAGCAGTGTATTCTAGGACGTTCTTGATCAAGGTAAATTGTTCATAGTATCAAACAGCTTTCTGATTTCTTATTTTCATCCTGGTCCCAGTTGTGTCCTGCTATGTCCAGAGTTACCAGGTAGAAGGATTTCCTGAGGTCTCGTGGGGTGGATTTAAGTGGGAAAGGCATATCCCAAGGTTACCAAAGATCACTGGAATTGTTCAAAAAGTAATCGAGGTCAAGATCAGAAGAAAATGCCAAAGGGTAAGGAAAGAAAGAGCCAGAATAGTGGAGAGGTGACTTGTCAGAGGACAAAGTGGAGTGAAAGAGAAACATATCACATCAGAGTCCTCACAAGGCTGTGGAGCGCACCTGGTGGTAAAGGAACTCCCTTTTTGAAAGGTAATCACAATGATGATTGGTAGTGATGAAGAATATAGCAAAGTTATGTGACAGAAATGATGCACCTGCATTGAAGGAATGAAAACACATTGATGATGGAAGAATAAAGTGTGCCTGAGAATTAAGCTTTGGAACAGGAAGCCTAGGCAGCTATTTGAAGCTTAGTGGATACAGCACTCTTGCCAACAGTGAAAACTCCTGAGAGAGAAGAGGTGACTAACACATATTGCTCATTCATGTAGAGTGAAATAATCCCTGTTACCATTGTGGGGGCGAGGAGCTGACTATGTGGCAGGTGTGATGAGAGCACCTTTCCCTATTTCTCATTGATGTGATGATCCTGAAAGACAGGGCAAGGGAACCAAAGTTTAAAGCGATTAAATCACTTCATCTATGTTTGACAGATTCAGGGCATAGTGGACATTTTCCCACTAGTCATGTGGCACGAAGCAGCCAACATTGTTCAGTCTACACGAAGGGTACAGGCGAAGGACTGACGTGTGGCCGAGCGTCAGGTGCGGCATTCTTCTCACACTTTACTGAATTCTTAACAATTGCATGTAAATATACTTTAGCCTCAGTGAAAGGCTGAGCATGCTGTATTCTTTCTCTACTAATTGCTGCTCAATTCTGGAATCTTCTCTACCAAACTTCCTAAAGGAAAATTTGGAGCCTTTCTGTCTCTATCCCATGCTTGGCTACTGTTCTGGTTATTCTCCCACAAACTCTACCACACAGGTGCCTGGAAAGTCCCCAGACACTGCCAAGCCCCTAGGCCCCAAACTCTTCACCCTTCTTGACCTCCGAGTGGCATTAGGGGCTGTTGACAGTTCTCTTCCATGAGGTGTACTTTTCTTCTGGCTTCAGAAATGTCATAAACTTGGCTTCCCGTTCACTTGGCTGTATCCTTGCTACCTCATCTTACTTAATCTTGCCTGAAAGTTCCTCGGAGGCTAGTCTTGAAGTCTAGGACATCATCTCTCTCTATTTTTTCACAACCCCTCTTGCCCATGATTCAGATAATCTATGTGAGCCTACATGTACATATTGAATTAGATCTCTTTTAAATTCTAAGCCCAGCTATTTACCACTGTTAGAAATCCCAGATGATGAACATCAACATATGCAAAACTGGAATCTTCTGGGGTCCACTCTTTCCACCTCCCCAGGAAACCATAATCTTTGTCTCAGGAGGTGGCAGAACTATCTTCTAGTGGCCAAAGTTTGAATCTCTTTGTTTACTTACCATAATAAGTTAATTGATAAAGCATCTCGACGTCATTTCTGGAATATTAAAAGAGAGCTATTTCTCTCTATTGAGAAAGGAGAGCAGTAAATTCAATATTTAAAAACACTTAGGCAGAGAGCTAATGATCAGTGAATATTTATGAGCTAAGCAAACAGATGAATAAATGAATAAATGATAGTCTATTCATTTCTTACTACTTCTACTAATGTTTCTTCACCCAAAGTTATCATTTCTCTGGTGGGCTGCCTATCTCAGAGAACCACTTGGGGAGAGGATTAAATATATGCAAACACTTTAAAGCACTCAAATGATGCTTAGAACATTGTAAATCTTCAAAAAAATTATAATCATCACTATATCATCATTGTTGTATAGTAACAGTATTTGTAAAATACTGGTGGCATAAGTAAAGGCATTGCCATAGACTCCAAGATACAAACTCATCTATTAAATATTTTTGTATTGCTGTGGGTCAAACCCATGGTCTTGCCACATGCTAGACACACCCTCTATGATGTCCAGTCCAACATCCACTTAATTTTATGACAGGGATATTTTCATACAAATCAGGCATTACAAGAAATATTCATACTAGAAGAAAACGTGGGATAACCAAAATCCTTCTACATTACTGGTGTGAGGGTAAAATAACTTGGCTGCCTTTGAAAGACAGTTTGGGAACAATTCCTCAAAGGATTAAACAGAGTTATCATGTGATCCAGCAGTTCATTCCCTGCACACGTATTCAAGAGAAATGAAAATACATGGCTTTGAGAATTTTACACCAGGCTTTATTGGAGGACTATACACAGTGGTCCAAAAGTAGCCCTGGGGTTCGGTTCTGCTGTTTGGGTAGCTGTGTAATCTTAGGTAAAGTCATTTCTCTCTGTGTCTTGGTTTCTCATCAACACAGTGAAACTTTTTGTACTCTGTGGCCTCTGAGACCCCTTTCTATTCAGATAGCCACAAAGCTTACAACTGGGAAATAGTTAACCATGACTCGCTGAAGTCTACCACGACTACAGAATCGATGAGCACGCCTGCATCTCTTCCAAGCATACATCTATCTGCTCTGCTCCAATGCCAATTACTACACAGATATCCTCTCATTCCCTGTGGCACTGTGGCCACCCCTTTGACTTATGATAGCAGTGGTACTAGTAGCTGTGTGTTATCAGTACTGTTCTGCCTAGCACTCACAGTCCCCATCACCGACGTTCCAAGCACCGTGCACAGTGCCAAAGAACAGACGTGTACTGTCTCCACAGTTCCTCAGGGAAGGCAACACTGGAATCCTCACTTCGTCTATGAGACTGCTGAGATACACAGAGGTTATATAACTTATCCGCAGTCTCACAGTCTAGGCCTGGACCTGCAACTGGTGCCTGCTTATGCTCCACGGGCTTGTTTTCTATGCAAAATGTGATATGTTAAGCAGAGCACTTTGCAAATTTTCACCTGGCCGTCTTTTAACGTAATTAGCACCGCCTCGTAAAAGAAACCAACCAGGGGCTCCTTTTTGCTGTATATGTTAACTGCTGGGTTTAAATTACCCCCTTCTATTTTGTCTGTTCAGTTCAGCTTTCAATTCCTATACTGAAAAATTGAAGATTCTTTACACAAAACACCTAAAGGTAAACCTTGGTCCACTCTACTTCCAACTAGGGAAATGTAACTGGCATCAGCCATAGCATATAATTTTCTACCAACCAGGTTGGAATAGATGCAGTGAATAATGTCCAGTGGTAGTGGTAGTGCCCAGTGGTATCACACAGGGCAAAGCAGCAGGCAATGTGGTAATATCTTTGACAGTATCAAAGGTTAAGTAAAAAATATAACTTAGCTCAGTTAATTCTCAACATTAGAGTCCCCATTTACAGATAAGGATGTTGAGATCCACCTAAGTTGTTTGACTTCTCCAGAGTCCCTACAGAAACAGCACATCCTATGGAAAGATTGTGGAAACACACACATCTCACACACATATGTATGCGTGTGTGTGTGCATCTGATATAATAAAAGTGAAACAAACCACTGTAATCTATAGAATGGAACCCTACGCAATGGTTTAAGGGAATGAAGTGCATAGAAAAATGTTCAGGATATGTGTGTGTGTGTGTGTGTGTGTGTGTGTGTGTGTGTGTGTGTGCATGTGTGTGGGTGTTATGTATATGAGGCCAGATGGCAATGTTGGGTGTCTTCTTTAATTGCTTCTCTGCCTTGCTTTTGAGACAGTGAAGCTGAAGCTCACCAGTTGGCTAGACTGGCTGGCCCGTGAACTCTAGGCATCATCCTGTCTGTCTACCCCACAAGCATTAAGACTACAGGTGTGTACTTCCATGCCCAGCTTTTCATGTGGCTGCTAGGGCTCCACACTCAGGTCTTTATGCTCAAACAGCAAGCACCTGACTGACTGAGCCATCTGCCCAGTTCCCTAGGACATATTCTTAACTAGAAAAGAATTCGGTTATAGGCCCAAACACATGTACTGTGGCTTTATTTACACATTTAAAATAACCCAACACCATTATGTACATTTATTTTATATATAATTTGCCTGTATTTCTGTGCATTTGGGGAAGAAAACATTATCTGTAGGATATATACCAAACAACAGTTACTTCTGAAAAGGAATAGATTTGATTTGGGTCTATGGGTTAAAAAGAGAATTTCAATTTTTATGCACATTTGTTCCGCTTGGATATGTTTTAGTCAAGTATTACTTTAGTAATTAACAAATAAAAATGAGAGAGAAAAAAAGCAATGACTAGAGGCTGTAGAGAATTGATTTCAGTGACAAGCAGACTAGATCCTCACATTAATGAGTCAGATGCAGTAAATCAGATTAAAGTAGCAACCACAGCTAAACTGTTTTCACCATTCTGGAGCGAGGCCATTTCTTAGCAAGCAATTCCCTCAGGAATGATCTTACAATGTGTTTTAACCAACAAGACTCTAGAACTGAGCAATGCATAACTCCCCTGAATTGGTTTAATAACCAAAAAAAGACTCCTTGTTCTAATAAACTATGCTAGCCTGCATGGTAATAGTGATGGCCTTGAATATTGGAATAATTTATATGTCACTACAACTACTTTTTGTCAATAAAACTTTGCATGAATGGCTTTGCTCCTTGAGGCAAAGATGACTTCATCTGGAGTTAGCAGTTTGAGAGCATTGCCACACACTTAAGTAGAAATATATAGCCCAGCTGGCATTCTCTCCATTCACACCATAGATTTCTCCCCTCTGACTTTCATCCTTCACCCCCTGAGTTATGCTATCAGCGCAGCTACCTCCCCTCTCTTAATGGTTTCAAGTGCTCTTCTGATTTAATGGAATAAACTCAATGAGGTTTGCTGCTAGCAGTTTGTCATTTTGAAAAAAAAAATCAGAGGTACTTTATAATGATGCTAACTAGTGCCAAATAACTTCAGCATCCATTATCAGATTTTTTTTCTGCTTTTGGCCAACACCATACATTTTAATTTGCACCCTTAATAAAACAGAACTATAGACGGTGTCAATTACATTAGAGCTATAAAACACATCAGTTAAACTGCCCACTGTTTTGTTTGCTTTCTGTTTTCTTTCCTCTCCACTATACATTTGTGGCAAGGGATATTTTTTCTAAGAAGTCCATCTTCCTTACAAAAAAATCTTCTATTTTCCACTTAGAAGTTTTGTCTGGAATATTTTAATAATATTTGTAATATTTGTTAATATTTTCACTGTGTCATGCATGGACTCAGTGAAAAGTAGTGAGACCACACTGCAAAGAGAGAAAGAGGCTCACAGGCTCCCCAGGAGACTCGGCTGCTGAGTGACAGTTGAGAGCAAGCCTGGTATGGCCACTCATGGGAAAGATATCATAAGCGTTTGCTGGTTCTTTGCACAGGGTCCGGTTAACCAGGAAGAAGTGATTGCTCCTTACTGGGAGGTGGAGGCAAGAACTATGTGGGACTGGGCAAAAAGCCAGGAGGCTAGAGATCTGGATGCCCTTTAGGTTAAGGAAGGAACTAAATGGATTCCTATTCAAGTCCGAGAAGCCAGCAGCATGGCTGCTTAGGATCAGGGGGAGTGAGCTGGATGAATAAAAGGGAGAGCTAAGCCCAAATCCCGTGGAAGAATAGTAGACTTACCCCAGCAGTTTGGGATAGCCAGTCAGTGTCCTAAGGCCTGCAGGCTCTACCCTCAGTTCCATCTGGAGCTGGGCAGCTGGCTCTGTTTAGAGTCCCTTCACCATGGTACCCGGAGCTCAGAGCTTTCTCTACAAACATTACTGCTACTGTGGCAGGCCAGGGCAAGGCGTTTGGTCACTGTGTGCAGGTGGCGTACCTTCTGCTAGGAGTGTCCTTAAAGTAGGTGAAGATCCTAGATGGGCAATTCCCACCCTGCCATTTCTTTTCTGGGAAATGTGATAGGGCCAGAACTTTGTTGCAAGTAGCATGACATCAGTAGACTAGGATGTCAGTTTTGGCATTCATTCATTCATTCATTCATTCATTTATTCATTCAGCCTAATTTTGTTGTGTGTGTGTGAACTGTGTGTGCATGCTCATGTGTGTGTGTGTGTGTGTGTGTGTGTATGTATGTATGTGTTCCTGAGTATGTATGTGTTCCTCTGAATGTGTGATTGTGTTGTGTACATGTGTGCATGCATGTGTGTGATTATGCATGTAGAGGCCAGAGGATAACCTTGGTACAACCTTGGTTGTCATTCCTCAGGTTCTATCAAGCTTGCTTTTTTTTTAAATTTAAATACTAAATTTTAAATTTTATGTGTATGAGTGTATTGCTTGCATGTGTGTAAGTGCACCCCTGTTGTGCAGTGTCCAAGAAGGTCAGAAGAGGGTGTTGGATCCCCTGGAACTGGAGTTGCAGATGGTTGTCAGCTACCATGTAGGTGCTGGGAATTGAACCTGGGTCCTCTTCCAGAACAGCCAGTGCTCCCAACCACTGAGTCATCTCTCTAGCCCTGTCAATCTTGTTGGTTAAGACAGGGTCTCTCACTGGCCTGGAACTTGCCAAGTAGGCTAAGAGCAATCCCCAGGGATCTGCCTTTCTCTGTTCCTCTCCCCTTGACCCATGCTGGGAATTACAAGTATTTGCCACAACATAGAGTTTTCTTTATATGGGTTCTGGGGATTGAACTCAGGTGGTTGTATTCTCAAGGCAAGCACTTTGCCGGCTGAGCTGTCTTCCCAGGCCCATCTGTATTTATTGAGTGCCTACTGTATATCACATACTACTCCCTGAGGTTATGAGGTGAGCAAAAGAAACTCATGAGTGAATTCAAAATCCAGTAGGGGAGAGAGACATACATCAAATAATCCCATAATGAAATGTGTACTTGCAAATTGTGACATGAAGGAGAAAAGCTCTCCACTTAGCAGTCTAAGCAGAATGAGGATGTGGAGAGAGGTGTAGTCAGGAGTCAGGAGTGCTCTATACATATTTACCTGATAAACGAGAAAGACCATTCCAGGCAGGAAGGATACATCATGTACAAAGGCTTCCAGTCGAGAAAGATGGTGTGTGTGTGTGTGTGTGTGTGGAATGCTCAGAGGAGAAGTACCCCGTGTCTAGAACATGGGAATAAGAGAAACTTTGAGGTTAGAGCACTAGCCAGGCTCTTTTTTGTGTTGAATAACAGGAAACTTTAAATGGCCATTATGTGACTTTTCCTGGGGAGAGGTAGAGAAACATCTATTTACCTTAAATAGGGCAGATTAAAGAAATGGCTCCAAGTCCAGCTTGGAGAACCAATGAGTTATTGATGTTACTTACAGGAGCTTGGGTGAAGGGCTGTGTACAGGAACATTGGTGACTCTTGGGCAGCGACAGCACCAAAAAGCTGTACTCCATCATGAGGCATGCATGAAAGACTCAAGAAAGCGGCTTCAGTGGAGCCCTATCCCCAGCCAGACTTCTACCTCCTGTATATTTTAGCACCCCTAAACCAGATGCAGCTGGGGGCAGGCTCACCTGAACCTAGGAGTGGGTGGGGGAGCTAGTGGCTAGATTTTCAGGAGAGCATTTAATGATTCTCTACCTTCTTCATTCTACAAGGGAATACTGCTAGGCCTGATCTTGGGAGGGGCATGTACAGGTATGCCTGCCTGGAGGGTTCCCATACAATTGTTAGTAAGGATATGCCTTGCAATTAACTTCCACAAACAAATCAAACTCTCCTCCTCTTTAGATGAAGGACAGGTAGAGCCAGGGAAGTGGGAATTTGATGTTTCCATTTTGATCCACAACTCTTCATCTTCCCTAAGGAGGAACTGATGAGTCCTGCCTTATACTCTGGTATTAACAGTCTCCAAGCAGTGGCCACTGCTTAGTCAACAGGAACTGTGTTACATGTTGCACATGTGTTTCATTTAATCTCTTCCAAAGTCTTAGATGGTTGTTTATTAGGTGTGATAACAACTATTTCATCATATCTCTCTTCCTGGTTTTCTTTTTATAGGCTTGTAGGTCCTACCTCCTTAAAGTTAGATATGGTCACATGGCTGATTCGTCAATCCACACTGAAGGAAAGTGAGTGTGGAACACTTTGGTGGGAGGATTTCATTGCCAGTGTATAAGAGTTCAACCTTTCTTCTCTTCGTGCGGATTATGAACATGTATCTCTGAATCCATGATTATCAAGCAGGAGTGGCCTTGGCATCCCCGGGGACACTGGAAATGTCTGCAGATAATTTAGGCTGTTATGTGGTTTATATTTTGGGGAGGGGTGTTTCTGGCATTTCATTGTCAGGAGTGAGAGATACTATTCAGTTTCCTACAATGGGTATATAAAGAATCATCTGGCCCAAAATCTCAATGAAGGAGAACATACCTGGTATAGATGGAGCCTCCATCAGCTTGTGTCCCTGAGTGACAACAGAATTCCCTCTGCTGTCCTGTGCTGAACACAAGCTTCAGTGAGAAGCACACCTTTGAGCCACTGATAAATGTGAGATGCTTACCCAGACCATCTAGACTCGAAAGCCTGTTTATTAACCACGTGCCAGTCATGTGTGGTGCTGCTCATAGACCTCAGGAGAGAATGGTCTTTACCAGGAGCTCCTGAACCCCTCTCAAAGGCATAAAGTAACCTATAAAATTACTCTTATCTGTCGGATAGCTGTTTGTTGAAAGAATGCAGAAAGATGTTGAGAATTAGGTTTAACTTAAAACGCAAGATTAAAATCTCAACCTTGTGAAATGTCGCTTTTGTGTCCCATATTTCCTTATACATGCATTTTTCCCTAGTCCTGATTCTAATGACTTGGAGATAGGACATCATCTCCAGCAAAATAAAGGATGATTAGCCATTGTTCATTTGCCAGAACTCTTAAAGTTTGGGTTCAAATATCAATTCCATTCTGGGCTACCTACTTTATATGGACGCCACTTAACCCTCTATCAGTCATTTACAAAATTAGACAGAGTTGCAATAACTTTATTCTCATAGGGTTGTCAGAGGGATTAAATGATCTAATATTACAGTGGTTGTCACACAGTAAGAGAATGAAATGAAGAAATGTTTATAAGAAAAAAAAAGGCCTGGGTCCATCTGAGGCAACTCAGTGTCCTAAGTCTGCCATTAAAGTGCTATGCAGTGTGGTTGCAGTCAGTACCTTTGAGGAATAAGTAGGTGGGAAGTTCAGAGGAAGCTATTCAAAAGAACAACTGCTTGGGCCACATCTTAGGGATGATGTAGGAGTTAGCAGGTGGACACGGAGGTGGGGCTAGGTGTGAGCTTCCAGAGAATGGTAATGAATGTGGGTGCAGTACAAGGACATGTTTGGCTAAAGTGGAGCAATTACTCTTAGTGATTAGCTCAGAGTTATGGTTTTAAAAAACACTAGTAAGCACTTTGGAATGGCTAATGAAGAATTTTGACTGTAGCTTAGAAGTGTCCTGACAAACTGCTTCAATACAGACCATTAATAGTGAGAAAACAGAGGTAAGAACAGAGGCTGGGGACACAGCAACGGGTAAGGACAATCACCCTGAGTTCACTTGGGTCTTACCTTATCAGATTTGCCCTTGGAAAATATATTGTTATGATGAAACCTGAAAACCAATGAGAATGTAACTGACATGTGTTAGAAAGTCTCAAAGACATCCTTGGGATCAGGGGATCTGGAGAGAGATATTCTGATACCGTTTGACCCCACCAAGCTAAAGGGCAGAACTCTGGTCCCTGAATTTAGTTATTTTAGTTATTTTCTTTGAAGCAAGTCCACAGGCGTACATGGAGTCAGCACTTCATACAATGCTGTTGGGGCAACAGTCGGAGAGGGACTTTTCAAAACATACATATCTCTCAGCTCATCTCTCTCCATTGCGATCCTGGGACAATGTGCCTGCTTCAATCACCCATGCAAGTTCCCAGTAGTAATCATTGATGAATTCAAGCCCAATCAACAACTTTAGATGTTCTCCAGTGCCCTTTGAAACTTCTGTTGACTCCCTACCAAACATTGCAGAGAGGAGTTTGTAGAGCTGAGTGACCTTAAGATGGGATTGAGGAAAAGCAAATATTCATAAGAGAGAAGATGAGGGCATTGGGATGTAGAAAAGGAAAAGATTTGCCAAAGTCTTGTGATCAAATTGTCACTATTCTGGGATCAGAAATGGGGATTTTAGATTCAAACCACCTAAACAAGCTACTAGAAGAAAATAAACCCAGAGATTCATTTGGTGCGAACATTATCCAGCAGTTAATCATCCTCCCAGCCATTGTGTTGGGACCCAAATGGGATCTTGTAGGTCACCTGGCTCTAAAGTCTCTGTTCCCATAGGTCAAGGGAACTGAGGTCAATGTGTATTTCTTCGGTACACATATCACATTGGTTGTATTTCAGCCCATGCTATTTCACAAAATGAGTCTCAATATTACCCTCATAGCCTCTCACTCAATATTACCCTCATAGAAGAGAGGAGCAGGCATCTGTGGTTACCACTATAAAGATACAAAAGAGGTAGATGGTCAGGGCAGAGCTTCTTGGTACTTGGGTTTGAGAGCTATGCTTGGTTGAATTTTACCTGTATGACCCAAGGCAAGGTGACAGAGAGCATTTCTGAAATGGGGAAAATATCAGCTTCATGGTGGCATGGCACCCATGGTAAATATGGTAATCCAGGGTTCTGAGCTCAGAGTCGAGCACAGAGCAGTGGTCAGTGGGTGGTGGAATCTGACATTTTTGTTATCGGTTTCTCTGCCTTGGTACTCCTGACATTTGGGGCTGGATTCTTCTTGGTTGTAGGGGTGCTCACACGCAATGTGTCCTTAATAGCCCTTAGAGTCAGTGGTTACAACTTTCATTATCCCTGAGCTGTGACAACCAAAAATATGTCCAGAATTCCCAAATGCCCAAGCCACTGTCTAACCTGACACTATTATCACACCATATTAAAAATAGCCATTTCCATAATTTTCCACAAGGCCAGAGATCCTCAGGAACAGGAAACATTCAAACTTTTAGCCTCAGATCCTGGCCCATTCTATAGCTGAATCAAGTAGTGTTTTCTATGTGCTTCTTCAGCGAGTGAGCCTGGAGTGAGCTTGTCTGGTGATACTTTCCTCTTTATTTTCGGCTGAGTAGATGACTCCCGTGTCACTGTGGAAAGACTGACAGCCCCGCCCACTCTTCTGTTGTCTCCCCTCTTTTCTGCAAACATTAATTGCCTCCTAGTGAAACAGCAACACTTGTTGCCAGGAAGCAGAGGCCTCCGCCCAGGGCTACAGGGACAGGACACTTCTCTGTCATTTGTCTCTTATTTGTCATGCAAATAACATGAGTTTCCAGGACTGTTAGGACACTGGGAAGGGGAAGGGGGAGCTGCTAGTTTGAACATGTCCAGCCAGGCCCTTGTGCCTGCAGTGGAGGGGAACACATTTTTTTATATGAGCGTGCAGTTTGTGTGTGTGTGTGGGGGGGTGTCTATCTGTTGTGTGTGCATGTGTGTGCAGTTGTGCATGTGCATGTGAAGGCTAGAGGAGGACACTGAGTGTCTTCTCTCACTCTTCACCTTATATTTTAAGACAGAGTCTCTTTACTGAACCTGAAGCTCGCCATTCCGGCTAGGCCAGCAAGTGCTTGGGATCAGCCAATCTTGACTCTTCAACTCTAGGGTTTCAGGCACAAGTAGCTGGCTACACCTGGCTTTTATGTGGGTGTTGGGGATTTGAATTCAGTTCCTCTTGTTTCATAACAAGTATTTTTACCCACTCCCCAACCCGAACTCCATTCCTGTATTTTAGTTGTTGTTTCCTTTAAAAAAAAAAAAAAAGTAATCACAGGACTGAGAGATGACTCAGTGGTTAACAGCACTGACCAGCACCCACATGGTGGCTACCGACCATCTGTAACTCCAGTTCCAGGGAATCTGAAGCCCTCTCTGACCTCCACAGGCATTGCACAACATGGACACACTTACATACATACAGGCAGTATACTCATATGCATAAAAAATAATTAATAAAAGATTTTAAAAAACAAAAATAAAAAAATAATCAATGGTTTTATTTTTCCTAGAAACAGTCCACAGTTCTCAGAACTAAGCTTCCAAAGATATAGTTAAGATTCTCATGAGAGCCTGAAGGAGAAAGCAGGGGTAAAAGGGTCAAGGGATAAAGACAGAGAGAGACAGAAGGGATGCCTACCTTCTCAGTGGATTATGCACTACATTAGCTGACAATACTGATGGGCCCAGCTGGAGACATGTAGATGGAATTAGTACCTCAAGGTACAACTACAAAAAGGAGTCAGGGACGGGAGAGATGCCTCAGTAGTTAAGAGTGCTTGCTGTTCTTATAGAGAATCTGAGCTCAGTCCTGAGCACCCATGCCAGGCTGCTCACAACTGCCTGTAACTCCAGCTCCAAGGAATCTGACACCGTCTTCTGGCCTCCAGAGGCACCTGACCTCACATGCACATACACATAATTAAAAATAAAAACAAACCTTTAAAAAGAGAAAGCTATCAAATTCCAAACAAAAAGGTAGTCCCCGGATCACATAAAAAAAAATGGAGGTGACCACAGGAGAGCTAGAAGCAGGTAAAACCAAGGCTTTTTCTTTGTTGTTGTTGCTGTTTTTGAGACAGGGTCTCACTATGTAGACCAGGCTGACCTTAGATTTACAGAGATCCACCTATTTCTGCCTCCCAAGTGCTGGGATTAAAGCCATGCATACCTGGCCCAGTTTTTAATTTAAAAAAAATAAAATTCTTTTACTAAAATGGATCCTAAATCATGTGTCTTTTCCTTTATGTTCTAGTCACACACACACACACACACACACACACACACACACACACACACACACGTATCTGGAGGCCTTAGGGCTCTGGGCTGAGTAGAAATGGGCAGGAGCAGTCTCCTCATGACATGTATCAGTGGCCTCAGAGATCTGATGGGGACAATGCCTGAACTCCATTCTTTTAATCTACAGGTCAGCAGAAAGGATAGTGCAGAACCAGGTTATCAGATAACCTCCATGGATCCTAGTTCTCCAACTAACTTCCTATGACCTTGCTCAAACTGGGTCCTGTCCTGAACTTCAGTGCTCTTCTTCATGAAGGATGCTGAGATCTGACACTTGGTTTGTGCATGGGTCTACTGTGCACTGAAGTCACAGCAAAGAGCATTTGCAATTGCTGAGCCTGCCACAAGCAGCTCAAGTCTTTCCTTTGCCAAGAACATGCTTCGTTTACATCACTCTTCCTACCCCTCCTTTGTGTCTTATAAATTCCTATGTATCTTTAAAGGCTTTGTTCAAATATCGCTTTCTCCCAGTGACTTTCCCTGAAGATCCAGGAAGCATGAATCGATGCTTCTCGGTACACAGTACACCTCTGTGGACCCTCCCACTTGTACTTCTTGGTTTATTTTAAGCAGATGTTGATGTCTGCCTCTTCCTTGACTGTGAACGCTGAGGAGCAGGAACTGCTGATTTCATTTCCACATCATCAGTCTGAGACATGGGGTTTGGAACACAGCAGATACTTGATTGTATTGGTTGAATTGTGTTGAATTATCTTTTCAGGAATTTCTACCTTTGCTGGGGAAATCAAAAAAGAACTACTTTTATCTCACAGAAGGAGCTTGCCTTCTAAGGGGTCTAGGAAGAGCCCTGTGGTCCATCCCTCGGCCAACCAGTCTTCCACTGTGTGAGTTCCCTCAGTCAAAGTTCTCTAAGAGAAGAGGCCATGTAAGATTGAGTGTGTGTGTCTCTGTGTGTGTGTGTCTGTGTGTGTGTGTGTCTGTGTGTGTCTGTGTGTGTGTGTCTGTGTGTGTGTCTGTGTGTGTGTGTCTGTGTGTGTCTGTGTGTGTGTGTCTGTGTGTGTGTGTGTGTGTGTGTGTGTGTGTGTGTGTGGTGGTGACTATTGTGTGTGTGTGTGTGTGTGTGTGTGTGTGTGTGTGTTGGTGACTAAACCTAGTGCTGGCCTCATGCATGCCAGACAACTGGTCTGTCGTTGAACTATATCCCAGCCTGCCTTTACACTTTTAAATTTGAAATTTGAGTTAGGGTCTCACTATGTTGCCCAAGCTGGCCTTGAACTAGCCTTGAATTTGTGGTCCTCCTGCCTCAGCCTCCTGAGTAGCTGGGATTACAAGCCTGCCCCACCTGGCCATGTAGCACTTTCTTCTTCTTTTTAATATTTTACTTATTATTTTTATTTTTTTATGTGTATGAGTGTATTGTCTGCACGTATGTGAGTGCACCCATGTCGTGCAATCCTGCGGAGGTCAGAAGAGGGCTTCGAATTCCTGGAACACATGAGTGTATTGTCTGCACGTATGTGAGTGCACCCATGTCGTGCAATCCTGCGGAGGTCAGAAGAGGGCTTCGAATTCCCCTGGAACTGGAGTTAAGGACGGTTTGTAGCTGCCATGTGGGTGTTGGGAATCGAACCTGGGTCCTCTGCAAGAGCAGTCAGTGCTCTTAACGGCTGAGCCATCTCTCCAACCCCCCATGTAGCACTTTCTTACAGTATCTTTGTCTTTATCCCTTCCCGGACTCAATAGCTAGAGACTGTTACTAACTGGGCTCTGTGGTCAGCTCTGCTCACCTCTGTTCACCTGATACAGCTTACAGAATTTTGAGCTGAATAATTCTAGGTAGATTCTTAGTATGATAAATTCATACATGACCTCAGTTTCCCTTTGCTCACCTTCAGTGCTGATTGTCAATTGGCTTTTCAAATACTACTGTCACTGTCATGTTTGCTTATTTTATAGATTTCCAGTTGCATACCGCCTGCTTGGTCATTGGTGTACCAGCCTCTAGGAAAGGACTCTTGTTGGTAACTACCAAATAACAAGGGCTTGTCTCCAGACTTTCCTATGTGTCATGCATGTGATATTTAATTCTCAAACATACGTGTTTCCCAGAGCTTTGAATTATTCCTTCTAGACATAATTCTATCCTTAGTGCTTTGACTCTTGGTGATAATATCACCGTGACAATGCCATTATACCAGTGATCTCCACACTCTGCACCTATGCTCAAATCATATGGAGAACTTGGAAATAAAATTTCCCAGGATTCTACTCACTGGCTTTATAAGAATGCATGGATGGAGCTGAGACATTTGTATTCTTCTAGATCACTCTGGTGGATCTTAATGTTTGCTCACAACCCAGGACCATCTTTTTTTCCAACACCCTCAAGAATGAGGTATTTCATTTTCATGAATGTCCCACCTAAGTACAGTCTGCCAATTCAAGAATCTAAATGATTTAACCAAATATTATTGCACTGTTCAAAATTTTCATTCACTAAATATAATATGAATGTAATGAATATAATTATCTTTCATATTTATGATCAGTGTCATCTGGAATCTGAATTAATATGCTATAGTCTAGAGATGTGCTCATGTAAAATTGACTCCATAGTTCCTTGTCTCTACTAAATGGTTCCATTATCTGACTTCTCAGTCTATCTTTCTGAGAATTGATGTTAAAGGAAATAAGGAACCCCAGATTTGCACTGTGTGTCTGAGGGGAACAGGCTACTATGTATAAATTTTCTATGACAAGCTTTTTGTACACAACCAGCATCCAGCTTCACTATGGAATTTAGGGCATTTTCCATGCATTGAAGGTAGATTTGCAGAGAATATACATTGGTGACAAATATGCAATCTGGTCCCTTGTGAGGAATATTAAGTGGTGAACATGAGAATAGAATCTTTCAGAACTACTATGGAATCAATATAAATAACTGCTTTTCATCCTTCGATGTGAAGGAGCCATTGTTTAACATGCAGATTCCACAGCCTTACCTCCAGATCCCAACTCAGGTCTCAGGGTTGCCTCAGAATCTGCATTTCTAATAAGTGCTCCAAGCATTCTGATGCAAGGGTTCAGATAATGAATGTCTAACAAACTATTCTGGTGAATGAAGACTTTAATTTTTGCATCCAAGCTTCGCTTGGTGATGAATTTGACCATCTTCAAGATGGCCAATGCCCTAAGAAATATCTATGTAACATGCTTTGGAGGTTTGGGCCATGAGAATTTGCTATGCAAGTTTCTATACACTGGCATGTATCCGTAGAACACACGTGCAGTAGCACTATTACAGAGCACATGAGAAGACATATTTTTCTAGTCTGAGATATCTCAAGTTTTTGTAATTTTAAGCATCTGAATAATAATGGCTTTAGACAGAAATGAATTTGTAATAGGTGCTGGGGAGGCAAGTTTTAGATATGCAATCTGCATAGCTCTAGGCTAAAGTAACGCAATACTGCATTCGTGGCAATAATTCATTTCTTACATGGTGAAAGAACAGGAAAGAAGGAACTGTGATTTGGAGATAGCTGTCTCAGGCATTTCAAGTTCTTATAACAGCATACAATAGAAGTTTATTTCTTATAGTTCTGGAGACTGGGAAGTACAAGATCAAGGTGCCTGATGAGGTTAGACTTAGTATCTGGTGAGCTTCTACGGTCTGATTTCTGGTATGTAGACAGCTGTTGTCTCATCGTGACCACACATGGCAGAGAGAGCTCCTCTGTCTCCCCCTGCAACCACGTGACCTAATCTGATCACCTCCCAAAGTACTCACCTTTCAGTGACACCACTTTGGGTTAGGATTTCAGCATTTGAATGTTAAGGAATGGTACATGGACTCAGCCCGTAACAGTGGTATGGAGCTTTCTCTGAAAAGTTATGTCTCCTTTTTAAAAACTATCTTATTTATTATTTTTATTTTATGTGTATGAGTGTTTTGCTTGCCTGTATGTAAGTGCACCACGTGTGTGCAATGCTCCACAGAGGCCAGTAAAGGGTGTCAGATCCCCTGAAACTTGAGTTATAGATGTTAGCCACCGTGTGGGTGCTGGGAATTGAACCTGGGTCCTCTGGCAAAGCGTGTGTTCTTAACTGCTCAGCCATCTCTCCAGCCCAAGTTCTTTCTTCCTAATTCAGGGAGACTCGTTCAAGATACAAACCATGGATAGCAATTGGAGTATAGGTCATCCAAGCCCCTAAGATTGGGGACTGGGTAGGATAGATTATTTCCTTGAGATGAAACAGCACGCCAGCCCTGAGCCTTCAGGCAGAAATCTGGGCTTGGTGAAGAGAAGTGACATCTAAGGGTTACTAACAGGTAGCGACCTCCCTTCCCCATTGCCCTGTCTTACTAAGGTGGTTACCAAAACATTGGAATTGGCTTTAGAAAAGAGTATCAAGAGCTATTGTCACAGCAGTGGTGACAGTAAGAGAAATATGTAGTTCACTAGAAATGTGACTGTGTAACTCTACACTGAAGTATCTGTACTATACATTTGCCATGTGTAATACAATGGTCTATCCACAACCTAAGGGAAAACAGTGTTTCCAGACATAACAGGGCTCCACTGATGATGGTCTAAGAACCCAATTTGGACTCTTTCTATGATCTTGTTTTTCATACTTGTCTGGGTTACATCTATTCCAGATTTCTTCTAGAGAAGCCAGGGCAGATTTAGAAGATCACGGAGCACGCACAACTGTTTAGGATTTAGCTCTACCCTCATTGCCGTTCTGAAGCAGATTTGGGGGCTGAGTATTGGAGAGATCAGTTTCTTCAAACAAATGATCAGTACACGTGAGATTTCCTGCATCTAATCCCTCTGTGTTTATTGTCACTTTCTGTGTTAGAATTCTATCTCTTCTTTCTGCATCTTGCTATAGCCACCAAAGCCTCCTTCTGCCTGATTTCCATATGCCCCAGAAAGGTGACAAAGTTAGTCTCTACTTAATGCTCTTCTACCATTTCATTCACAGTGAGAGTCCAAATATCTCAGCATGATGGGATCCCTGGTGACTTGGCTTTTTTCATATCCCTTCTCACCACTTGACCTTCCGGCAGTACCAAGCTATCTACAGCTCCTCAAACAAAGAGACGATGTCCTTGTCCCTTAATTGTGATTCTCTTCCAGGAGCCACATTAGATTCTGCATGAAGACTTTCCAGTCCTCCTGTAAGATTGAGCTCCAATGTCTACATTTCTGGCCTCTCCAGGAGACCAAAAGCCTTCTGTCAAATGGGGAGTGGGTTTAAACAACCTTTGGATTGTCAAAGCACATCACCATATGGCACAACACAGCACCCACTTGATCCACACTCAGTTACCTCGGAGCACCATGGAAGAACTGTGAATGAGAGGAAGGGAAAGATGGCTGACTTGGAATCCCAAATACTACTTACTGTCCCCAGCATAAATGATTTACTATATTATTCACTCGAGATTTTTAAAATGTGTTCAATGCAACATCACTGAAGGAATAAAGCCAGAAAATTAAGCCCTTAAGTAACTTGCCATCTGATCCATCACTCCCTTCCCATGTTCCTTAAGTGAAAGACTCAGTTATGTCCTGTTTGAGTAACAAGCCTCAGCATTTACATCAGAACCACTTTCTTGCCACTTAATCCACTGCTCATAAAGGCTCCTGGGGTAGAAAATTGGTACACAGAAAAATAGCATGTCACTTTTGAGTTGTGACAAGGTAAGAACATCCATCCATTATTGTACCTGTTCCAGACCTGCTGGGCAAATTGCAAAATGGTTAAGAACAGCTTGGCAGGTGGGGGCACGTGGGTGGGCAGCAACCCTTGCTTCACTTAATCTCATGGGCATACAAACTAGGTGCTCTCTAATACAGATGTAAACAGAAAAATGCTTTGTCCTATCTCCCCACACCCGTCATCCAATATCTCACTCTGTCTCTGTCTCTCTGTCTCTGTCTCTGTCTCCCCCCCACGCCCCTCTCTAGGGACTCACACTAGGAAGCAAAATAAATGTATTGCTACTTTTCTGATAATAGAAATGAGAATAAAATTGGAAGATTTTAGTGAGGTGTTGAAATATAAACTGATTTCAAAGCTTTGGGCTTCTTTACATACTTAAAGGAGAAAGATTTCATTCATCTATTCAGTAAATATTTAGAGAGCTTTCATTTTGAGCCAGGTAATTGTTTAGGCTCTGGGCATACATCAGTTACTAAAGAAAGGTTCATGCCCCCATGGAGCACGCATTGTAGAGCAGGAGATGGACGTGGATGAATGAACTTGTGAGTAGATTGCATGTTAGAAGGTGAAGAAGTGCTCTGCAGAACAATAAAATAGCTCTCTCTCTCTCTCTCTCTCTCTCTCTCTCTCTCTCTGTGCTTGTGTGTCTGAGGCTGTTTTAGTTTTATATGGTAGATGGAGGGCATGTCTCTGTGAGGAAATCTGAGCAGACTGCTTTATTTTCCAGTGACTGCTGGAACAAACATCTACAAACTGAATGGTTTGAAGCAGGGAAAAAGGGGTTGCGGGCAAACCTAGTGGTAGGGTACCGGTGAACCTAGCCTGATCGGTGAGCTCTAGGTCCAGTGAAAGACCTTGTCTCAAGAAAACAAAAATAACAGGAAATAAGGTGGATAGGTGGACAGTTATTAAGGAAAGACACCTGAGTTTGACTTCTGGCTTCCATTCACACACACACTCAGTAAGGGCAGAGAGACAGAGAGAGAGGGAGAGAGAGAATGAATCTCTACTGTGGTCAAGAAAGGCAGTTGAGGCCTGGAGAATTAGGAAAAAAATTGTGAAAGATTGTCCAGCTAATGAACTACAGTATTGGGGTTTGTACTGTCTCAGATCCCAAGAGGTCACTATCATCCTTGATATACATTGTTTGAGATCAGCTTGGGACCCATGAGACCCTATCTCAAGAAGACAATAATCAACAAAAAATAATTGTCTGACAGCCAGCTGGGTGCGTTTGCTCTGAACCATCCAGATGTCAGTGACCCAATGGATTGACCACGGCAGGGCCACTCTTCAAAGGTCTGTTTCTCCAAGTTAGCAACACTTCTTTTCATTACCGGTTGGATAAATGTGGGGACACTCCTGTGTTTAGAATCTGCATTCCCTTACTCCTGTGGTCCATGGCACACTCTAAAGCGGCAGTTTCCACAGTCTATAATACAGTGAAGTCTTGTTGAAAGTTTGTGAGCTGTGTCTCTAGAGCACAGAGCACCATTTAATCTCACCACTATGTAGAGCTGCTCATAATTGACTGGTGTTGATTTCATTGTGAACACTTCATTTATTACTTACCATAATTGCATAAATACCCATTTAATTGATGAGAAAACTGAGGCAGCATTTATATAGTAGTTTCTGCTACAAAGCATCATAAACAATCCTAAGAATTACTACAATACATGAAACTGATGAGGCTTAGGAGAAATTTAGGTTGAGAGGTGGCCCTTGTTTCCCAGGCTGTTCTGGAGGTTGGAATTGAAGGTGGCTTTAAGTTTCACTCCCACTGAGGCCTGGAAGGGAGAAACCATCCGGTGGCTTGCTTTGTAGATATCGCTGCATCCATGTCTCCATGCCCACATGACACTCTGCGTACATGTCTTCACACAGCCTTCCCTCTGTGCATGCTGTCTATATACAAATGCCCATCTTTACTGACACTAGACACATCGCCTTAGAGCTCACCCTGATGCCCTCGCTTTAACTTGGTTACCTCGTAGGACACCTTATATCCAAGGTCCCATTCTGAGCTAGAGGGATAGGACTTCCTACCTTTTGGTAGAAGGACATGATTTAACTCCCGACAAGCATAACACTAAGCGATGCTATTCACGACACAGAAGATAGTTACTAATAACCATGGCATGGTTTGACACACGTCAAATGATTAAGCACTATATATAATCTGCAATGACCATAGTCCTTCCCTGTGGAACGGACCACCCTTATGGGAGTGCATAGCTTGTGATATAGTGGGAGGAGGGTCAGAACTTTTGAACTGAAAAGCTAAGTCACAGCCTCCCCCCCCCCCCTTGACCGGAAGAGAATCAGCACCCATGGGGGGGCCAAAGGAATTGTTTGCGAGGGGTTTTGTGCGTTCCCCTTGGGGGGGTGTTAC
>NW_008342393.1:10697617-10710335 GCF_000622305.1 Nannospalax galili | reverse complement strand
CTGAAAAGCTAAGTCACAGCCCCCCCCCCCCCCCTTGAACGGAAGAGATTCATCACCCATGCAGAGGCCAGAGGAGTTGTTTGCAAGGAGTTTTGTGCATTCCCACTTGGTGGGCTTTACTCCTGGGGTCATTTTCCTGCATTCCTCAGTTTTTCAAAAGTAATTCCAAAACCCATATCATAGCCGAATCATTCCCTATAGAGCAGTGTCTTTGGACTAATCAACATGAGAAAAGTAAACCTACCAAGAGGGGCTTGGCCAAGCCTGTACAGCCGTAATCAGGGAGCTAGGTAGGGTTCAAGGGAAAGTCAGTCAACACAGAGGCTCAAATGATAAGGCGCTAAGATATGCTGGAAGGAAATTAAGAAAATGAACTGACTTTTTATCACAACATCAGACAGGGCTTGGTGTGACCACACCACCTGTGAGAGGCAGATTCAAGAGGAACTGCCTCCAGGCAGCTGAGATTTCATACATTCCTGAGGAGGTTCCATGTCATGTCCGAGATGAAGTTTTGTCACCTGGCAAAAAGGACTTGGCAAATGCAATTAAGGTGACAAATTGGTTGATTCTGAGTTAATGAAAAGGGATGTTAATCAGGTGAGCCTAATCTAATCCCTGAAGCCCGTAGAGACTACTGTGCTTTTCTTAGGCTAGAGACAGAATCAAAGCTGAAGACTTTGCAGACTGTGAAGATGGAAGCTGCAGGAGGGAAGCCTTTAAGACCAGAGAAATATCCTCAGCCCGCCCACCAACCCTCAGACAGCAGGGACAGAGCTTCACTCCTACAGCCACAGGGACTGAATTTTACCACATTCTGAGTATGCAGAGAAGCAGATTCTTGGTTAGACCCTCTGGACAAGATACCACCTGACCAAAACCTTGGTTTTGGCATGGAAGACCCTACATAAGGAACCTAACTGAGCCACCCCAGCTTTAAACTACACAACTCCAGTTGGTAAATGGGTGCTGCCGCATTCATGGTCATTTTGGGTAATTTGTCACGGCTTTAAAATCAAACACACCTCCTCACTCCTAGTTCCTCTGCCGTGAGCTAGAAGGAAAAAAAGAAGCCGAGAAGGGCATATTCCTTACTGGTTCCTTTGGGCACATAGGCTTCTACAGAACAACACAGAGCATGTGCATGGACCCTTTATCCAAGTAAGGTTGAGGGCACTTGTACAGAAAGGATGTATTAGACTGGAGAGATGGCTCCTTTTGTAAAGCAAGAGGACCTGAATTCCATCCCTAGCATCCACGTAAAAATTAGACATAAAGGGCTCCTCCTGCAACCCCAGTACTGGGGAAGTGGAGACCAGAGGATCCTTAGGTCTCGCTGGGCAGCCAGGCTAGCTGAATTAGTGAGCATTATGTTCAGTGAGAGACTGTCTCAAAAGAAAGGTAGAACACACTGAAGGAAGACACTGAGAGCCAACCCCTGGCCCCCTCATGAGCGCGCGCACACACACACACACACACACACACACACACACAAGAATGCAATACTTTTGTAAGCATACACATTAGGGGGTGTTTACATTTGTCATCTGTTATATGTCTGCAGGCTTCCAAGGTGAATACTATTTGACAATAGTCCACATCTCAGATATGTAACTTTAGTTCCAGAAACTGTCTGAAGATAGAAGACGCAATACTCCCCTCTGGTCACAGCCTCCCGTGAGGGCCACCTGTACTCTGCCAAGGAATTTGTATCCATCCGAGTGGCTAATGCATTTTTCTCTGAAGCCCTGACTGGGTTCACCATCCTTTCCAAACAAAGTAACAAACAAATGATGGTTTTCTTTTGAGAATTCACCACTTATCCTCTGGATAATGTGTGTTAAGTACATCTTGGGCTTCTCCTTTGAGTTGAAGTAATTCAAATCTGAACGCTATCAACATGGAAAAAATGAGTTTGATCCCTTTATAGGGAGGTCTGTGCTTCGAACACAGTGCTCACTGTCCTTCAGGAAAAACATCACTTGATAAGTGGAAATATTTTTTCGACAAAGAATTGCTGCTTTAGATTTATTTTAAAAAATACGTTCATCTATGAGTGAGCCGGCTAGCAGTGTTCCTCCAGAGTGAAGCTTCAAGTTCCTACTTGACTTCCCTCCATGATGGACTGTGACCTCCAAGCTGAAATAAACCCTTTCCTCTCCTAAAAATTAGGTTCATCTGCTTCCATTTCTGTGTCAAATGTTGGGGAGAAAAGAATGTTGAATATTGTGGGTAATTTGTACTGAGTTTATAAGAAGCAAACTGTGTGTGTGTGTGTGTGTTTCATTTCTCTTTTGACAAATGAGGTATTTGAAAATTGTCTTTTAATAAAATAAGTAAACTCTGAAATCTATACTGTGTTATTTATATTGTACAATATCTGCTCTTGTATCAACTGCATAATTTTATTCTATGACTTTTCTGTGTCATGTCTATGCCTACGTCTATTGTGGTGTGTGTGTGTGTATGTGTGTGATGAGGTGATGGGTGTGCATACTTGTGTGCACATGCATGTGAGAGTGCACATGCTTATGTGTGCACACACTAGAAGTCGATGCTGGAAGTCTTCCATCAGTGCTCTCCATCTTATCTTTTGGGAGAGGGTTGGTGTCTCTGATACCAGTGCTCACCAACTGGCTAAGCTGGCTGGCCAGTGAGCAGTGAGATCCACCTGTCTGCACTGCCCCCAGCAGTAGACTTACAGATATGTGTGACCATGCCCCACTTTTACACGGGCTCTTCAGATCTGAACTCAGGTTCCCATGCCTGAACGGAAGGTGCTTTACTGACATAGCCATCTTCCCAGCCCTGGTTTCATTGTGCTTTGTGATTTTGATATGCCAATTTTTAACATGTGTGTTCTTTTTGTTGAACATTTTGCTGACTGCTTTTCCTGGTCAGCACAAGACTTTAATCCTGTTCTTCTTTGGAGCGCTAAACATTGCCTGCAGAGCTCTGAACATTTTATTTACTTCAATGAGCATCTTTTGAGGCGTTGATACATTCTGTGCTCTGGATGAGCTGTCCAGAGGGAGACAAGGGTGAATAATGCGCAGTTTTTTTTCTCTGAAAATACTGAGTTTTAAGTGTCCCAGGGATGGAGACTCAGAATTTCCATTATTATCTGCCAGCACCATAAAGCACTGACACAGTATATTCACACTAATACAAAAATAATTTTATGATAAATCAGACTTGATTTTACATGAGAATCTAGTATAGACAAGTGTTTGTGGGCACCAAAAACTTATTAAACAGAAAAAAAGATAGCACAGAAACCCAAGCACGGAGACTATTCTGCACCTCATGTTTTTGTGTGGCTCAGTGAAGGGCCATTGGTTTGGGGTCACTGTCCTGTGAGGGGAAGCAAGGGTGTAAACCCACTGGATATGACATGTTAGCTGTCCTTTCAAGCTTGACCTTCTGGTGAAGTGCTTCTTCTTCTCCAGTTCCCTGTGTTGCATTCAGGATGGGGACTAATAACTACTTATCCCCACTCGCTGCTCATTCTCCACATCCTAGCCCCACCTTGCACAGTGTCCTGTACTCCCTCCTTGAAATCCTCCAATCTACAACCTCTGCCCACCTCACCTCAGCATGCTCAGCATCTCCTCAGAGCCCTTGTCTGCAGCCTTGTCTTCTAAGACCCAGGACTCTGGTAGCCTTCCCTTTTCCACAATCAGGGTGAATCTTTCTTTCCTGTGCATCCATTTCATACTTTCCAAGCTTAGCAAATCTCTCCTGCCATGGAGGTAGGAGGTGCCATTCATTAGCCAGTGTGTCCCCAGTCAACTCTAACATTGTTGGCACTTTCAGAGGAGGAAACAGATGCTCAGGGAGGTGATACGAAGGTAACCTGGCTGGTAAATAGCAAAGTCATAGTGGTAGCCTCAATCTCTCTGCTCCCATGGACCCTTCTGCCTCCATTCATGGTCTCCTTGTTCATGGGGATAGGCAGAGACTGTCACCTTCCCTGAGCTGTGTTTTATGCCTGGAAGATGCTCAAAATACATCTGCTGAATTGATTGAGTTTCCATTAGTGGGGAAGTGGGTGGGACAGCCTCAGCTTTTACTGGCAAAGTTAAAAATGGTTGGTACTATTTAGTACTGGTGATTAGGTAGAAGGGAATTATCTGTTTAATTCATTGTTAGGAATGTTAATTAAAATGTATTTTAGAGCTATCAGAATAAAATTGCATATATAACTACATGTAATTCCACTTTTAGAAATATCTTCCTAGAAAGTAAAAGGGTGTGTGGGAATGTATTTATCATAACACCATACACAGTAGGGAAAACTTATGAAATCTGTGTTCATTAATAGATAAATGGACATGTGTATTGTATTATGGGACATTGGTGGTGGAGTATTTTTTATTTTTTTAAAAAATGTTTTATTTATTATTTTTATTTTATGTGTATGCATGTATTGCCTGCATGTAGGTAAGTGCACCTGTGTCATGCAATGCCCACGGAGGACAGAAGAGGCTGTCAAATCCCCTGGAACTGGTTACAGACAGTTGTTAGCTGACATGTGGGTGCTGGGATTTGAACCTGGGTCTTCTGCAAGAACAACCAGTGTTTTTAACCACTGAGCCATCTCTCCAGCCCAATGGAGTATTATGTAGACATTAAAAATGTTAGTACAGGGGACTTCAGAGATGACTCAATAGTTAAGAGCACTGGCTGCTCTTCCAGAGGACCTGGGTTCAGTTTGCAGCTCCCACATGGTGGCTAACAACTGTCCTTCACTCCAGTTCCAGGAGAACTGATGCACTCTTCTGGCCTCCAAGGGCATTGTACAACATGGATACATTTACACACATGCAGGCAAAATACTTGTATACATAAAATTAAAAAAAAGTTAGTACAGATCTGTATGCATGAAGATGGAAAGATATTCAGTTTTCTGTTCAATAAACTAAAGCAAGTTTCATCAAAGTATATATGAACTTGTCAAATTGTTGAGTGGGATTTTCCCTCTTTCAGAATAGTGTTTATGGACCAAAGGTGAGAAGAGGTTATGCCAAGAATCCTTCATTCTAAAGAAAGCCATGGGCAGTGCCTGTGATCTCCCAGGGTGCACCATGCTAGAGCAGCCAGAACTGACCCTATGACCGTTAGGCCCCTGCCTTCCTCCTCTCCCCTAGAAGATTAGGAAATGATAGTCCTTGGCTATCAGTGAGACACTTGCACATCCATGTTTTTGCAACCCTGTTCACAGCAGCCAAGATGTGGAGCCAGCCAAGATGCCTATCAACAGATGAATGGATGAAGAAAATGTGGGATATATAAACAATGGAATTTTACTCAACCATGAAACAGAAAACTAAACTAGAAATCATCATGTGAAGCAAAATATGCCAGGCTCAGAAAGACAAGTATCACACATTTCTTCTGTTATGCCTAATCTAGATTTCACACACACGCACGTGCAGAGAGAGAGAGAGAGAGAGAGAGAGAGAGAGAGAGAGAGAGAGAGAAGGAACACCATGTGGGGGAAGAGAATGAAGGCCAAGTATTGCATGTTTATTCTGTTATATGTGCAACATAGATATGTGTTTATGACTAGAAGGGAGACTATTGGGGGAGGGAAGGAAAGTGGTCAGTGGAAGGGGATGCTAGAGGTTGACTATGAACAAAGTGCAATGATATCAAATGTAACAATGATACCCATCATTTTGTACACCAGCTAAAAGATAATTTTAAAAGGTAAAACACACCCCAAGAAAGAAAAAAAAGAAGTGATGGGACAGGACTGGAGAGATGGCTCAGCGGTTAAGAACACTGCTTGTTCTTGCAGAAGAACCCGGTTCGAATCCCAGCACCCACATGGCAGCTACCAACTATCTGTAACTCCAGTTCCAGGGAATCCGACAACCTCTTCAGACGTCCGAGGGCATTGCACGACACGGGTGCGCTTACCTACATGCAGGCAATACATGCATACACATTAAAAGAAAAGAAGTGATGGGACTTAGGAGTGGAGCACAATAAGAGAAGAGCCTTCAAGAGAGAAACGTTTTATCTACCGCTACACTTCTCTGAGTGCACCCAGTCTAGTCTGACCCTGGAAGCTAAGCAGAGCCAACCGGGTTAGTACTGAGATGGGAGAGAGTCATCTGAAGGCAGGTGGTGCCTGCTGAAGGGTGGGAGTGGGCAATAGTAATTCTTCCAGGTTGCATATAAGTCAGGGGAGGAAGAAAGATGAAGAGTCATGCACTTAGGGGTGGCTAGTGAGAGTAGAGGGAGCAGGGCTGGAGACGGGACCTAAGCAGGATCGGTGCTGGGGAGGTCAAAAGGGATAGAGGGCTGTGGAGAAACAGTTACCAGCTGCGAAGCAGATGCCTGATGAAGCTGCCGATGACTGGTAACTGGCTCACCCATCGTCGCAGAGCTAGCTCGGGCCACCACATGAACTCAGGGTGCTGATTGACAGACACAGAACCAGATCACGATGTTTGCCCAACCCGGGAGAGGAAGGCAGAACCACTCAGCAAGACAAGGGAGTTTTAGGCTTTCCCCTTCTCTCTGCTCTCCCCTCCCAAACTGTGGATGGTTGTAAGTTGAAAAGGGGGGGATAAGAGGTTACCTTGATGCTGGGTTACCTATTCTCAGGGAGCTAGGGTCACAGCCTAAGCAGAAACAGGGAAGAAGGAGAGAAGCCTCAAAATGAATTAGGGCATCAAATTAAAAATACAAATGTGAACAGGGATACATATATCAATTCCCTAGTTGAAGCCTTCTCATAGTTTAAAGTGACTGAAAATGGTGGTGCTCCTGCTCACGCAGCAAGCGCTTTTCCCCACGGAGCCAGATTCCCAGCCCTTCAAGACATTCTTGGTGTGCTTAGTCATCTCTACTTTGCTGCATTCTCAGGAGCTCGAAAGCAGACAGTGGAGGGGACAGGTGGCAACAGGACTGTCATGAACAGCTATTCCTATTCTTGGTGGATTTTGTTCAGGGAACATATTTACTTCATGTATTCATTTCCCAAAGACCAATCTGAAATGTAGAAGTATAAAATAAAATGCTTTGTTATTCCACAGCAAACATAGAATAGAATAGAGAGACTCAAGAACCGCACTGAAGACGTGTGCTGGAAAAGGCCTGACTCGCAATTATTCTCTGGGTTTTTACCTTAAAAATATGACGCCTTCTGGTGAGCCCAGGTTTTCTTCACTCCTCCTGCAGTGAAAAACATTGTTTTTGCCTCTCTTTTGCTTCTCTAAGTTTTGGATGAAAAATATGATTTTTTTGAGTCTCTACAGGATTTGCTGTCAAAACTTGAAGGAAGCCTGCTAGATTTCCTCTCAAATCCTTGCCACAAAGAACATGAAGTACTAAGCCTTTTCAGAATTCTGAATTTATTGTACAAAAGTGAACAAAGGAGTTCTGCATTTGGGTCATTGACAGAGAAAGATTTGTTGATGGGAAGGAGATGGACTGATGCAGTGTTTAGAACAGGAGCCCAGCATTTTTCAGGTCTCCACTCTGCAAACACTGGTGCCAAGTTGGAATATTCACCTTCTGAGCATTCATTCATTCATTCATTCATTCATTCATCAAAAGTGGATTGAGAGCTCACTCTCTGCCAAGTATCACACTCCTGGAAGGTGTGCTGGTTTAATAACAATTTTGCAAAACAGAACAGGGACTTACTGGCTGGTGAGTTACTCTCTGGATGTTATCAAGGTACCAGTCAGTTGAACTTATCCAGCAGAGGAAAGTCTGCCTTGTACTTGTCACAGAGAGCTTTGTAGGGTTTGGTAAATGTGAGAGGGTGTGAGTCACTCTAGCCCGTAGAAAAAGCTACTGAAGGGTTTTCTTTCTTATGTGATTACGGAGTTCATCTTACACCAGGTGGAGCTGTCAAAGTTCGACACCTGAGAGACTGTGAGGACTATGCAGGGTAAGAGCAGCACTTTACTTGTGAAGAATGTTTGAATGAGTGATGAGATTCTGAGCTGTCAATCAGAAGGCTGAAGTCTCCCATGCAAATAGGAATTGCAGGAAAGACAAGTCAGCACTTGGGATGGACGAATGGCTAAAGGAAGGGGGGAAACTCCAGTGTACTTAGGAAAGGGCTTGATAAAACAAAATGCAGACACTGCAGCTCGGATGCTGGGAGATTGCTTCCTGTCCATCTTCTCTTCAGTGTTTCTGGATGCCAGCTGTGTACTAGACACTGTGCCTGGCCCTGATGTGCTCACACGTGTTCTTAAAACATGCTTTACTGTCAGACTGAACTGCTGCCCACACTGCTTTCTAGATTATTCCATAATGAGATCTTTTAAAAAGAATTTATATGGGGCAAGAGAGATGGTTCAGTGGTTAACAGTGCACTGCTCTGGCAGAGAACCAGCGTTAGGGTCACAGCACTCAAGCCATACAGCTCACAACTAACTGTCTGTAGCTCTAGCTCCAGGGAATCCAATGCCTTCTTCTGGCTTCCATTGGCACCTGCATTCATGTGCACTACCCAGACACAGACTCACACTCACACTCATAATCGAAATAACATAAATTTTTAAGAAAGAACTTTTATGTCTAAGGGAGAAAAAAAAAAAAGAAAGCTTCAAGTAATTTCCAGTATAGCTATTGAATCTAATGTATATCTAGTGTATCTAAACCTCCGCGTGTGTGTGTGTGTGTGTGTGTGTGTGTGTGTGTGTGTGTGTGTGGTGAATGGGGCATGCATGCATGTTGTGTAGAGTGTGTATGCCAATTCATGCATGTGTGGAGGCCAGAAGTCAACGTCAGGCAACTTTTTCTATTACTCCCTACCTTGTCTTTTTAAGATGAGGTCTTTCACTAACATGGGTCTCACTGTTTTGGCCAGACTGTCTGGCCAGCAAGTCCTCAGGATCCTCCTGTCTCTGCCTCCCTTTACCCAGCTCTGGGGTTACAGGTACATACCACTGTGTCTGTTTTTGCATATGTGTGTTGAGGGATCTGAACTCAGGTCCTCATGCTTGCACAGCGGGCACTTCATCAGCTTTTGAAACTGTTCTTTAGAGGTGTTGCCAGTGCAGTGATGACTAGTATATTGTTAGATATTCATATTCTGACTTTGAGCATATTATGAGAATAGAGTTGCCCAGGACCTGAAAGAACAAGCATCCAGAGAGCTGGAATATTTAGGATTATGGAAAATCAGAGCAGTGTGATGCTGAAGAGGTCCAGTGGAATGTTTTCAAACTCAGAGTCTCTGTAGATATTAGATAAGCTCTTATTTGTTGGCACTGCTCTTGAAGGTTTAAATATAGTTATGAATACTAGTTGCCTATTCTTGAAGAGCCCTCTTACAATAACATATGCACCATATATCCCCAAAGGATTACGTTTTAAATGTTCTTTCCTTAGCTGAGAGGCTATGAAAACTTTAGGAGGTGGGGTTTAGGTGACCAATGTAGGTCACTAGGATGGGCCATTGATGGGTATAGTCCAGTGTCTGGTGCCAGCACCCTCTGTGCTTCCTGCTCCTCCCTGACATGAGCAGTCTCTTCACCATGTTCCCACTATCAGGGGTGGACCAATCTACTATGTCTTCCCTACTCTGATCGACGAATATCCCCTGAAACTGTAAACCAAGGTAAAACTCTGCTCGCTTAAGTTGCTTCTGTCTGGTCTTTTGTTCACAACAATGCAAAAGTAACTAATACAAAATATTAGTAGAATGGATATCAGTTGACAAAAACAAGATTTGGAGCTGGAGAGATGGCTCGGTGGTGAAGAGCACTGGCTGCTCTTGCAGAGGGTCTGTGTTTGATTCCCAGCACCCACACAGTAGCTAACAACCATCTGTAGCTCCAATTCCAACGTATCTGATGCCCTTTTCTGACCTCCACAGGCACTGTACCCAGGGCTGTACTTATGTGCAGACAAAACACTTATACACATAAAATAAAAATCAATAAATAAAAATGAAAAAGAAGGGGAGTCAAGTGTCCTCTGGGGGTGGGGGGAGAAAACAGAGACAAACCTGGAGTACCTAGGCTCCAAAGAAGGGTTCAACAAACACTCAATCCAAGACTACTGGATAGCCTTGTGGGAATTCAAGTTCTGACTTTAGAGCCTACAAGATCCCAAGAGAAGCAGTAAATCTTAACTTTTGCTGAAATTTCTCAAAATACTTCAAAAAATATGTATCCTCCAAAGACATATTTTGGTGAGGTTTCACTAGGGAGAGATCCAGGAAGCCAATGTTCAGCATCATCAATGCTGAACATGGAAACCAAAAGGATGAGTAGAATGTGAAGCAGTTGGATGTTGTCATGGCAACCAGGACCAGCACAGGGAGGTAGGCTGAGGGAATAGAATTTCCTTCCTTCTTTTTCAGGTTTGGCACTTAGAGGTAAACTAAGCACGTTGCTGTGTAAGGGAAGAGCCGGTCCCACCAGGATGTAGAGTGAGTTTGCTTTCTTCCCACTCTGTTCTTCCTCTTCTGACTTTACAGAAACTCTGAGAAGCCAGGGAGATTCTCACAGTTTTGAGGTGATATTATCCTCAATTCACAGGATGGCTGTACATCTAAACATGGGAGGAAATACTCCAGAAGTTTCCCCGCTAGGCACATACCTGGTCTGTTAACAGTGTGTCCCTGAAGAATTTATAGGAAAATGTGTTAAATAAAATATGAATCTGCCACCAACCATTTTCAGCGCTGAGAAGATGTATCACACGCTCTCCTTCAATGCTACCCCTTTCTTTTATGGATCTTCATTTGACTTTCTGAGACTTCTTCCCAGACCTGGTGAGAGAAAGCTTTCAGAATGATAGAATGAACTGGAAATACATCTGTTCTGAGAGTCTGAAGTCCTACTGCTGATTATAGATAATTTATTGATTTTAGACTCGTCTCTGAGTCCCAGTTCCCCTGATGGTCACAGATACCAGCTTATCATGGATGCAGGAGCCTTAGAACCAGGACAGAAGATCTGGGCTCCATTCAAGTGGAGACAATATCTAGATCTGTGATTTTAGTGTTTTTTCTCCTAGTCTCCATTTCCCAACTGATAAAGGTCCTGACTTGTTATTCACTTGATAAATACCCATTGAGCTCCTATGATGTGCGCAGGACTTAGGTCAATATTTTGTGATTGCTGGGTGTGGTGGTACACACCTATGATCCCAGAAATTTAGGAGGCAGTGACAGGAGGATCATAAGTTTGAAGTTAGCCTGGGGTACACAGGAAGACTTCATCTCAAAAACAAACAAACAAAAATATTTCATGGACATAGCTAGTCTTTATTGGTTCAGTAGATTGAATGCTGACCCTGAAAGATACGTCTGAGAGCCTGTGAATGCCATCTTCATCTTTGCAAATAAAAGTCAATTGAAGATCTGGAGATAAGATTTTTCTGAAGTATCCCAGTGTGTTCTAAGCCCTGGGACAACGTCCTCATGAGAGACACGGAGGAGATGATGGGAAGATGGAAGCAGAGATTGGAGTGATGCCACCATAGCCCAAAGAGCCCTTGGAGCCATCAGAAGCTGAAAGAGGCAAGGCAGGCTTTGCCTCCAGAGTCTTTTCAGGGAGCATGGCCCTGTTGATAACATGATTCCAGACTTCCAGCCTCTAGAGTTCTCAGAGAATGAATTCCTGCTGTTTTCAGCTCCCAGGTTCGTTATGGAAGCTTTAGAGAACGAATTCATCTGGGCTCTGGCCGACCAGCTGGTCTTGTGCTTCTTTTGTTCTGTGGGGCCACCATTTTGGGTGCTTTCAGGGCTTTAATGAGGCAGCAGTATCATTTGACTGTACTCAAAGCTCTCAGCAGAGTCCAATCCAAAACTGCCCTTACTGCTCAGGTTTCCGCCGTCTCTGCACATGGCAGTGCTGCATAGAAGACAGCTGTCCTACCAGAAGGAAACACTTACTTTGACCCCAGCTTGCAAAGAATTTGCTAGGGAATATCTGAACCAATCACATCCTCCACTTTGGAGAGTTTGAGTCAGAGGCAGAAAAAGAAAGATATTAGTTCTCAGATGATGCAGAAGAAGGCAAACTGGAGTACTCCCAGTGGGGACGGAGAGAGACGTGCATAGAATTATGAGCCATGAAAGCCTAGGCAAGCTGGTATGGGAAGGGAGGTATACTTTTAAACATTCAATTCACTGGCCTGATGAAATGTCTCAATTAGTAAATTGCTTATTGTTCAGGGGTGAGGCTCTCACTTGGATCCCTAGAACTCATATTAAAAAACTAGGCATGGCAGCATGTGCCTGTAATCCTAGGGCTAGGTAAGCAGGAATATGAAGATCCTTGGGGCTCATTGGCCAGCCAGCCTAGTCTACTAGGTGAGCTCCCGGCCAATGAAGGGGCCCTATCTAAACAAAAAGTCAAGTTAGGCACCTCCTGAGGAATGACACCTCAGATCTTTGCCCTCCATACACACATGCACACATACATACTACACACATGTATGCATGCACACATACAACATCAGTTTACTATGATAGATTGGCTTCCTCTAGGAAAAGGTTTTCAGTTTCCAAGTTCTCTTTTTCAATGTATCCTTCCGCTTTCCCCATTTGTTCATGAGGGAATAAATTGGAGAGTGATAGAGAAGGGGCCCAACATCCTCCTCTGTCCTTTTTGTGGACACGGGTGCTCTCACATATGTATGCACACATCATACACAAAGAAGAAGATGGAGGACGAGGGGGGAGGAGGAAGAGGAGAAGGAAGATCAGAGGGATGAAGAGGGAAGAGGA
>NW_008342393.1:10696137-10697411 GCF_000622305.1 Nannospalax galili | reverse complement strand
GGAGGAGGAGGAGGAGGAATGCTCTTGGTAACTAGACTTGGAAAGGAGTAAAGGAAACAGATCTGGGCAGAAGGAGATATGGAACCATGTGCAGTTCCTATAAAGGCTTTAGCTGATGGAGGAGAGCTTGGGAGTGTGAATGGATCCGTAGAATTTTCCCAGGAGATAAGGAGGAAGATCCTTCTATACTAGGCCCTCATCATTCACTGGATGTGAGTTGCCCCTCAACGTTTGCAGAAAGGGATAGAAACTTGGAGGAAGCAGCTCCTTCTTGGTACAGGAGAGCAGTATTTGGAGAAAACTCAACTACACGCCATCTGTAGCTAGCACCTTGAGCACACAGATGAACATCTGCTGTTAGGAGAATGAAGTAGGTGAATTAGTACAAAGGCCCAAATACGGAGCCCAGCACATAAAGGAGCTAAGCAATTTACTGTGGCACTCAACGGTGCTCTGGAGCAAGCTTCTCTTCACTCAGGTGTAACCCATTATTTTAAGCAGCTAAATGCTATTTCTGGTTGCTGGATCTTGCGTACTGTGAATTAGTCATAATTTATTTCATGATCACCTGTCTATTGTTCATTTAGGATATCTCTGTGTTTTCAGAATTACAAGTTATATGACAGTGAAAGGGGGCTAGAGAGGTGAGTCGGTGGTTTAGAACTGCTGAGCACTCATGAGGACTGGAGTCTGGATCCTAGCACCTATGTAAGAGGCCAGGTGTCCTGCAAGTTCCTGTAACTTAACTCTGAGGAATCTGATACCTTCTACTGGCCTCCACGTGTGCACAGGTAAGTGCACTGGTACAAACACACATATGTGTATACACTCATCTATACATACACAGATAAATTTAAAAATTAAAATAGTGAAAAATTCTTTGTTGTTTAACCTGATACCGCCCTGAATGTACCCCATCTCATCTGAAAAGTTCCTTGTGCACATATATTTGTGCAGTTGGAAGGATGTCTGTGAAGTGGCTTCCTTGAAGTGGGATTATTTGATAAAGAATGAGCACATTAGCCTTTTTGGCAGACCTTGCTCAAGGCTCTTTGAAAGGCCTGCGTAGTTGAGAAGGCCTTCGCCTGCCTTATTCTAGAGCAACACCAATAGTAAAAATCTTTCACACTTTTGCCAGCCTAAGTGGAGGGTGTATTTATTTTGTTTTGAATTTTAATCAGTCTCTGTGAAACTTAGCCTTTTAATCTTATTTCTTAGCTATTCTGGAATCTCCTCTTGTGATTTGCTAAATTGTTTCTTTCTTGTTGACTATA
>NW_008342393.1:10662948-10694660 GCF_000622305.1 Nannospalax galili | reverse complement strand
AGCTCTCTTTCTTCAGCCCTTGAAGGGGACATCTCTCAGCTTACAGAGATTAAATTTTCACACCCTTGGAGCGGTTGGATTCAGTTTTGCCCGTGGAGGAGGTGTAAAATAGGTTACCGCTCCATTATGTTCTGACACACAGCCCACTTTATCTTCAGAACTGTAAGCATATATATATATATATATCATATTCTGTAGCTCTCTTTCTTCAGCCCTTGAAGGGGACATCTCTCAGCTTACAGAGATTAAATTTTCACACCCTTGGAGCGGTTGGATTCAGTTTTGCCCGTGGAGGAGGTGTAAAATAGGTTACCGCTCCATTATGTTCTGACACACAGCCCACTTTATCTTCAGAACTGTAAGCTCCTTTACTGGCCCTGAATTCCCCATCTGTCTAGAGTAGGCAGCTTCTTTTTGTGACTTTGTTTTTCTTTTATTCAGGCCTGTCCTGGTTTTGAAAATCTTAGCCAGTGTCTGGCATGCAACCTCATTGCTTCAACACATTTCCCAGGAGCCTTTCCCTCCCTCTCCTTTCTGATTCCACTTCTGCATTTCTTTTGACTGTGCCTGGCTTGGGAAGGTGAATAGGGCAGGTCACCCTCTGAAAGCTCATGCCATCAGCTGGCTTGTGCTCACTTCTCTGCCAGACCCCATTGCTGGTCCTGTCTGGTTCTGCTATGAGTGCTACTGGCTCCAGCCCTTGCTAGGAGCTAAGCAATTTACTGTGGCACTCAACAGTGATCTGGAGCAAGCTTCTCGTCACTCGGGTGTGTTTTGGGGGTAGCACAGTGGGAAGGCAGACAGGACAGATGTGTGTTTCACAATTGTGAATTGTGACTGTTACTGGCTGATATGAAGGCGTTTGAGGATGCCTTGCTCTTAAGTAGAATCCATGCCTGTCATTCTCTGGCATGGAGGAAATTCCTCGAGGATCTCACTCCTCCTTGTGACCCTTGCCATGATCCTCTCCTCTCCTCTCTCCTCCCTTCTCCCCTGGCATCCCCTCTCCTCTCTTATTTCTCTTCCTTCCTTCCTTCCTTCCTTCCTTCCTTCCTTCCTTCCTTCCTTCCTTCCTTCCTTCCTTCCTTTCCTTCCTTCCGCTCCCCCGCCTACATACACACACATTGAGAGATTCATAGCCTAAGCTGGTCCCTAACTAGCACAGGTCTATAACTCCAGCACATAGGAGGAGAAGGATCAAAAGCTCAAGTCCTGGGCCACCTAGCAAGGTTATGTGGCGCTGTAGATCAAACCCAGGGATTCCTGCATGCTAGGCAAGCACAATAGCAACTGAGCTATATCCATAGCCCCCATGACTTTTATAAGAAAAAAAGATCTTGTGGCTTATGCTCCACGGGTAGACTCCATGGTCTGTTGGCAGCAGGTGAAAGAGCAAGTGGGCCCTCTCCTGTGGCCGCCGCATTTCTCGAGCCACTGGAAACTTGGATAGGCTGCTTTTGCTTTCTCAGTCACTCTAAAACTCTCAAGTCTCATCTTGCTGGTTTGGTTGTGCCTTGATAAGCACCCAATTTCCAAACATTTGCTATGCGTCCTTTGTAGGGGATGTGGAGAGGAAAGAATGAACCCAGCACTAGCTCTGCCTGCCCCAAGGCAATGGCTTCCTCCTTTTCTGCACACACAGTGGTGGTGGTGGTGGTAGGGGGATCCATGTTATGATTTGGATACGAAACCCATGTTTTTGAATGTCTGGTCCCCAGAAGGTAGAGATGTTAGGAATATGTGGAACCTTTAGGAAGTGGGGCCTACTTGGTGGAAGTAGGTCACCAGGGGTCAGGTTTTGAAGGGAGTTACGCCTGCTTCTGGATCCTTCCTACTTTTCACTTCCTCACTGCTACAATATGAGCAATCACATGTCCCTGCCATTGTAGACAGAGCTTCCCTGAGATGGTAGACTGAAATCTCCCCAAAACATGAGCCATGAGCCCAAATTAATCATTTTTCCCCTAAGTTGCTTCTGTCAGGTGTTGTGTCAGAGCAGTGGGAATAGGAATTAATGTAGTCCATGAAGCAAGTGATGTTCCATGTGGCTTCTGGGGAGCACCATGCAGAGGAATGGAAATCCTGTTGTCTGTCAGCTCTATGATGTCTGTGCGGAACACCTGTAATCTCAGTCACAGAGGTTTGATTATGAGACTAACAGTACAAAGCAATATTCTTCTGCTGAGGATTTCAGGAATTCTGCATTGGTTTGGGGAAAATGTTCCCAGCAGACCAACCGCCACCAAAAATAGCTATAAACTCTGTATAAACTAGTAAAACAAATAAACAAAAAGGACAGTATACACCCAAAGACTCGGGAGAGTCAACAAAGGCGGTTGGAGTTTATTTAGATGATAGCTAAAAATTGGAAGAAGTGATCAAGAGAGAACATGTCTAGAATTTTCTTGTAACTTTGTTCTGGGTGTAAGCCATAGTCATATGACCCACCTAATTGAGGAAATCAGAGAAAAATTGCCATCTTTCTAGCCAGAAGACTCAAGAGGCAGAACTCGACCTGGAAATAATGGCAAAGTAGGGGAACTCCAGGTTGTACACGTTAACTTCACACCTCTAATTGATCCCTCAACTATATATGTGCTAAGGCAGACCAAAACTAATCTTGTTAATGGAAAAAAGAATTGGAATGAGATCTTAGCTTCCATACATCATGGGTAAGAAAAAAACCATGAGATTTGAGTTTAAGCAAGTTTATTGCCTCCTTAGAAACAATGCTCTTCAGAGGAATCTAACATGATCTAGAATCTCCGCCTATCAACATGATGGCTGGAATCCAATCCAAAATTTCTCTATAAAATAGAGATAAAACTGTTTCCTGGAGGCGGTTGTAAAACTTAAACAAGGTGAATTGTTCAGTACAGTGTTTGAAAAGTACCTGGCTTATATTTAATGGATGACTCATAATGTATATCTCCTTGGTTCTGGAAAACCAACTAGAAGGCTGCCAAGTGTAGTAAACATGGCACTGGAAAAGAAAGTATGCCTGTCATTACAGCATATCAGGCTCCAGAATCCTGGGAACTGGCTCCCCTGTTGAAAGAGGGATCAGCATGTAAGTTAGTTGTCAAGGATGGCAGTGAGTTAGTCAGAGAAGAAAAGAATTTTTTTAAAGCTTGCACAAAATAAGCCAACTGTGGATACAACAGGATCTCAGAGTCTGGTCCCCCAAAGTACCAGGAAGGTAATAAAACATCACATACACATAGGTACATGATATGTCTGCAAAGCGATAATAAAAACAAAAGCAAAATTAGTTATGAAGAAGCTTGAAAGGGTCCAGGATCTGAGAGTTTGGGAAGATGGATTTGGATCAGACCCACAGGTTGCACCTGAATTCTTCCTGTGATGGTTGAGCCCATGGTGCCTCTTCATGAAAGACCTCCTAGCCTTGCAACTCCAGGTTCTTTATCCCCCTATCCTTTCCTGAGGACATCACTGCAGAGGTTATTCAAGCTTCCCATACTTCCCAGTGTCCAAAATGCCCTGTGGTTCCTCAATAGAGTAGGATGCCCACCGGCTGTTGGCAAGGAGACATCACTTTCTTATTCAGGACCAGAGCCAACATGCAAGTGGGTAAGCTTGCCTATGTCAGATAATAAAACCATTGATAAAAAAATTTGATCTCAGTGAATGAATCTGTCCAGCGGTTCCTCTGAATTAGTGTTAGATCAAAGTTCTACCTTCATGTTGAAAATCAAAGAGATGCCACATGAGTGCAGGAAAGATCATTTTTCTGCATTGACTGTAACATCACGACTTCTTAGCTGTCCAGAACTCCAGCCTTTATTTGGTACTGATGGAATTCTTATTTGCATAAGGGAAGTTTGGTGCTGTACAGAAGGGAAGTGCTCTGTGGTAATATTTACCCAAAACAGTTTTACCTTTTTCTTTTCTTTCCTCTTTCTCTCACCTAATTAACCATTTTCTAGAATTATTTTAGGTACAATAACTATTTTTGTTGAATTCTGCCAAACACTGTCCTGATTCTATTATGAATATGGCTTCATAGTCTTTCTAACAGTATTCTAGAGTATACTCCTTTGTAGTCAGCCCCATTCAACAGATGGAAAAACTTCCAAATCAAGGTGAGTTTGAAGGAGTCAGTAGGCGGCATAGTCAGGAAGTCAGGATCCAAATGTAACAGTGTGGATTCAGAGTTGGTGATCTTAATCATTGTCCTCTGCTGTCCCCAAGTGATACCCCCATTATAGGTATTCAGTGGATTAGAACAATTATAATAATAATGGCAATTATATCTTCACCACATATTGAAGGCAATTAAATAATACACTGTCAATTTATCCACTCAACTGGCGGATTATGCAAATAGGCCAAGAGCTTGTATAATGGAAATGCGCTGACAAAATGTGAAAAAACAAAATCATTTATCTCTGTGCACTTTTGCATTATAGCACCAGCACCTGGCAGCCGGTGGGTGTTGAGCAAATTCCTACTAATTTGTAGTTCGCACTGGTCATAGGACATAATGATATAAATAATACCATTAATGCTATAATCGTTACAGTTGATAACTCCATATTAAAGAAGAAGTGCTGTTGGAACATTGGTGCCCTGAGCTCCGGATGGAATGACCTTTCTGAAGTCTGGAAAATTCTACAGTAGGTATAGTTAGCTGTAACTGGATGGGTCAGCTCTGTGCTACCCTGTGATGGTACAAGAGGTTAATTCTGTCTTTGAGGATCTGCTCTTGTAAAATTTGTCAAGACATTTTAACTTCTCAGTCTTATTCTCAAGTTTATCCAATTTACAAATGTGGCAAAGGGATTAAGAGTCACCACTTACCCCAGCCTATGATTGGTGCTTGCTACTGTCAGCCTTTAGGATCTGGGTTAATCTCTGTTAGAAGAAACTTGCTGAACTAGGACCAAAATAATCACTAATGCACAGTGTACCAGGCCGCAGTGTTCTAGCTCCTCTTTCCTTTCATGTTAAATTCACTGCTTTAACTAAATGGCCCTTCACAGCCTGTGACTAATGGGCCTTTGATCAGGTTTTGCTTTCTGACAGCCATACATATAAATTAATATTTATCCAAGTTAAGTAATGAACATCGATTCTTTGTGCCCTCCAGCTGCAAAGTGTCCCCTCATCTCTAAGATCCCCCGTTGCTCTTATGTCAAGGATAATATCTTCTTATTTGAAGACTGGGGGATGTGCCATTTAAAACACTCCAGAGGAAAAGCAAGACTTGAAGAAATGGTAGGATCAGATTGTTCTAGAAGCTGCTAGCATGCTCTAACATGGATAAGAAACTACAATTTGGGGAACACAGGCAAGTACTAGCATGCAAGATACTTCACACATATGATTTCACTTTGTCTGCACATTGAGCTTAGCTTTATTCATACAATGGAGGGAAATGAAGCAGGAATATGAAGCCATTTGCTCAGTTTTGTGGCTTGCCAGTGGTTGGGTTACAAGTCTAAGAGCCCATTTCCAAGTTCTCTGTGACTCCAAACTCTACTTTTTTTGTTAGATTGTTTGAACAATTATTGTTTCTTTCACATATACTACGAATATTGCAGGGTTTGTTTCTTGATAAATCTAGTGGTCTTGAACCACCTCCATTAAGCTCCCCCTTTTGGTGCTTAGAATAGGACCCAGAGCTCACACCCCCAAGCATGAACTTGCCCACTGAGATACACCTCCAGCCCCGAATCCTTCGTGATCTGGAGTTTCCTCTGCAAAGCTGAGCTCTACCAGCACTTCCTCTGCCTACCTGACAAGGCTGTTGGGACACGGATGGAAACAGGACAAGGTGCTGTATGAATGTGATAGATTCCTGGTGTGTTTATACACGGCCTGTGTGGCTGTCCGCTTGATTCTGATACTCTGTTGCTTCCCTCTCTTGTCTCTTCTGAGAGCAACACTTAGGTCTGCTCCACCAATAACAGATTTGTTTTCATTATTAGGGATGATTTTTGTCTTGAAGTTGGAACAGAAATGGCAGTTGAATGTGCTTTCATGGGAATTTCCAATATCCCATTTTTCTTTGTGAAAGAAGAAATAAGAGCCAATGGAACAGCAATTAAAGCCATAGTTTAAAAAAAATGCTACTAAGCACAGATGATATCATGCAATAGTTGGAATTTCTCCTGTTTTCTCAGGCTAGTGGAGTAGGGCAGCCCCACGAAATCTATACCAGCTGTCAGTGCCTGTTCGCAAACCTGCCACTCCCATGCATCTTTTTGGTGATTTTCTCTTTCCAACCCAAAGCTATTATGCCTGGCTCCTAGTAAAATCCTGGGAACCATGAGGGAACTAGTGTTTCTTCAACCATCTGGGGCTTGTGTGGCATCAGGGGTGTCTTGCACCATGTGACAGTTTCCTGGGATAGAGACTTAGATCCTGCAACAAGGCCTATCAACTGTGCCATCTATGTCACAGAGGAGCATCCATCTGACCCCCCAATGCCTCGTGAATTGAATGCCTACAGGAGACAAGAGAAGACTGTTGCCTATCTAATCAGCTTCTTCTCTTACCTAACACCAAAATCCCTTCAAGTTTTATCCAGGAAAAAGAAGTCAATCAGAGGCACTGGGGGAATGAAATCACAGCATCTAAACTGGCCATTGAAGTCTGATATCTAATCAAGGAAACTTCCCGGTTCAAGAACCGATGACTAGGAAGTTTGTCAGTTCCTCCAAAATTTAGCATAGAATTCCCAGATGGCCTAGAATTTCTATCTTATCAATTCTAGTCATAGGTGTACACACCATTGAACTGAAAGCACGTTCTTAAACAAATCCCTATACATTAATGCTCAAATAATCACCAAAAGGTAAAAAGAATGCAGGTATTCATCAACAGATGGATGTGCTGACTGATCTAGTGGTCAACTTCACACACTTGGGAAGAGGGACCCACAATTGAATTTCCTCCATCAGATTTGCCTGTGAGCATGTCTGTAGGGCATTTTTTAAATCAATAATTAATGTAGGAGGGCCCAGCCCACTGTTGGCAGTGCTATCCCTAGGCAGGTGGTCCTGCTATGTAGGAAAGGTAGCTGAGATGAGCTTGGGAACAAGCCAGCAAGGAGTGTTCCTCCATGGTCTCTGCTTCTTCCAATCCCTGTCTTAAGTTCCTGCCATGTTTTTTTTTCTCAATGATGAACTGTAACCTCTAAAATAAAATAAACCCTTTCTTCCCTAAGTTATTTTTTGGTCAATGTTTTATCACATCAACAGAAAACAAACTAGAACAATGGTTTTATAAACTGTGGCATGTCTATACAATGATTTAGCCATACTAGGAGTACTATAGACTGGATGCATGCTTCAGAGTGGATGAACCTTACCAACATTCTGAGAAAGATTTCAGACACGAAGTGTCACACATGGGAATCTATCTGCATGAAATGTCCAGAATAGGTAAGTTTGATATCAACAAAAGGCGAACTGGTGGTGATCAGGAGCCAAAGACATGGGGAATGAATGCATGTTTGGTAAGGGATTCATTTTAGTTTCCTTTCTGTTGCTATGACAAAATAACAGAAAGCAACTTAGAGGAGAGAGGGTTTGTTTTAGCTCACAATTCCAGGTTACAGTCCCTCTCAGCAGGGAAGTCAAGGTGGCAGGAACTTAAAGAAGCTAATTACATCACATCGACAGTCAAGAGCAAAGAGAAAGGAATACATGTGTGCTTCCTCCTCAGCTCACTTTCTCTACTCCTATCCAGTCTATGTCCCAAACACAGGGAATGGTGCTGCCCACCGTGGGCTAGGTCATCCCATATCAACTAGTGTAATCAAGACAATCTCCCACAAGCATGCCCATAGCTCGGCCAACCTGATGTAGACAATACCTCATTAAGACTCTCTTCCCGTGTGGTTCTAGATTGTGCCAAGTTGATAATTAAAACTAACCATCACAAGATTTTATTTTGGAGTGAAAATGTTTTTGGGCTAAGTATAAATGTGCAATATGAATGCAATAAATGCCACTGGATTGTTAACATGGACATGATTGTCATCATTTGGATCTGGAACATTCCCCAAGAGTGTTCAGAGGTGAATAGATGGGAAGACTAACCTACATCCACGGGCCCACCCACTGATGAGTCATAGTTGAATGGACTTGGAGGAGGTGGGAAAAACTCAGGAGGTGAATCCTTGGAGAGCATTCCCTTAGCACGCACTCTCTCTCTCTCTCTCTCTCTCTCTGCTATCATAGTCCCCTCTGTCACGTGTTCTCACTGTAGTATTCTTCTCAGCTCAAAGCAATGGAACCATCCAACCACAGTATTCTGTGGTTAATACCAACTATCTCCAATCCTGACAACACTGAGCTATTACAGATGTGAATTCTACTGTAAAGCTGAGTAAAGTTAGACCCACAATATTATGGGCATTATATGTAAGGTAGGAAAAGACACAGATGGAATGATTCTATACTTCTTAAAAGGGGTAATGCTACCTTTGGGGAATAGTTCACTGGAAGGAGCGTCTGCTTTGCCAGTACTGTTTTGTTTCGTGAACTGGTGTTGATTATACAGATGTGGTAACTTTATGACAATCCTTTGAATTGTATTGTGAGTACCTTTTTGTATATATACTTTATCAACAAAAGTTTTTTATTAAAAAAAACACCATCAAGTCAGTGCATCAGTTCACTAAAATTAATCAGTAAATCCCAAAACTGGTTTGTGGAAAAATAAAAAGAATTAAAAAGGAGAAAGTTCAGGCAAGTAAGATTAGAAATAAGAAGAAACATAACTTTCCTTAAGGAGGGTTAAAATTTTACCACAAAATATTCTATACATATTGGCTTAGAAAATCTTCATGAAGTAAATGCTTTTCAAAGAGAATACTAAAAATGAAGATTGCAGGGAAGAAGTGGAAAGAGGAATCCACACAATGGCAGGCTCACAAATCCCTCTGGTCTTGCTAGCTAGCACTGGGAGGCCTCAGCCTCCCCCCAATGCCCCCCCCCATGGCAAGTCAACAGCCAAGGGTCACTGAACGCTGGGCAAGGCTACTTGAATCAATGATCCTGGAACACTCTGCTATAAGGGACTAAACCCTGATAAACAAACTGGGATAATAAAGAAATTCCATCTTCTGACCTGAAACGAAGTCCTGGGGCCTCCCCCTCTAGCCACCAGGGTTTTCTTTCTAGACAACTACTTCAAGCCTGTTCAGATAAGACTGAGGTCAGACCTGGATGTCTCATCATTTGAAGCCATAAACCTATCAGTCTTCTCGTCTCTGAGTTGACCAATTCAAAATTAGAGGAAGGGAAACCACTAAAACTCTTAAAACTCAGACTCTTCCTAGGGGATATTGGATTCATGCTCTGAGTTCCCCTTTACACGTGTGGAGTGCTTTATCTTTCTGTATGAGTGTGTGTACTGATGTGTGATTCTTTATCTCTCAATAAAAATTTGCTTCTTGCTGTCTGCTAGTCTGAGATTTTTTTCCTGCCTTTAACTCTTTATTTGACTGAGAAAACCATCCCAACAATACTCCTAGACTGACAAGGTGCCAACCTCAACACTGTCATTGGAAGAAGGCAAGAAGTCACTGTGGTCAGAGTCTAAATCCATTTCTTATGCAGTGACTGAGCACTGGACCAAGTCCTTGTTTCAGTTGGATGACAAGGTAAGATTAAGATGGCCTCAAATTATTGAATGGATGTCATATGACATTGAAATATGGGGATGGCATTTTTCATAAGTATCCTTTCACTTTAAATAATGGGCGGAGAATGTAGTTCAGTTGTAGAATGCTCGCCCAGCTTCCATGATGTCCTGGGTTCAATCTCCAGCACTACCTGTGGCATATACCTGTAATTTCAGCACTTGAGAGGTGAAGGCAAGATGATCAGAAGTTCAAGGTCATTCTCAGCTACATAGCAAGTACAAGGCCAGCCTAGGATATATGAGACCTTGTCTCAAAAAGAAAGAAAGAAAGAAAGGAAAGAAGCCACATTCTGACTATTTTTCAGGTGACTGGAATTACTACTTGTGTTTTAGGTAGATTTGGAAGAAAAGCTAGCCTATGTGTAGAAGGAAGGGACAGGATAAAAGGATAAAACACACCTAAAGTTTGATGAATAATTCATAAACAGATGAATAGAATGCAGGTGAGCTTTTTCTTTTATCTGCTGGCTGTCTGCAAGCCCCAATTTGTTGCCCAAAGAAAGAGAGAAACTGGTCATGAAGAGGTGGCCAAGAGAAATAGGCACTGCAGCACTGAAGACAGAATCAGAAGCCCCATGAGAACCAAAGCTTAGGGACTTTAGCAACTAGAACTTTCTCATCAACTTCAAAAGAACAATGTTTTCAATATGAGCACAAATCAGCTTGGAAATGTCTGAGAAATCAAGGAGGTGGGGGAAGTAGACAAGATCTTTGTGAGGCATGGCAGCATTAGGCAAGGGTCTTATTTTGGATATAAAGTTGGAAAGAAATTTATTTCTTTAAGGTTAGAGTATATTTGTAGGCCAAAGAAAAGGGTCAAGCTAAAAAGGTTAAACAAACAAAAGAGAAAATGGAATAACTGATGGAGCAAAGCTCTTAGATTCAGAAGGTAGGAGGGTATAGACTTGAGGGAAAGGTTTGATTTTGATAAGAGGCAGACTAGCACAATTATTATAATCTCTGCTGTGGGTTGAATAGGGACTCCAAATGGGTCTGTTTCCTTCTTTTATTTTTTAATTTATTCTTTGTGCAGTGATGGGGATCAAATCAAGGGAGCTGTGAATTCAAGGCAAGCACTACACCTCTGAGCTATAGCCCCAGCCCAGGTCTGTCATTCTTAACACCTAGTATCTGAGAATATGCCCTAATTTGGAAATAGGGCCTTTGCAGATATAAGGTTAAAACTCAGTATGAGTTTGTTCAGGACTTAGAGTGGATCCTAAGTCCAATAACTGGCATCCTTATAAGAAAAAAGGGGGCATTTGAAACACACACATAAAGGATGAGGGAAAAAGGCCAAATGAAGACAGAAGTAGAGACTGGTGTATTATAACCCCAAGTGAAGGAAGGTCTAGAGCCAGCCTTGGTAGAAGAAGCAAGCGAGGATTGTCCATAGTCCTGTTGACATTTCATTTGTAGATTCTGACTTCTGGAACTTGTGAGAATAAATTAATGTTCTTTATTCCTGTAAAATTTCATCACACACACACACACACACACACACACACACACACACACACTTTATGCTTTGATAATTGTCACCTTCCCCCATCTGTCTTAGCTCCCTTCAATTCCTTACTGACTCTGAACCCCTTCTTTCCTCCAACAAGTCCCCCTTCTACCTTCACGCCCTTCTTTTGTGTCCCATTGTATTTAATTAATGGTGCTTGCATGACTCTGAGTGGGAAGTTATACCAATTTGCCAGGCAAAATGTGCCCCAAGGTGCAATAGTGGCACAACTTTTTACCGTTATGGGGGCAACCAACTGCTCTTTTATTGGATTTATTCCATGCTTCACTGGAGGTAAATCATTCCTGGCACTGCACACCTGTTCAAAGGGATAGACTTATACCCAAGAGCATTTTGGGAGCACATTAGACTTGACAGGCTTCTAAAAAAATAATAAAAGATATGAATTTGATGAGGGAGGAGGTAAAGTAGGATGAAGAGGGGTTCTGAATATGACCAAAATATATTGTATGAAATTCTCAAATCAAAGAGGAATTTTGGAGACAGGGTCTTACTGTAGCCCCAGGTGGCCTGGAACTCAGTATGTAGACCAGGGTGGCCTCAATCTCAGAGATTCACCTCCTTCCGCCTCTCAAGTGCTGGGATTAAAGGTGTGCACCACCTACCATGCCTGGTCAATAAAAATATATTTTTTTTAAAAAAAAGTCCATGGCTAGGTGGGTCACAGACCCTAGGAAGAAACTTACTACTGAGGTATTGCTAAATAGAAACATTTTCAAACTACTTTCTAAATCTTGTGTTTAATCCTGCTGTCAGCTTGGCCTGAGAAGCTCTCTTGCTTTATTTCTTTTTCCCTAATGGGTGATGAATGCAGAATAGTGACTGATTTGAGTGCTTAGCCCTAAACGTGACACTACATTGGTCCCTCCAAGGTTCAGGGAATATTGTGGAACAGTGAGGAGAAGGAATATCTAAGAGCTGGAGAACGGGGAGCAGTGCTGTGAAATGCTGCTTTTTGGATATGACATGACATTTGCATTCATTAACTCAAGGCAGAAATTACCACATAAGACTTGCACAAGTCCTATACAAGACTGACCTTCAACATTCCAGCATGGATTGCGGAAGAGCTCAGGAGGTTCTATCCCTTTCTGAAAAGCTATAAGTAGTTAACCATTGTTGGGAAGATGCAGTCATATTCTCCAGTGGTTTAAGCACTGGTAAGGTGCCCTTGCTCAAGTAAATTTATTTTTTGAGCCACTGGACTTTGTGGTAATTTATTATAGTAACCCTAGTAAATTACCATGATCTTCAAACTCCAGATCAAAAATTGACCCATCAGTGTGAGGAAACCCAAGCCATACTTCAGGGTTGCCTATTCATTCACTTCCCTGTGACTTTTCCTAGAGAAGTGTAAACAAACATCTATTCATTCCATACAATGCACTGACTACAGACCAAGGAAACAATTCCACCAAAGTCTAGCTTGGTAAACCAGTGAAATTATTTGGAGTTACTTACAGGAGCTTGGGGAAGGGGTTACTTAGAGGAGTATGGACAAATCAAAAGCAGCTCTATCACCAAAAAAAACCTACCCCAGAGCATAGCTGATGATTCACTAAAGCTGTGTCCCTGGAGCTCCCTGTGCACCCTGCAGGCAGTTCCACTGAAGAATCTCCCTACCCTTTAAGAGGGAATGTTTTAATTCCTAGGAAGTAGCTACACAACTCTCACCTGGTTTGGTTAGGAGGCCATTCCTGTTGGCCCAGGAAGAACTTGTCTCCAGAACAACCATGACAACTTCAAAGTCAGTCTTAAATTGCACTTTCTTGTCACATTTAGCCTTCATTTTCTTTAACCCTCATGATATTTCTAATGTGTCCTAACCCTCAGTCCTAGCCACTTTAGATTCAAAGCATTAAATTGTCCAATCTGTCTCTATGAACCACATCGTTTGATAAAAATTCCAATTAAAGAGGCCATGAAGAAAAGGCACATGATATTATATCTACATAAAACTACTGCTGCCTAACTTTCATTCAAATACCTGCTTGATTCTCCCAGGCAGCTACACAAACAATTTCATTGGTTGTCTAACTTACTGCTGATTCCTTGTACTTAAGTTCAAGTCTCTCAATTCCTTATGTGCCACTGTTTACAGCATTGCAAAACACTGAAAATCATTCAATTTAATCATTTTAGCTCCCTTTCTGAGAGTCAAAGAAGAGGGAGATCAATTTTCTATAATCAATTCATTGAGACATTGCCATTTAGAATCACTATAGCTCATTGAGTTTCTAAGGAAGGTTTTGAAATATTGTGTGATAGAGGAAGTCATTCATTCACTATATATTTATTTAATACCTACTCTGGACTAGGCATTTTGATAAATGTCAGAAACATGTGTGAATGAGCAGTATGACTTTCTCGAATATGTCATTGAACAATAGGAATACATATGATAAGGTCATAAGGTTTATCTTGTAATATAAGTGGTACCGCTATAGACACTGGCATTTCTGAAGATGAGGTCCAGGATGTTGTTTAGATAGTCTTTGTCCTCTGATAAACCTTTTCTACTTTCTCTGTACTCCAGGTGGGGAACTCTAAGAATGGTCTCCATGGGCACCTGTATCTTCTGGTTTCCAGAGAGCTTCAGTCAATGGGACAGAAAGATGGGACATGATATGTCAGGGGAGAGAGAATTCCCTCCCTGTCACACTCCTTAAAACGGGCTATCACTTCTGAGGTCTCTCATGGGCCTGGCCATATCCCTGCGACTGTTCCTCTTGTCTGCCCCCATCTACAGAGTGGGATGCCTCATCAGTCCATCTTTTTTTCACTTAACTTTGGCCATGCCTTTTTAAATAGTTGTTATTTCAATCATTACAACATGATATCTATTTTTTGCTGAATCTCAATAGATGCTGGGGTTCAGGGATGCTTGACAGAAGGGAACCTTTGCACAAGGTTCTGGAGAATGAATAGGTTTTCAGCAGCCATGGACAGTTGGGATGGAGTCTCCAAAGTTGCTGTAAGAGCAAGGTCAAGACGGAAGTCAAAGGAGCACAGTACTCAACAGGAGAACAACGAACTTCTTTAATCTTCAAATGAAAAGGTTTGTAGGAGCTTGGGTAGGGAAACTGGGAAGCCAAAAGGCCTTGGGTTCGATGCTAGGGCTTTGAGGTTTTAGCTTGTAAGTGTTGAGAGATTTTAAAAATGTCAACATATTTTCAATTCCTTAAATCTCTAGATTCCCAGGTCTTTCCAGGAAAGCATACATTTTTAGAAATGAAAAGCTAGTATAGGTCTGCAATCTGAATTTGTGCTTTGTTGGTTTTACATGTTCCTTTGTTTGGTGAGTTAACAAAATTCACTCACAGCATATGAGCTAAGTAAAGATACTGACTTTTTTTAGAAAATTAAACATTAAATCACTTCAAAGGCTTTTCTTTCTCAGTTCCAGTTTGTTGTGCCATTTCCGTATGTATTACGAAAAAAGGGAACATTCCTCTTGAGAAATGTCGCAGTTTCATTTAATTACAGAAAATTTTGTTAAATGTGACAGTCTTTCATGGGTCCTTTTAAAGAGAGAATGTACTGAGTCTAATCTGTGTTCCCCAAATTCTACTGAGAGTGGGTCTATCCCTTGGCATCTGGTCAGTCTACTAGGAATAACACCCCTAAAGAAACACTCGATACACTTATAAAAAATAATAAAATGAGAGAAGACATGAAGTCAGAGAGAGGTGAAGGAATGAAGATGGCGTGGGGTCAGAATATAATAGAAATACATTGTGTGAAATTCATGAAGGATCAGTAAAATATTTCCAAAGTAGTAATAAAAATATTAAAAAAAATAAAGAGAAGCTTGACAAGAGCTAAAATTTCTGGTTTGGGTCCAAAGGAAGGGAAAAAGAGAAGCCAATTAACATCCAAGGTTATAAAGGCCTTGTGTAAGGGATGGGAAGAAAGGACGCTGAGAGGGGGAAGGAGGAGGCATTGATCAAGAGAAAAAAGGTTAGTCGAGATACAACGGCCACCATAAATGTGAGGTCCCTATGCATTTTAAATGTTGTGGGAGCCATATTTAAGAAAGGAATAAGAAGTGGAAGCAGTCAGCTGTCTCTGGACGGATGGCTGAGTACAAAAACATGTTGTACTTAAAGTGATGGACTGATTTTCCATCTTTAAAAGGAGGGATGTTCAGGCACACACTACCACATGGATGAAGCATGAAAGCATTATATTAAGTGAAAACAAGTGATAGAATGACACACACTGTGCAAGCCCACTCGTGTGTTGCTTCAAATAGTTACATTTATAGGGACAGAAGTGAATGACAGTTGCCAAAGGTGGGAGGAGGGAGTGGTTTCACGGGCATAGAGCTGTGGCTTTCTAGGACGGTGAGTTTGGGATATTGTTTGCACAACTATGTAAGTGTGCTTAATGCTGCTGAAAGATGTACCTAAAAATAGCTCAGATTTATAGCTCGTGCTATGTGGATTTTACTATAGTTTCCCAGAACATTAAAAGAAAGGAGTGATATTTATTTTAATAATTCATTCTATTTAGCCCTTTATATCTAAAACATTGCTCCAATGTACAAGCAATACACATCTATTGAGGTGTTTGACTGTTTTCATATTAAGCTGTTGAAGTCTACTGTATGCTTTCACATTTAATAGAATGCATCAAGTTGGACTAGCCGTGCGTATGTCAAGTGCTCAGTAATCACATCCAGTTAGCAGCTATCCTACTGAACAGGGCAGGTCTAGAGCAGGGGGCAGGGCCAGGTGCTCAGCTGAGACTCTTTTCCTTGTTGGTTCCCTCATGACTTTGTTGAGAATGGCATTTTTTCAGCTCCCTCTTTCAGGAACTTGCATTCGAAGCAGTAGCAGGAACCCCTGAACTCTTCTGGGATTGGAACAGGCCACCAAGTCAAGTGGCACAGTCTGCTGCCGGTACTGTTCTGTCTCTGCCTATGGTACTAACTTGTCAGTATATCAGTGGGGTGCTGTCAGAGGTCACACACTTCCCATTCAGACTCGCCATCTCTGTGACCTGACAGTCTGAATGGCATCACAGAGCTTCCATTACTTGGGCAAAACTGGGGTCAAGGGAGTGGCTCTCTCATAAGGCTATGCGGAGTACTAAATCAAAATGTGTACCTGAGCTTCTGTCAAAAAGGTTGGCACATGGGGAATACTGTTACCGCTGTGGTGGAAACAGTCTCCACTACCACCATCGTTACTATCATTAGTACGTTTCTGAGATACACAGTGTCTCAGTGTTCTTTCAGACTTTCTACCATTCTCTGCTCCAGTTGCTATGGGAAAGTGATTTAGAACACAGACTATGCCACAAGACAGATGCCCTGGGATCAAAGTTTGGTCCTGCTACTTCCAAATGTCGCTTCTCTTCCTTCCTGTCTCTCTCTTCTTCCCTGACCCCAAGCACAAGGCCCCGTCTACACTCCAGCATAACCTCTTGTTTCTCAAGTTTTAAATCTGTAAGAGGGTAATAGTGATGCTACAAATCACACGGGGTCATTGTGAAGATGAAGCAAAATAATGTGGATAAAACACATGAAATGTGACCTGGCACACAGCAGGCACTGGGCAGGTGGAAGCTGCCACCACTGAGTGAAAGTCCTGCGATGCAACAGTAAATAAAGCAGAAGCCAGATTTGCCCTTCTGGGATATGATGCTGCAGGGAAACTGGACCTTAAACCAGCAAGACAATCACTACTGAGGGGGCTATAACGGAAAGTGTTCACTAAGTTCTTGCTTAAACACTTGTACTACAGTTTGAAGGTCTCTGTCTCCTCCTTAGTGGACATATACTGTTTTGTTCCCTCTGACATGACACAGGCATGCTGTTTCTCCCGGCCTGTCAGTCCTTGGAAGGAACAGCTACCCTCACATTTATATCTGCCTGTGACTTCCAGTGGCCCTCAGTCTGGTGAGGTAGCACTGCTTCTAACTAAATCCTACAGACTAAGAAAGTCAAAGTCTTTACAAAATATCATTGATATAATTGTCTATGGTAAGAGAATCTCATGTCCAGAACACTGTTATTCCGACCTGCATAGGTCAGGGTGGTTAAATGGATGCTGAGAAGTAAGTGTGGTTCCCACTGGGAAGCCTTGGCCTTTGCACAAATAATCACTGAATGAACAGAAGAGATTAGCACTGAGGCAATTTGTGGTGAGCTACACAGGTCGGGAAAGCACAGACTAATCTCTAAACCTGCCAGATTATAAGGGAAGAAAAACAAAATGAGGGGTGGTTTGACAGAAGTGGGAACTGAAGACTATTTCACAGCTCTTATTTGACAGAGCTGAGTGTCCATAACCCCTCCTTTCTGTGGCCCCATCCAGAAGCATCTGGCCTTGAATGAAACACACACAGCAATGGAAACCACAGAATAAGTTCCTTTATTCCTCTAATAAGCTGGGCTCACCCCTGCCTTCCCAAGGGCTCTAGTCTCATTTTGTCAGGTGTCTGTCAGCCTCAAATCCAAGAAGTGAATTGACCTCTAGGTTGTCAGGAAGGAAGAGGGTCTGAAGGTGACATGAGACTGACTACCTTCCTGAGATGCCAGCCCATTTTTCTCAGGGCACAGGGTGGAGAGCATCCATCTGCCTTCCCTTCTTTATCCCTCACAGAGACAGGAAGCAGCTGAGTGTGGCTTCCTCACAGGTGAAGAGCCAGAGACATCCTATAGAGATTGGCCCTGCCTGGTCACCAGGAGTCAAGCATCAGCATTAACAGCATGACCAATATCTTTTCATGCCTCCTCACTTAGAAAGAAAAACTAATACAGAATCTAATGTGCATATTGGTATTATCTAGATGATGGTTTGAACAGTGAGAACATGAGTCAGAAAACAGTTTGGTAACAAGCATGCAAAGCCAAAAGAATTCACATTTTCACCTCATTAATTCCCGTGTTGAGAGTTAATTTTTCCCAATGTATTTTGAAAAGAGAAGCACAAAATGTATCAGCCATAGTAATATTCATAACAGCATCACAGTTAACAGGGAAGCTGGAAGCAATTTAAATATCCAACGGTTGCTAAACAAACTACAGCATATTCACTTAAGAGACTGTTCCATTCAATCCAGCCATAGTTAACCATCTTTATGAAAGTGGTATGAGAATGTGGGACAGAATAATGCTGTGGGAAAGGAAAGAGTGAAGACATCTAGACTATGGTCACCATTGAGTCAAAGAGACATATAGGACAAAGCTGGGCCAGAGCACAGAGAAAACTTAAAGGTGCTAAGAGGTTGAGGTTTAGAGGTCTTAAAGGGGCACTTCGTAGGGTTTCTTCAGTGTGCCATTACTGTTAACAGCAAAAACAAACCGGAACAAAGCATAAACATCAGACTACTGATGTGCCTCATTTCTTCAGCTTTCCCTAGACTGCGGAAGGTAGATCTCAGCCTTTTTGCGAAGGCATGATGCTGAGATGGCATGGATAACGGCTCCAGATATTCTGACAGCCCCACATTGAGCCGCTTGCACTTAGACGACTGTCTGAGCTTTCTTGCTGTTCATTCCCAGCTCTGAGCAGACTCACCTGCAGCCGCACCTGATGTGCCATGCTATGAGAAGATTAAATAGGGCTTCTTAAAAGGAAGGGTTCCCTGTAGAAAACAGATGGTTCTTTCTCTTCCCTGCTCTCTGCCCTGGTTCAAATTTCATTGCACATCTCATAGCAGCTTGGGAGCTGGGGCCCTGACCCTCCTGCGTGCCAGCACAGTTGTGTGCCCAAGCAACTGGCTAGCAGATCTCTTCCCAGCCAAGCCCCATTGTGAAGCACCTCTGATTCTTGTCCCTCATTATGCACAACTGCTCAACAGAAGCCAATTCCTAGGTCTTGCAAAGCTCCTCTGTGTCGTTCCCATATTTGTCTTCTTTCCTCCTCCTGGGGATTATGTGCTAGTTGGTATTTCCTACAAATGTCCTGGCATGAAATGTTCAGCAACATCAAATCCTCTAAAGAAAAATGAAAGGGTGGTATGCATGTGTGTGTGTGTGTGTGTGTGTGTGTGTGTGTGTGTGTACATGCACCATGTCATCAGGCAATGCAAATACAAGTAAGTTCATGGTCGGGAACACTTCCATCTAACACATATAACACCTGTAGCAACCATTCCCCACAAGTACACACCAGCGCGGCCTGCCAAAGAAAACCTGCTGCTAGCTATGCAACTGCTTTAAAGCAAATCACTCTCTTCTGTCTCCTTTCAACTTCTACATATACAATGCTCACAGGCAAACAGTCCCAGGACTTGATTCGTTTTCTTTTTAAAATCAATAAACAACTTCCCCAAAGTTCAAAAGCACACTGATGCTGAGAGTCCTGTGTGTTTGCCCTGGCCGACAGACCTATGCTTTCTCATGCCTGGACTGTGCTCTGTGAACTCTTCAACAGTGACAAGTGCCGCGTTAAACTGAATTGCCACTGCTTACTGCTTACTACCTAAAACTTTGGGGACAGGAGGAACCAAGTCTCCCTCACCCTTTCACAATGGGAGAGCTGCAACCCCCCTTTGCAATCCCCTCTCCAAGAGAAGCGGCTAAGACGCAAAACACAGAAATCCATACATGGACCACAGAAACTTGGTCCCCTTTGTGGAGTCCTTCTGCTCTGAAAGCTCTCAGGGTTGAAGGCGCCTTTCTGCCCTGAAGCCCACCAAAGAAAAGGGAACACAGAAAACCTTCCCCACCTGCCATTTACATGCTTTACGATCCGCAAGCAGAGAAAATGCAAGTGTGTGGGCACACTTCCAAAAGGAGCTCAGATCCCAAATGCACTTGTTACTTGTGTAAACCATCACCCCCACCCCCAGCCGCATGAAAAGCAACGACTCACATACGCACACCCCCTCCCAGCCAAGCCCCCTCCCAGCATCCCATGTCTAGATACAGAGAAATCAAGAGCTACTCACACGCGGCAGCCTCAGCCTCCTTTTACCTCTCCCGGGTCTGTGCACCGGCGGCTGCTGCTTCTCCTGTTGCAAGTGAAAGGAACCTTCATCAGCAGAGATGCTTTTCCTCTGGGCTGCTTTGTCTGAGATTCCCCAGACAAACACCGGCTCGTTTATGTCATTATCCGAGTTCGATTGCTCCCCTAACACAGGCAGGGCTTTGGGGCTGTCATCTTCCACTGGCTGGGCTTCTGGTAAGAGAAACAACAGACCTGAAACTGACAACCGATCTCATTCGCATCAAAGCACTCTGGGGGTTGGCAACACAAGACTGTGAAGTAACACACCAGCTTATGGTGATACTATACAAAGCCATAGATCATCTGTCTTCTGTTGGCCCTGGGAGCCTAACCAAGTCAAAGCTACATTATTTATGAACTTATAGCTTCCAGAACGGCTTCAGGTAAATTCACATGAGCATCACAAAATGTTAGCATCTCAGATTTCTACAACCTTCAAATACTTTCTCTGTGATTGAAATCAATAGAGGCAATAGCATTTGGTGGTAAAAAGTTAAAGATAAACCAAGACTCATGTAAGTATAAGTAGACTTAGGATGTCAAAAACGAGCTCCATCACTTTTTAGCTATGTGGTTTTGGACAAGGTCTTCCCCTCCTCTGAGACTTTGCTTCAGATGCACATTAGGGGTAATAATACTTAGCACCTTTGCGCACATCCTCTAGTGGGCACCTTCTAAGACACACAAAGCGGCCCTGCACTGCCACAGTATCTGTTTATGCCAAAAAGCCTTCTGCTCTTAATACAATCCTAAAACAACCTCGTTGTCAAACATGAGGCTCACTCTGGTATCTGTCTTTAATTGCTTCCTTAGAGGAAACAACTTTGGATGTTCATGTTTACGGCTGCCCTCATTTCCAGGTCTCAAACACGTAAGAGTTCTGGGATGTCTATTTCCCAGGTATGATAATCAGAGCCCCAGGTTGATCACAATTACTCAGCAAGGAGAACACATCGATTTCAGCTACTTTTCCTCAGACACATGCTCATGAGAGGGGAACAGAAATCCATTCCCAGTATAGCCCTTCACTTTGTGGGTTGGGGCTTCTCGTGATTGACAGATTCTGACAAGGGGTCTGTCAATAGAGAAATGTACATTCATTATCTGAAGTAAAAGAGAATGTGTTCAAGTAAGAAGAAATATCCAGAATGATAATGTCTGAGGAGAGCTCTGAGGTATTTGAGAATATTAATGTTCATGACGGGGGTGGGGGAGAGCTGGAGAGATGACTCAGTGGTTAATAGCACTGACTACTCTCACAGAGAGCCCAGGTTCGATTCCCAGCACCCATATGGCAGCTAACAACCTTTATAACTTCAGTTCTAGGGGAATTTGATGCTTTCTTCTGACCTCCACGGATATTGCACAACATGGGTGTGCTTACATACATACAGACAATACAGTCATACACATAAAAATAAAAATGGTAGATAAAATAAAGCTCATGGCTGGACATCTCTGACTTCTCTCTATCTTCCCATTATCCTTGAAGCAGCAGCAGAAAGTTCAGTTATTGGATAAATACTAGATGCTCTTTTGGGTGATTTCTACCTTGTTGATATAATTTCCATAGAGCTAAACCCAAGGTTGGTAAATGGCTTAGCAAAGACCACAAAGTCCCATCTTGTACCACGGAGCAAGTCGGATAGAAAGGAGATGTTTGTGTCCAGACACAGCTCTTTCAGCAAATCAGAAGAAGGAATAAATGCCAAAAACTGTGGGCCAGAAACATTATCAATAAGGTCTTTTCCTATGGGCTGATGAAGGGTTAGCATATCTATGAAGACCTTCAATGGGATGGAAAGATTGAAGAGAAAAAGTAATTGATCAACACTCTCACTCCTTCAAAGGACTTAGAAAGTCTTAAGAGGATTCCATAAGATGAAAGGAACATTCTCAGAAAATTTTTTGTCATATGCTGATCACAGTGTCTGTTAACTATAAGGGTTCACGGAACATCAGTACCTAGTAATTAACATTACTAATTACTAATAATAGTAGAAACCAGTAAAGAAGATGATGAACAACTGCAAATTGGCCTCATAGGTTGGCTCACAGACCCCACACTGGCATTTTGTGTACGGTATCTCATCTAATCCTCAGAGCAGAATTGGATATCATAATTCCCAATTTATAAATGAGAAAACAAAAGCATGGGAACTTGGATGAGAATGCTTACAGAGTTCCACGACCACATTCCTCTGTGCCTGAACACTTGACTTCTCTCTGTCCTATGGATGTACTGTCTATTTCCCTCATCTGAAGCCACTCTCAACTACCCAAGGACATTCTTACAACAATATCTCTTTGTAGTTCCTTCACCAGGACGTTCCCTCTTTATGTTGGATCATTCTCAATAGCTTTATGCTATTTGTTTTCTTATCCAAGCTAAACACCAGTCTATCTCCTATCCACTTCCAGCTGTGGTCTACAGTCATGCTCCTGTATGTATCAAAATCCTCCCTAGAGTTACCAGAACCCACTGTCTATCCGCTTGTCTTGACCTCATTCCAGTGCAACCTCTCTTGTCAGCATCACCAGTGACCTCCAGAAGCTATTGTTGTTCTCTTCTTTCCTGACATATCAACCTTGTTTGACATGGGGGCCCACTTTTCTCCTTGGAACACTTCCTTCATTTGGCTCCCTGGACCCCGCACTGTGCTGATTTCCTTCCACATTTCCCTGGCTGAGGATGGGGCTGCCTCAAAGGTTAAAGGATACATCTATGAAAGCAGGTAGAACCAGGCTTGGCACACGGCCACACCCCTTGAGTGTCAGCTCTGTACTTCCCTCCCCTTAGAGTCAGGCACCCAAGGTCTCTGTTCATGGGTAACTGCTCCTGCTTGAGTCATCTCACTTTCTCTCAAGCTTAACAAATGTTTAGATGCAGATTAAGCTCTATACTCAAGGTTGTCCAATCTGAGGGCTGTAATAACTATAATACAATATATTTACACACACACACACACATATATATATATATGATAACTATAATCATGGCCCAACATATAAGCATAAACTTAACACATTTTGAGATTTTCATGTTGTTTTTCTTTTTTGCAACTTTATTATGTAGTTCCTGAGTCTGAACTTTGTTAGTGATAGTGTTGCAATACCAAAAATTTGGATACTCCTGCTAAACATTTCCCTGTAAGGGAGATCCAATGCCCAATTAAGATCTTCTTACATAGTTCATTGACACCACAAATTTGAGAGATCCAAAGCCCAATATCTGTCTTTCTCAATCCATCTGTTCCACATACTCTTTTTTCTAACTCATTTAATGACAATTCCACCATTCCAGTCATTTAGGTAAAACATATTGAAATTATTCTTGACTTATCTTTCTCTATACTTATAATCTAGTTGATAGGCAAATTCAGATGGTGCTACCTTAAAATGCATCCAGAATTGGACCACCTCTCAGTTTATCGGTGAATCTCCATAAATGATGTCACACATGAACCATTTTAGTAACCACTGAACTGCTGCTCAGGCTTGCTTGACTTCCTTCTAGTAGCCTATGCTCACCATGGTGATCCTTTGAACCTTGGAGTTGGATCAGAACTACTCTGCAAAACGCCTCCCAAAGTTGCTCAGCTTGTCCACAGGAGAAAACGATCTAGGAATTAATTGAATTAATAGTGGATTTGGGGGGGGCACTACTGTACAGTGTGGTGAGTATAGTTCATAGTAATGGATTTATACATCTCAAAATTTGCTACAAGGAAAAAAATCTCAAATTTTCTCATCTCAGAAAAATTATATTTGAGGTATTTGTTAGCTTGATTTAGTTACTGCACATTGTATTCCTAAATCAGAACAACAGTTTACACTCCGTATATATGATCCCAAATTGCCAATAAAATAAGAGTCCAGTTGAATACAGCAAAGGCCAATGTCCTGTCTGTGGTTCACATGGCTCTACAAGTTCTGGCTCTTTGCCTCTCCTCTTCTTCTACCTTTTTAAAGATTTATCTTTTGGGGAATGTGCAGAGCTGGTTCAGTGGTGAAGAACAATTTATTGCTCTTGCAGAGGACCAGAGTTCAGTTTCTAGCACCCATGTCAGGTGGCTCTCAACGACCTGTAACTCTGGCCCCAGGGGATCTAATGCCCCCTTCTGGCCTCCACAGGCACCTGCATACATGTGGCATACATCCACACAAATACACATGTGGACATATAAATAAAAATCTTTCTCAAAAGATTCCTTATTATTTTTATAAATTGTGTGTGTGTGTGTGTGTGTGTGTGTGTGTGTGTGTGTGTACATGTACGTTTAGGTGCCCACAGAGGCCACAGGAGTCAAATCACCCTGGAGGCTGGAGTTATAGGTAGTTGTAAGCTTCCAGTATGAATACTAGGGAGTGGGACTCAGGTCCCCTGCAAGAACAGTTCTTAACCACTGAGCCATCTCTCTAGGCCTTGTTCTATCTCTTTAATCTCCCTTGTCATCTATGAATCTCTCCATCACTACCAGGACCCTAGAAATAAAGAGCTCTTCCCGGTTTCTGAACACACCGTGCAATCCATCCCAGGACCTTTGAACCTATCTTCCTTTGTGCCAGAATTGCTCTATTTCCACAGATCAGTGTGATTCATTTCTTCATCCTTTCAACATTTGTTAAAGTGTTACTTTCTCAGGGACATCTTGCCTGATAACCCTATTTAAAATTATACTCTTTGGGGCCAGAGAGATGGCCCACAAGTTAAAAGCACTTGCAGTGCAATCGTGAGGACTTGAGTTTGGATTCCAGCACCCATAGCTTGGTAACAAGCTGGGCGTCTCACAAAGTTCTGTATCTCTAGCTCCAAGGGATCTCATGCCCTCTTCTGGCCTCCTCATGTGCATCCACATACACCCACGTGTGGGCACACCTGCATGCACATCCACAGGTACAGTAAGTCTTAAAAAGAAAAGTTTTTCCCTTAGTACTCCCTCTCTCCAACTCTATCTTTCTCCATAATGTCAATAATCAAATGGCATGCAAGACATTCCTCCCCCCCTTTTTTTCTCCCTCAAATTGTCTTGTGTAAAGATGCTCTCAATGAGAAGAGCTTTACTTTCCACTCTTCTTACTCCTATTTACTGGGTACCTAGAAGAGAGTCCGTTCCAAGTAGATGCTCACTGAGGTTTCCGTGAACAGAAGCAGGTGGCTAGAACTAAAGATCTTGCCTGCAGTTACAGAGCTGATACTGACCAATCTGAACGAAAGCAAATCTCAGCTTTCATATCCCTCATGGTACAGACCATACAGACTTACCTGCCTACCAATGCGATATTTTAATTTCTGAGTCACAGGTGGGATGCCTGCTACATTTCAGTGGCTTCAGGCTGCTGACTGCCATTGCTCGCTAACATTTCAATCAACAAAGCACCTTGTAAGTTGTGAGCACATTTCATGAGAGGGAACAGCCACTTTATTCCTTTGAATAGATTTATTAGAAATCAATGCTGAGGCTGAAATGAGGATTTTGCTTATAGCAGTTGTCCTTGACTCTTCGTGCAGATATAAGAAGTTGTTGCTAATGCTTTTCGAATGTCCTTTGTGCACAAAATTATTTGAGAAAAAGTAAGCAATACCCTAGAAGGATTGAATTTTTGAAACATGCTTCAGGAGTGGTAGTTGAATGCTACAAGTGATCAGACGCTCTGCAAATTGTTTCCAGCAATATGTGGAAAAAATGAATTCGCTTTTCATTTGTAACATTTCATTTATTACTTGAAGGATCTCTTAAGTGTCTATTGGGAAGAACATCCTGTCCTCCCAATGCAGTATACTAGAACCTTCCATAGGGGGAGAGCTGGTGAGGTGGCAAAGACCTTTGGCTTAGACAGATATGCTGGGCTTCACCCAGTTCTGTCTCTGAACATCTAGGAAGCCTTGGGGAAAGCTCTTCAATTTGTTTTCTTTTCTATAAAGAACAGGGAAAATCTTACTTTTCCTCTGTCTTCCGGGATTGTTTCTGTTCATTCAGTTCTTAGCTGTGACGGTGGATGGGTTCTAAACAGTGACCCTGTGCTAAGTAGCTTTAAGTGAACTGATGGTAGAAATGAGCAGACATCACCTACCTAGTCAACGTCAGATTGCATCCATCCATTCATTCCCGACTGCCACTCTGTTTCGTGTTGAATATGCAAACAGTAGTGAAATGTCAAGCAAACAGATGGTGATAGTATTATTGTGGTAGGGCCATGGGACTGGTTACTTGATTTAGATGAGGACTTAGAGATGACTCTTTGGAGGGTGTGACCTTTATACTGAATCTTGAAGAATAAGAGAGTTGTTCAGAGGGAAAACCTGATGCAGGGTAACATCACCTGCCGTGGTAAGAAAGATGCCAGAGTGGGGCCAGATTGAACCAACTAAGCACAACTGTGACTTTCTATATTATTTTCCCTGTTATTCTTTACAAACTTTGAAAGTGTTATTTTTTTTTTCATCATAATGGTAGGAAAAGAGATTTGGGTCCCAAATTCTGTTCAATGGAGTTGTATACAAAAGATGAAGAGATAGCAAAGTGAGCTCTGGGGATGACCCTCCGTTTCTTTGATCATGCTGCCCTCCTGTCTTGCCATCTACTGTCTCCTACCCCAGATGTTATTATTCAGCTGTGTTATGTAAATGTGCCACATCCATCTAGGATACGCTAGCATCCATCCGTCAAAGATGCAACATGGCTGAACAGATCTTGCATGAGGAAATGTTTCATCACATGTTCCTTCACGTACTACATCTCGTCACCATTGGTATATAGTTAGGATATTACCTGTTGTGGTGATTGAGGACTAGGGTGTAAGGCTGATATGCGATATCCTCATCATAAGTCCTGCCTCAGAATTCACTTTCCTCGGCTATAAAATGGAAGACAATAACATTTACTGCATGGGTTTATGAATTATATGAGATCATGCATGCAAATTTCTTAACCCAAAGCCTGACACAAGAAAGTGCTCGATAAATTTTAGTTGATTAGTTTCAGTATTGACACTTTGTCAGAAACGGACATCTGAAATCCTGATATAATTTGGTGCTGAATTATTTGACTCAATGTACTCCCATCTTAAGCTATGAAAATTGGAATTAAATTGTTGGTATTTAACCCAATGCAAAAATTATTGTTTAAGTAATTGTTAAAGTTTTTCTATCAGATCCTAACTTGCCAAATTTCAGCTGTGGGAGACCAACAGCCAAGAGTGACATAGTTGCCTAGTCAAGGGATCCATGAACTAAGATCAGTGCTGGGCCTGTCAAAGACACAGCAGCCATTCTCCTCCTCCTCCTCCCCCTCCTCCCCCTCCTTCTCTCCTCCTCTCCTCCTCCTCCTCTTCTCCTCCTCTCCTCTTCTTCTCCTCTCCTCCTCCTCCTCTTCTCCTCTTCTCCTCCTCTCCTCTTCTTCTCCTCTCCTCCTCCTCCTCTTCTCCTCTTCTCCTCCTCTCCTCTTCTTCTCCTCTCCTCCTCCTCCTCTTCTCCTCTTCTCCTCCTCTCCTCTTCTTCTCCTCTCCTCCTCCTCCTCTTCTCCTCTTCTCCTCCTCTCCTCTTCTTCTCCTCTCCTCCTCCTCCTCTTCTCCTCTTCTCCTCCTCTCCTCTTCTTCTCCTCTCCTCCTCCTCCTCTTCTCCTCTTCTCCTCCTCTCCTCTTCTTCTCCTCTCCTCCTCCTCCTCTTCTCCTCTTCTCCTCCTCTCCTCTTCTTCTCCTCTCCTCCTCCTCCTCTTCTCCTCTTCTCCTCCTCTCCTCTTCTTCTCCTCTCCTCCTCCTCCTCTTCTCCTCTTCTCCTCCTCTCCTCTTCTTCTCCTCTCCTCCTCCTCCTCTTCTCCTCTTCTCCTCCTCTCCTCTTCTTCTCCTCTCCTCCTCCTCCTCCTCCCTTTCTCTTCTCTTTTGCCTCCTCCTCCATCATTTGACTTTATAAACTCTTCATTTGAGTTTCTGGGCATGTATTTGTCATCAGTTTCCCATGCCTTGTGACTAGCAGCAGTTTGCTCTTTTTGTGCCGGGAAATTCTTCACAATCAATCCCATTTTATGCATCGCAGATAACCAACTACAAATGGACAATGATTACCCATCACTGCGTGGTTGCAGGGCAATCGTGTATCTATGATTCTACATCATCATTATAGTATTTGTGAACAATGAAGCAAGATGATGCTGGGACACAGTTTAAGAAATTGGACCCCCATGGAGATCAGGTCTGCAAAGGTAGTTTAACAACCACTCAGCTTATTTTGTTGAGTTTTCAGAATCCTTGTTTGGAGTTTAAGAGACTTGGCAAGTCTTACTCAGAGCTTTCCCCAATCTGGCAAGAGTTTGTTGGGCGGGAGAGTGCCCTGGCTACTAACCTGAGTGCATTCTTCATAAGAAATAGGGGAAGGCTTAAAGTTGCACTTAAGGACATCCCCTAGCCCAATGTACTCTATAGTCTTTCTAGAGAAAAAATATTTTTATAATTATGACTTATGTAAAATGTAGAGGTCAGTCTGCTCACTTGTGTGTATATTTTCGTATGTGTATGTGTGTAAGTATGCAGGTGCATGTGTGTACAGGTTCGCATGCACATGTATTCCTGTGCAAGTGTGTGCATGTGCTTTGTGTGGAGGCCAGAGGACAGCCTCAGTTATCATTCCTGCCTTGATACTGAGCCATGCTAGAAGGACAGCCTAGGAACTTAACATTGCTTCTGACATTGGTGTACCGCTCCATTCTGCATACTTCATGCATGATATAGATGTCCATGTCAGAACAATATGTTCAGTGGTGAATTCCAAGGACAAGTGTGTGGAGTGTGTGTAGGGGGTAAGAAGTCCAGGAATCCTTGTCTTTCACCAAGATAAATATGTTAGCTGGCAAGGGAACCAGTTAACAAATCTAGAAGCTAGAGAGATCGGGATCTCTCATTGGGACATGGACTTGTCAATTAGGCTAGGCTGGCCAGTAAGCCTCAGAATCCTGACTGCCTGCTTCCCCAAGTACAAGGGCATGGCACTACATCTAGCCTATTTTTAAAATATTTAGTTTTAATTTGAATTATTTGTATGTACATGTATCTCTGTGTGGATATATGCACATGAATGCAGGTGCCTATGGAGGTCAGAGACGTTGGATTCTCTTGAGCTAGAATGGCAGGTGTTGAGAGCTGCCTGATGTGGATGCTAGGAATCAAATTTAGGTCCTCTGCAAAAGCAGCTCTTAACTACTGAGCCCATCTTTCTGGGTTTAGGGATGGGATGCGGGGCCTTGTGTTTGCAAAGCAAGGACTTTACTGACTGAGTGATTTCCCTAGGCTTGCTTGCTGTTTTCATCAAACTTAACCAACTACTCTGCTGAGTGGTATTAGATGCTGGATACATTTCTGTGTGATAAATGAAGCGTGCATGGAAGTGTTTTCATCTCTAGGATTAGAGAGGGGTCATTTTCTTCCTGACTCCCCAAGAAAGAATGTTCTACCTGAACCAGAGGCCACTTGTTGATGGGTTTGGAGTGGGAGGGGATGGCCCTCGGCTCTCAGATTTCAGAGCTGCGTTGGCTCCTTGGATTTCATCAGGCTGTCACATTCCTGGTAACAGCATCCTCTGTTCTAACAAACACCAGGCACAAACAGGAAGCCTCTGCTTCTTCCTAGGACTTGCGGAGGACAGAGGGGCCACAGAGGCAGGAGGCAGAGCAAGCCCATATTTCATAACAATTACTTTGGGTGATCAAGAAATGTGGCAAAAAAGCCATTAGCAAATTGGTAGAGAGGAGATTTATAGCTGGTGCCTCAAAAGCATGACAGGTTTCTCTACTGATAAAACAATCACTTCTCTGGAGGTGAGGCAGAACCAGACACCCTACTTAGAAGATGGGGATCCATCAAGTTGGCCTCCCCTTTGTACACCTTTGCCTCAATCTACAAATGTCATTTCCACTCCCTAGGTTAGATAATAGCTGTAGGCTTAACACGCCCTTCTTCTACCAAAATGCTGCCCAGAGTCCCTGTTTGAAACATCATGATGTTTTGAATTAATGGACCATCCATTCTGAGAGAAGCAAAGGGCACTGCAAGCTTACATAGAGCCACCATTAGGAGACATTTCATTAAGATACACACCACCTTTCTCCAGGGTTCAGACAGAATGTGAGTGTAGTGTGTGCAGAATTCACTGGATCCTGATGCTAGAATGTCCACAGAAGTCTGATGCTGAGAACTAAAGGCAGGTGGCGAGATGGCAGTGCCAACACCTCCCACCTTGCTCATCACCAGAGAAATGGTCTATGTCATTATTTTCACATGCATCAGTTTCCATTTGGCAACTCCAGGAAATGAGCATCATTTTCTTTTTTAAAATTTTTATTTATTATTGTATGTGTATGAGTGTATTACCTGCGTGTATGTAAGTACACCCATGTCCTACAATACCCGTGGGGGTCAGAAGAGGTTGTCAGATCCCCTGGAACTGGAGTTACAGATGTTTGTTAGCCACCATGTGGATGCTGAGAACTGAACCTGGATCCTCTGAAAGAGCAGCCAGTGCTCTTAACTGCTGAGCCATTTCTCCAGCCTATGAGCATCATTTTCAATTGCACTGAGCCTCAGTTTCCCACAGCAAGGCCAGGCCTGAGTTCTCAGTTTCTGCACTCGGTCTCTTGTTCTCTTTCTACTACATTTCTCATTGGTGCAAGATGAGCAGTCCTGGACACACACACACAGGCACGCACGCACGCACGCACGCACACACACACACACACACACACACATCTTTGGGGTTCAGCATCCATGACGTCATGAGGCAGACAGACTGAACAAGACACTGAGGTAGGAGTGGAGCGTGCCTTAGGCTGTCTGCCTAGCACACTTCAGCTCAAATTAGATTCTGTGCAAAGCATGCCTTTGATAGTAATACAATAGCATGGATTATTTTGAGCCTTACAAGAGTTGGTCAAGAGTTATTCCCCCCATTCTAAGTTTACCAATGCCCAAAGTGAAAAATAGCTTATTGAAGCTCTCATTGAACAGGCAGTTCTCAATCCAAATTTGAAGCTTCTTGGCTCCAAGTCCAGTGCATAAGTTGGCTTTTAAATTTTATTTGGACAAGGTGGCTCTGTGGTGCTCTAGATAATACACTGGATTTCTAGAGGCTGAAAGCATTCAAAATTTATTTGAACAATTTTTTTATCATACAGCCTGATAAGAAAGGAATTTATGAGCTTTCCATGTTCTGATTAGGATTAAACAATATAGTCAATGTGAGCAACAGCAACAACAGAGAAAACTGTACTGGAAATGACTTGTTTAGAGATAAAAGAATAATAGCTGATGCATAAGAGGTATTCAGCAAATGTCTGCTAGGTGGCTATGGGGGCTCACGCCTATAATCCCAGCACTTGGGAGGCTGAGGTAAGAGGATGGCTGAGTTCAAGGTTAACCTGGACTATATAGTGAGTTCTAGTCAGAACTATGGGGCAAAATCTTGTATCAAAAAGTGGATGCATTTACACTGGAGGGCATTTGGGTATAAACACCTGCATGCATAGGACTTAGCATGTATGGCAGAGTGCATA
>NW_008342393.1:10658460-10662159 GCF_000622305.1 Nannospalax galili | reverse complement strand
ATCAGGGACTATTTGAGACTGGTTGCTGCTGGGTGAGGGAGAGTATGACTTACATACAACCACTGGATAGGCTGATTAGACTCCAGTGGACACATTTACACTGTAGGACATTTGGGTACAAACACCCGAATAAACAGGACTCGGCATGTATGGCAGAGTGCATGGGGTTTGGTGGGGGAGGGGGAGGGGAGGCATGGATGGGGGTGGGAGTCTGGATGTGAGTGGGAAATAGTAAATGAAATTTTAAAAGCACAATAAAAGTCTGGTAAGTTATTAAATAAATAAATGAACAAATCCATTGAAGTATGAATCCAGGACCTAGTACACCTTAGGAGACTAGAAATACCAATGGAAGGATTTATTTTGAAAGTCCCAGTTATGGGGGTCCTTAAACAAACACTACTGAGCAACGCTTCCAAAACTTCAAATCTAAGTCAGACGCAGTCCCTCATGATGCATCCTCCCACCCACCAGGGAGGTCAGACAACATCCCAAGTCAAAGCAGTGGTGGCCCAATTTCAGGAGCCCATATGTGAAAGCAAGTCAGGAGGTGAGAAGCATAAGCATCGGGAAACAACCCCCTTGTCAGACTCACTGAGAGGCTGGCACTGCTCTCCAGAAGGACAACTTCATGTTCCAGGGCTGAAGCCATTTGGCATTAACAGAAGACAAAGCCTCATCCCAGGCTCTAGGGTCAATAGCTATTTTTAAAACTATTTAAAGAGATCTGATTTAGTAGTCAGGCCATTCAGGGTCAAGATAATTTTGCTTCCAATATGGTTCTAACCTTTTGCCTTTATTAAAGATGCATCCTGCCCCTATGTTTAGGTTTTCTTCATATTTCTTTAAACTTAAGTTTATTTCTTTAAAAAAATTTTTTCTTTGTCTTGGAGAATTCCATACTTGTATAAAATAAAGTATGATCCTATCTACACCCCCATTTTCCCCTCCATCTCCCTCTGTGTCTCCCCAACGCCCCACTCCCAACTTCATGCACTTTTTTTTAATAACCCACTAATCCAGTTTGTGTTGCCCATATATGAATGGGTGTGGGGCCATCACTAGGGCATAGGAAACTGAACAGTTGCCATATCCTCAATAAAGAATGATTCTTCCTCTCTATCAACTACCCATTGCCAATAGCCCCCAAGTGTGGGGTGGGGCCTGGAGATCACCTACCCATCCATGCCAGGATTTGTCTGGTTTGATCTCGTATAGGTTTTGTATAGGTACCCATGGTTGCTGTGAGTTCATGACTGTCATAGCCATGTCATGTCCAGAAGAGAGCATTTCACAGCACTCCTCCTCATCCTCTAGCTCTTACATTCTTTCTACCTCCTTTTCATGCTGCTCCCTGAGTCTTGATCATGGTGTAGTCAATACAGGTGCCCCACTTAGGACTTAGCACTAAGTCCTTCTCTTAATAAATTGGTCAGTACTGCATATCCTCTGAGCCAGCTTATAGTGCCTCCCATCACACCCGCTAAGACTCCCAAACATGGACTGCGTGGAACTCTTCTCACACCAGCCTCCAGAGTCCCCATGCTCTGTAACTTCTTACCTGTGGTTTTCCTTTTGCTACATCTTATTCAGTGAATGCAACTTGCTACACACCCCTTCTATTACATTCACTGCATTAATACAGATATTCTCTACAAAACACCAGGCTGTCATAGACGGTATCTACCATCATTCTCCTCTCCACGTCATCATCTGCTTTGTGTCAGGAGTGATCTTAAGTGTAAGACTTGGTTCAGTCACTATGACTCTGACGAGACATTCAGCACTTCTCTGTGTGGTTAGCAAGTAATGACTCCCCAAAGATGCCCATGTCCCGATTCTCTTAGGTTACATGGAAAGGGGGAATTGCAGAGGACCCAAGTGCAGTTTCCAGCACACACGTGTATCAGGCAGCTCACAACCACCTGTAACTTCAGTTCCATCGAGATCTGACACCTCTGGTTTCTGTGGGCACTGAACTCATATATCCACATATAGACACAGACATGTACATAGTTTAAAATAATAAAAATAAATCTTTAAAATACTAACACAGAAAGGAAAGGAGATACAGCAGTATCACACAATATTATCCAGTCGCCCCAGAAACAGGACAGCAGAAGGAGTCAACTTCATGGTCTCTGGGTGCACTGAGCAAGCATGAGTAGCAAGGTTCCATACAGCAATGGCTAGTGATCTGTGACTTCATAGGGTGTCCTCTGCAGAAGGAATCCATTGAATCACTGCTGCAGGAAGGCAGCCTGTCTGGTCAAGACTGGACTTGAAGGGCATGGGAGAGAGGAATGGTGATCACAGTCCTGTGTGTAGTGAATCTGGAGACCAGCCCCTTATGATGGACACACAATTGGCTTTCACACACATGGCATCGTGAGGCCTATGTGACCCTTCCAGCCTTCCTATCACAGAGGCATAGCTACTCTGTGTAAGCGCACATGAGGGTAAGAGGTACCTGAAGCTGTGAGGAACGCTGTCATCAGCAAAGAACAACAAGAGAAGTAAGTACTTGTCAAGCAACAAAACAAAACAAACAAATAGAAAACCCTGCCAATGAAAGGAACAGAGCTTCCAGGGTCTTATCTCCCATTATTCAAGTGAGATTCCCCAGATCTATCTGGGAATCTGCATTACTGTCATATATGCAAGGGAATTTTTAGATAAACTAATGATTGTTAACTAGCCTCCATTTCTGTTGTTTACAGTTGACATAGAGTTTCTTTTTTTTCTTTTTCTTCTCTTTTTTTGGGGGGGTGGTCTTTTTGAGACAGGGTCTCTCTGTAGCCCTAGCTGGCCTGGATTCGCTATGGAGACCAGGCTGGCCTCGAACACACAGAGATCTGCTTGCCTCTGCCTCCCGAGTGCTGGGATTAAAGGCGTGCACCACCACGCCCGGCAAAGAGAATTTCTGAGCTTAATATTTTTGTTTGTATTTTTGAGACAGGGTCTCCCTGTAACCCCATTTGGGAACTCACTATGTAGACCAGGTTGATCTCAATCTCATAGAGATCTACCTGCCTCTGCCTCCTGAGTCCTGAGATTAAAGGCATGTGCCACCACTCCAGGATTGAGTTTAATATATTTTAATTAATTAATTAGTTTATTAGTTTATGTGTATGAGTGTTACGCCTGCATGTATGTAAATGCATCCGTGCTGTATAGTGTCAGCAGACTAGAAGCTGGCATCAGATCCCATGGAGCTGGAGTTGCAGACAGTTGTTAGCCACAGTGTGGATGGTGGGATTTGAACCCAGATCATCTGCAGGAACAACTAGTGCTCTTAACTGCTGAGCCATCTCTCCTGCCCTCTGAGTTTAATATCTTTGAACTCAGGTCCCAGAAGCCGAGAGCTCTGAAATTCAAGTCATGATGAACAGGAAGATTATTCCAACCTTGCCGTAGTTTTCATAACACAAAGATCAAATTTGCTCTAGGGCAGCTTCCAGACTCTACAGGATTCAGAAAATCTTGCTTGAACTCCTGAGCCATAGGCACAATATCATGAGAGCAGGGTGATCCAGGACAGTCATGTGGAACACAGTCTCTAGGTGTTATCAGCATATGCTAGGGAATTTCGCGAGCAGAGCATCCTTTCATATGCATTTTGCGTACCTCCTAGTCTTAGGACAATTATCAGTGTTGACTGGGAGGAAGATTCCTCTGGGGTTATTCTAGAGAATCTCT
>NW_008342393.1:10640499-10658446 GCF_000622305.1 Nannospalax galili | reverse complement strand
TCTCTCTCTCTCTCTCTCTCTCTCTCTCTCTCTCTCTCTCTCTCTGTAGGGCAGAGGTTAATGTCAGGTGTCTTCCTCAATCACTCTCCACCTTCTTTTTTGAGATAGGGTCTCTCACTGAACTTGGAGCTCACCGATTTGGTTAAACTGGCTAACCAGTCAGGTCCAGGGATCCATGGGCCTCCATCTCTCCAGCCCTGGGACCATAGGAACATGCCACTTTTTTAAATTGGGTACTGATGATAGAGCTCAGGTCTTCATGCTTGTGTCGCAAGGTTTTACCCACTGAACCATCTCACCAGCCCAGAGGCTGTCTGTCTCAGGGATAATTAGAACAGAGATCAGCAAACTTTTTGTAAAGGACTAGATAGCAAATATTTTCAACTCTGTAAGCCAGTTGGTCCCAAACTGCTCTATTCTGTCATTCGCATCTCAAAAGCAGCTCTAGACAACATGCAAATATATAGATGAGTCTATTCTAATAAAACTTGACTTATAATAACAGGCAGTGGACTAGATCATACTGCCAGTCCTACTCTGTCCACCCCTGCCTTGGACTCAAGACAGATGTCCTATCTTCCTGCTACTGATATAGGGACACTAAGATATGAATAAATCAAAGCAAAGGGAAATGTTTCAACCCCAACATTCTGTGTGCTCTATAGATGGCTTGGAAAGCATTACACTATTCCTGTGGCTGCTGATTTAGCTCTCTAATTATGTTTTGCTCAGGATATTAATATGGGTTTACATTCTCTAAGCAGATCCCACTGGGGACCCAGGAGGAGGCTGTGGGTGAATGCGGATACTGAAGTGAAAAAAGTTGGCCTTGTATTAAAATTAGCTACAAGTAATTGAGAGAAGACTGTCCATAACTGCCAGCGGGAATGAGAGATGCCCCTGTGAGCCACCGTGTGTTTATTAAATTTGAAAATGGCATCTTTAGGCTTCATTTACCTGGCTCCCAAAGGCCTGTGCTCAAGCTGCCAAGAGTCACATGGACAGGCCCTCCAGTGTACTGGAGATGCTTTCTCCTCCTTTCCTTGTCCATTCTAAAACAGCAGAAGAAACGGGAGAGAGGGCACGAGCATCTTGTTGCTACCTGAGAGGCATCTGGTGAGCTGGTCTACAAATATTGACTGAGAACTTGCTCTTTACTCACTGTTTTTTTGGTTATGTCATTGGAGCCTCCCGATGACCCCATAATGGAGTACTATTATCATGCCCTTTCTCAGAGTCTACAATTATATAACTTTCTCTCAAACTCACAGGTCCACTTAAAGTAGGCTTTCTGAATTACAATGTTGACTTTGAACTGTGATGTTGAATTGCCCCTGACTGTTTCATACAAAGCTTCTCAGAAAGGAGGTGTGATAAGCTCTGTTTTATAGGCAAGAGAAAGAGAGACTTTTCCATGATTACAAGTCAGGACAGCCCCAACTCCAGGATCATCTGAGTTCAATGGCCCTCTGTTCTGTTCACTGTCAGTTACTACTGAGTGGTGAAGGCCAAGTCATTTTCCTACCTTAATTTTCAGATTCACTGCTGAACATTTGAGATAGTAGTGTCATCCTCCCATCCTCCCTCCCAGTGCTGGGGAGGCTCAAATAATAATGATCTTACACTTATGTAATGATGCCCTTCTCTCTCCTCTCCGCCCCCCACCCCGCTCTCTCTCATACTGAGGATTGAAACTAGAGCCTCACACATCATAGACAGGTGCACCACCACCAAGCTACATTCCCCCCACCATTTTACTTCTCTTTTCTTTCACAATAGAGCCTCACACATCATAGACAGGTGCACCACCACCAAGCTACATTCCCCCACCATTTTACTTCTCTTTTCTTTCACAATTTTTTTTTTTTTTTAGCAAGATCTCCTTACGTTTACTAACTGAACTTGAATTCAATCAGCAGTCCAAGCTTCCTTAAATTCATGATCCTCCTAGGTCTACCTCTTGAGAAGCTGGGATTGTAGGCTATATACAATCCTCTATTGCCAAGCCCAGCTATAAAGGTACTGTCTCAACATGGTAAATTAACCTAATATTTGCAGTTTATATTAGAGATATGAGTTGTGGAGTCTGATAACTCTGAATCCAAGATTCTGGTTATGAAACTACCACTTGCCAGCTAGGTGACCTTGGACAAATTCTCAAGCCTCCTACACTTGAACATTTTTTATCTGCAGAAGAGAGGACCCAATCGACATGGTAAGGTTGTTTTGAGTATAAAATGAGGTGTTTTCAGAACTTCCACCTAGATACCAAAATGATGTCATTCCTTATTTCATATTAGCTAGAGAAGTGAAAGAATACAGAATGTGTTGGTTAGTGTTTGTCAACTTGACACAAACCTAGATATGCTGTGATGAGGGAATCTCAACGGAGGAATTTCCCCTACCAGATTGTCCTATGGGCATGTCTGTGAAGCATTTTCTTAATTGATAATTGTTGTAGGAAATCCCAACCCACTCTGTGTGGAACCATCCCTAGGCAGGTAAGCTGTAAAAAATGGTAGACGAACAAACCAATGGAAGCAAGTCAGTACATATCAACATTCCTCCACCACGTCTGCTTCAGTTCCCTCCTCCAAGTTCCTTCCTTGAGTTCCTGACTTGGCTTCCTTTGATGATGGATTATATATAATTTATAAGCCAAATAATCCTTTTCTTCCCCAAGTTGTTTTTTGTCAATGTTTTAACAGTACCAGAAAAGCAAACTCTGGCAATAAGTATTAAGCTGAGAGATTAAGGACTCCACTAAAACTGCAGTAGAAAAATCAACAGCTCAAAAAGGAACTGTTGATGAGAGGTCATGGTACCCACTTGCCTCCTGGTTGAAAGATTCCTTTCTTTTATCATAAGTGTGATCACATGGATACTTTTGCAGATTCTTTGGAAATAGTTTCTCTATGTCCTATCGGATGATGTACTTGCATTCATTTAGACAATAAAGACAAAATATATAGTTATGGTTGCAGCCTTGGGAATGAGTGGAGAAGCCCCAAACTTGGTTTTCTTGTGCTGGGGCAGAGGAAGAGGCTACAGACCAGAGCAGACATAATAGGATAGGTGGCAGACACCTATGGAATTGTAGTACTGCCTTTGTTGGAAGGAATGGACCCAAAGATAGTGACCATGAGCTGTAGGATGTGTTCTAAAGTTTCCTACCAGTCATTACATTGCAATTTAGTGCTCTTCACCTTTCTAAAATATCCCCCCTTGGGAAGTTTCTTTCCAGGCCGGCTCTCCCATAACTCTGATTAAGTTGATGAACTGCAGCCCTACGGTAGCATTTACATCATGAGGCTGAGGGTAGAGGTTAAGCCTTTGTTTCCCCAGGGAAAGCCATTTCCTATTACATGGCAAGACATGAAGACTCAGGGAAGAATCACCTACTGCAACTGTATCAGACATTCTGTGGCACGCTTTGGGGAGGAGGGAAAAATTTGAAGGTCAGTGAGCCTGAGTTAATTTCTAAAAAAAAAAGCTGAACAGAAAAGAGATGTTCCTGTTACTGTGTGGAGGTGGTGAGCTCGAAGGAGACTTGGTGATGTACACTGTGAGACTGATTTTCCTTCACAAGCACCAGCCATAATGACCCTATGTGGGAGACCCCATTCGAAGGCTTTGGAATAACTCTGTCTGAAGCCTTTGATAGCACCGATTTGGGGAGATTAGCACTTCCCTTGAACACTAACTACAACTATAATATCCGTTTTGCATTGAGTGTTGACTGTTGGCTCTATGATTTGTCTTTATTGGTATGAATAATGACCCTTCAGGCTAAGTCACCGCACTCCCATAAATTATGTAGAAATTTAGACTACAGGAGGTTTACTGACTGACCCAAGGCCATGTGACTAGTAAGTGACAGAGCTGGCCTTGCAGCCCAGGTCACTTTTGCTTCTTATTAGCCTCCTTCCTAATACATACATTCCTTTAGCCTTTCCCCAAAAGCCACTTGCTCTGAGTTGTATGGAAACAGCATTCTTTCTCTTTGACCAGTTACCACGTATCTATGTCATCCCCAACTCTTTCCGGCCTGTCAAAGAGCCTGAGGAGAGAAGTGTAACCTGAGTGGTTGAGGATAGTCCCTGGTGAAATGAGTGGCCTTGGATAAAGTTTCAGAACAATTCTTTAGGACATTGTTCTAGACATACTTCCCTTACCAGATGACAAGGTAGCTCATATTATATTCTTCTTAATGAGAAGATCCATTTCCACCTCTCCATTGCCCCCACCATCACCTCTCTCGCTCTCTCTCTCTCCCTCTCTCTTTCACACACATACACACTTCCACATTGCTTTCAAATGATTCTATCAATTAGCCCTTTAATTTTAAGTTTTTATTTTGCTTATTATTTTTATTTTACATGTACAAATGTATTGCCTGCATGGATGTAAGTGAACCAGCGTCTTCCAATGCAAAGGTCAGAAGAAGGTGTCAGATTCTCCTGGAACTAAAGTTATGGATGGTCGTTAGCCACCATGCGGGTGCTGAGATTAGAACCCAGGTCCTCTTCAAGAGTAGACAGTGCTCTTAACTGCTAAGCCATCTCTCTAGCCCCTAAGTTAGCCTTTTAAATCCCCCTTGTAAGGGAGGAAAGAGATCTACATGTAGAATGGTAAAGGGATGTACTTGACAATGTAAGGGCTGTTTAGTCCTTTGCATTTTGCCTCTCTCATCTTTGTGATGTGCTTTCTCTGGTTTTGAAAAAAAATCACAGAAAATTTTAATCAGTAAATAAGCCCATTATGGATGCCCCATTCTCTTCTATGATAGAATCCCACAGTTGATAAAATTACTTTTCAGTATGTGAAAGAAAGTAGCTGTGTGAGGGTATTGACAGAAACACTTCTGGCTTATATGAGCAGTGCACCTGTTTATACAGTTTTCTCTATAGAGAAAGCATGCTTTGCTCAGAGTCTGGATCTAGTCTCCTTGGAGGCATACATCAGCTTCTCTCAGCGAGAGCACCCTCATATCCACAATATGATGTAATCCCCCATTTCTTCTACATCCTTATGTAACATGAGTTGCATAAAAACAGTGCTTCTTAGCTTGGTGCATTTATTAAAACTGATTATCCAATTAGGACACATTATCGCTAACTAAATCCTGCAACTTGCATTATGACTTTATGTAGTGGGTTTCCTTGTGTCCATTATTACAGTATCATACAGAAGAGTTTCACTGTCCTAAAACATCCTTTGTGCTTCATCAATTCATTCCTCTCCCCACCCCCTTGCTGTCCCCAAGCCCTTGACAACCACTGTTAATTTGACCATCTCTATAGCTTTGATTCCAGAATGTCAAATAGTTGGGACACTATGTGATATAGCTTTTCAAAATTAATTTTGAAATTTATTTTGATTTTAAAAATCAGTGAAACCAGCTATTAAATTCACTAGGAGTAGTCTAACCAATTTACATTAAGCACATAAGCTTTTTGAACATGGCAAATGGAGAGTGCTGATTTTATCATCATCACCAGTTTTTAGATAGACTCAGGGAAGCTTTGAGGTAGGGTTTGGTCTAGTAATGAAATTTGAGTTAACCATTTCTTTCCGTTTCATAATCATTGGTTCACTTGAATTTGTTTTGTTTCATTCTTTAAAAGTTTGTCTATCCATCTATCCATTCATTCATCTGTCTGTCTGCCCCTCAACCCATCTGTCTGTCCAGCCATACATCTGTCCATCAGTTCATCCAGTCATCCATTTGTCCACGCTACTAAATGCTACTCCAGTCTTATCCTCTGACTATGTTGACTGTGAAGCCCAGAATTTCATGTTGGTTGAAAACTGTGTAGTGTTCTGATAGTTATGTACATGTTTTACATTTATTTGTAACACTATATTTATGACCTTATTCTGTTTTTATAGTCTTCAACTGTGGCTGCTAAACAAACTAGATTTTTCTTCCTGTTGCATAGAGACCAGATGGATGTCTCCCATCATGTTCGTTCTTTGGTTCCTCACTGACCAGCACCTAGGTTGTTGCCACTTATGAATTCTCACCAGCAATGGGGTAAGGAATTGTTTATGAACCTTACAGTTTTCAAACTTGGAAGTGTGGGAACAACCATCATTCCTGCCCTAACACCCACTGGAGGAGTACTCAGCACTTTTCTTTCAAAAATTCAAGGAAGACGCTGGCAGAGGCAGTAGAATTTACTAGAATCATTTATGTGTAAACTTCAAGAGTTGAAAAGTACCTTGTAACAATTGAATACTCTTGTCAATTGGGGAAAGAAAATCTTTTGGGGGGCACCATAACCCTCAGCATCACTTGATGCTCAGCATTCTTTGAAATGGACTACTAAATGCCACCAGGACTCCTCATTTATTGTGACATCTCAAAATACCACTCAGTTTAAAATCCTACCTCTTTCCTACTGAGATGAGGCACAAGAACAGAACAATATTTTAGTTATTTTTCTTTTTGCTCTGTCCAAACACTTGACTAGAAGCACCTTAAGGGAAGAAGGAGTACTTTGGCTTTCAGTTCAAGGGAACACAGTCCATCAGGGTGGAGAAGGCATGACTATAGATAGGAGTGTTAAGTGGCTGAGCACACTATCAGGGAGCAGAATAAACAGGAACTAGGAATGGGCTATACAACCTCATGACTCATCCCAGTGACCCATTTACTCCAGCGAGGTTCCAGCTCCTAAAGGTTCCAACACCTTCTTGAACAGTACTTCCAGCTGGCGACCAAGCAAACACATAAGCCTCTGGGAGATACTTCACATTCAAACCACAACATTGTTGCTGGCTCTGGTAAGTTTACAGCCTTCTCATAAAGCAAAATTTATTCATTCTAACTTAAGAAGTCCCCATATTCTTAACTAATCCCTACACTGTTCAAAAGTCCAAAGTCCAAATCTGATCCTAGACTCAAGGCAATCTAATCTCTTAACTGTGAGAACCTATAAAACCCAAAGCAAGCTGTGTGCTTCTAGTACACATTGGCACAGAGCGAATATTCCCTGTCCAAAGGGATAGAATTGGACAGAATCAGGAATGACCAGATCAAAGTAAGACTGAAGCACAGCAGCACAAACACCAGGTCCTGCAGCTGCATGTCCAGCACTTAGGGCTCTTAATGGAATCATCTTGGCTCTAAGTGACTTAGGTAACTCGTCTAACCTGACCCCTCTAGCTCCATTGCCTGTAGCACATAGACCTCTCTTTTGGGCTGGATGAAATCCATGCATGCCTCTTTCTTCAGTGGATGGCCCATATTTCTGGCTGTGGCAGTTTGCATGCCTTGGTGGTTGAATCTACAAAATCACCTTCCTAGGCAGCTGTTTCTGAGCAGAGACCTCTTTGAGTAACTTCTCAGCTCAGGCTCTCTCCTTGCAAATAACCTCACATTTCACAAGTTGGAGCTTTTGATAGGTGGAATGTTTTCCTCAATTTGTCTTTCTTACTGTCCCAATGTGGAACAGGAAGTTATTATTTAATGGGGATAATCTTCTCAACAAATGGGCCTCTGTTTTAGCACCTGCCTGGCCTGGTCTGTAACTTTAAGCTTGCTTGCACTCTTTTCCTTACAAAATTATACATTTTAATACATTTTGGCCACATTTGTATGCTCTTTTCTCTATAGAACTGAATGCAACACTACCTTGAAATGTCCTCCACCAAATACATTTATCAGTCCTCTTAGTTCAGCCTCACTCAAGTTCTCAGGACATGAGCAGACTACAGTCAGTTTCTTTGTCAGGATATCTCACAAATAACCTCCTGCCCAATTCCTAGTTGATTCCTCATTCCTGTCTGAAATCTCATGATTTGGGCCTCCTCTGTCCATGTATCTCTTGGTGTTATGGTCTTCCACCCTCCCACCAGAATGACTCATCAAGCTCTGTTTACAGCATTCAAAGGCCTTCTTTCCTCCATCCCTCCCTCCTTCCCTCCCTCCCTCCCTCCCTCCCTTCCTGTTTTTTTGTTTGTTTGGTTCGTTGGCTGGTTGGTTGGTTTTTTGGGTTTTTTTTTTTTTTTTTTTTTTTTTTTTTTTGTGAGACAGGGTCTCCCAGCTAGCCTAGAACTCACTATGTAGACCAGGCTGGCCTTGAACACATAGAGATCTGCCCTCCTCTGCCTTCCAAGTGCTAGGACTAAAGGTGAGTGCCACCACACCCAGCTCCTTTTTATTCTTTAAAAAATTTTTTAACAATACAATATTTTGCATTCTTTGAGAAGTTCATACATGTATAAAACATATTTTGTATCTTGATCATATCCATTTCCTCCCCTCTGACTCCCCACCACACATCCCCCTCCCAACTTTATGTCTTTTTTTCTTGTTAAATTTTTGTTAGAATATGTATTTTATTATGATTTTTAAATTTTATTTTACTTATCTATTCTTTGAGAATTTCACACATGTATACAATGTATTTTGACCATTATGTCTTCCAACTTTTCCCAGAATCCCACCACATCCTCCTCCCAACTTCATCTCTGCTTCAGTTTTTCTTTTCTTTATAATCCACTGAATCTAATTAGTGTTGCCCATATGTGTGCAGGGCCATCGACTGGAGCATGGGCAGCCTACCAGTGGCCACACCCTTCTAGGGCTATTTTATCCCAAAGTTCCAAACTCTTCTGTATTCCTCCTGCAAACTAGTTCTAAAGGCCTATGAACTACATGGTCAGGTTTATCATAGCAATAGCCCTACTTCTTGGTATCAATTTCTTCTTTTAGCTACTTTCCTTGCTACTGTGACTAAATACCTGACAAGAAGCAACTTAAGGGAGGAAGGTTGATTTTGGTTTATGATTCAAGGGATTCCTACAGTCCCCATCACGGTGGGTAAGCCAAAGCAGCAGGAAGGAGATGCAGCTGGTTGCATTGCTTCCAAAGTCAGGAAGCAGAGTGTACAGGTAGTAGGGCTGGGCTGTGGAATCTGAAGGCCCACTGCTAGTTACTTACTTCCTCCAGAAAAATCTCTACCTCTTAAAGGTTCCACATAATGCCACCAGCTGGGGACCAGGTTCTCCAACAATGAGGCTTTGAAGGACATTTCATACGCAAGCTATAATAATAACATGGGATTTCAGTTCAGGTTATGTTTGAATTTGTGCCAGAAGGTGCTTTAAAAAGAAACCTACTGGAAGTGGGGCTGAGGCACAGCACAATGGCATAGCACTTGCCTAGCTTGCATAAAGGCCTAAGTTTGTTCTCTGGCACTGCAAAACTAAATATTAAAAATACTAATGTTGTGTCCCTCATTTGTAGCAAATATATCAGAATATATGGGTGTGGTCACACAGAGAGAATAAGTGTTTGTGAGATGCCCAACCCTAAGTGACACATCTACGATGAAACCTCTACACCTAAGGCTCATGGGACATAGTAGAAAAGGGGGTAGAAAGAATACTAATGCGGGGCTGGAGTCAGCAGCTAAGAACACTGAGTGTTTTTGCAGAAGGCTGGGTTTCAAATCCCAGCACCCACATGGCAGTTAACAACTGTCTGTAACTCCAGTTCCAGGGGATCCAACAGCCTCTTCTGTCTTCTGCGGGCATTGCATGACACAGGTACACTTACCTACATGCAGGCAATACACGCATACACATAAAATAAAAATAATAAATAAAACATTAAAAAGAAGAACACTAATGCATCTCTCAACTCTCATCCAGGAAAGCTTCCTCATGCAACAGAGGGTGATAAACACAAAAGGCCACAACTGACCAAAGAGCAGAGAATAAGATACTGCAGAGTGTGGGACCCTGGATAGGACTTTTATATTAAACTTCACCCACCCAGGGCTCAGGGACCTTTGCAGAAGAGGGGCCAGAAAGATTGTAAAAGCCAGGGAAAGCGGTGCATAACCATAAGGAAACAGAGTGTTATAGGCTCCTGGGACCTTGCTCATATGAACTTACAGCAATGGTAACAGCATGCACAAGACCCACGCAAACTTATTCAGACAAAAATCCAGCATAGAACTGGGAAAATGGGCAGCAGGCCCCAACCTTAGCCAAAGAACCATCAGCAGCTGATTACTGCTAAGTGAAGGAGAGTTGATCTTCTTTAAGGGAGAGACTCTGGATAGGCTGACCTGACCCCAGTGGGTGAACTTTGTGTCGAGGGACATCTGGGTACAAAAACTTGACCAAATAGGCTTTAATATATGTGACAGAATGCAGGAGCTATGGGGAAGTGTGGATGGAGGAGGGAGCATAAAGATGACTAAGATATTTTGTATGAAATGCACAAAAATTCAATTAAAATATACATTAAAAAAGAACATATGACCTGGCGTGGAATTCTGGGGAAATGACTAGCAGGTGACTGAAATGACTAGCAGAGTGATGAAATTATTGGGTTTGGAGTGCCTGTCCAGGCACAAACCCTAGTTCTGTCATTCACTGCCGTTTTGGCTAAGTTCTATCTTATCTTGATATCTTGGCTTTAATGTACAATCAGTAGTATTTACCTCTTAGAGTTGTTGTGAAGATTATACAGGTTAATGTTTGGAAAAGTAGCTGACAAATAATAGTAAAACCAGCTGTTATTATCAGATCCTAGGCTTAGTGAACCCTCTGCTAATGCTTTTTTTAGGCAATTGAATCCTAAGTCCACGCGGAGGGCAGTGGGGAGGAAGAGATGTAAAGTGCTCTGCATAACTACAGGTTGGGGAGGAAGCAGGAAACCCTTCAGATACAGGATTATCTTGAATTATGTCTACTAGTGGGGCAGATGACTCAGTAGGTATCCTGAGAGGAAGAAGGGTCACAGGCATCCATCTGAGCACAGTTTACTTGTGGAGGACCCAATCTGGTAGCAGGAAAAAATATGAATTTAGGAAGTAGACCTGGGACTGGAGAGAAGGTTCAACAGTTAATAGCACTGGCTGCTCTTGCAGAGGACCCAGGGTCAGTTCCCAGCACCCACACAGCAGCTAACAATCACCTGTAACTTCAGTTCCAAGGGATCCATTACCCTCTTCTGACCTCCATGAACACTGTACCACATGGGTGCCCTTGCATACAGGCAGATATTACATTCATACACATAAAATACAAATAATAATAACCAGGCGTGGTGGCACATGCCTTTAGTCCCAGCACTTGGGAGGCAGAGGCAGGCAGATCTCTGTGAGTTCAAGGCCAGCCTGGTCTACATAGTGAGTTCCAAGACAGCTGGAGCTACAGAGAGACCCTGTCTCAAAAAGGCCAATATAAATATATATATATATATATATCCATATATATATAATAAATTATGTATATGTAGACCAGACTTCAAATTCTGGCTCTGTAGTAGTTTTTTAGCTTTCATAATTTTGGATGTGTTACTTAAAATTGATAAATTACACTTTCTTTTGGGGGAAATAAATAGTCTACTATGCAATGCTTTTCGGGAAGACAGAATTAGAGAATGGGTGCAGTGCTAATATCCCAGAAAAAACATTCAATTAATTTCCCTCCTTCAAATACTTCAGGAAGCTGTCTCTCTCTTGTTCTTTTCTCTGGCTCCCCTTGTCAACCTCCCTCCACACACATTCCTTCTGCCATCCTAAGGCCTGGAAACAGCGGCATTATAGCATACCATGCTAGATCAGGAAACACACAAGGGACGAAGTGGCTTTGGAACAATGTTTCAGAGATAATGAAGCCTTTCTGTATACTAAGAAGGGAAAACCAGAAAGGATAAAAAAAATCATATAATCCATCAAAGCAATTTTGCCTCAAAAAAATACAAAGCTGTAGTATAACACGCTAATCAGTTTCATGGGACTGAAGCAAAATACCTGATATAATTAATATATAAAGAAAAATGGTTATTTTGGCTCAGAATACTGGAGTTTCTAGTTAAAGATCAGGTAGCCCCTTTCCAACTTTGCAAGGGTTGCGTGTCATGATGGAAGATGCATTGGAGCAAACCGCTTACCTCCTTAGCCAGAAGTAGAGAGGAAAAGAATGACATCTTGAAGATTCTGCACCTCCCTAGAATGCCATCCTGCAGACCAAGACAGTCAGTCACACCTGGCCTTCTGGAAGACACGCATCAAAGGATAGCATGGACCCTTTTATTTCCACCTTGTCTCAGTCAGCTAGTGTTTCTCATTGTCAGTTTTCAGCTGGATTCCCAATGCAATATTATGGGCTGCATGCTGGGGAGAATAGACAGAATTTTGGATTTATCTTTTAATGATTAAGCAAAAGGCTTGGAAGAGGCCACCCCTTTAGATAATGAGCTTTGAGCTCAGAGTATGCAATGTTCATGCTTTAGTGGGTGTGAACCATTCCCCCAGGCTTATGTCTGTGAACACTTGGTTCCCAGCTGACCACTACTGTTTTAGAAGGCTGTGAAACCTTTAGAAGATGGTACCTTATTGGAGGAAGTGGGCCACTGAAAGCAGGCCTTATTTTTTTATTTTTTGAGATAAGAATACCTGCAGTCCACACTGTCCTCAAATTTGCTCTGTAGTTGAGGATGACCTTGAACTCCTGATCCTCCTGCCTCCAATTCTTTTTTCTTATTTCTTTTGTTTTCTTTTTCCTTTTTGAGACAGGGTCTCCCTATAACCCCAGCTGGCCTGGAATTCACTATGTAGACCAAGCTGGCCTTGATCTCACACAAATTGATCAGCCTCTGCTTCCCAAGTACTGGGACTAAAGGCACACACTACGATGCCTGGCTTTAATTTTTAAAAAGTTGTTATTATTATTATTAGTCTGTGTATGTGAGCAGGCACATGCATTCCACAGTGTGCACGAGGAGGTCAGAGGACAATTTCCAGGAGTCAGCTTTCTCCTTCCATTGTGTGGATTCCAGGGATTGAACTTAGATAGTCAGGCTTGTGCAGCAAGCGCTTTCACCCTCTCAGCCATCTTGTCAGCTTAGGTGTTAGGGCTTTTTCTTGTCCATCGTCTGCTTCCCAACATTGGCTGCAGTCTGACCAGTCAGACTCTTGCGGCCATGCCTTCCCTGCTACAATGTACTCAAACTGTAAATCAAAGGAAATCCTTTTCCTTTAAGTTGCCTCTTCTCAAGTATACAGTCGCAGCATCAAGGAATGTAACTAAGAGTATATATACATTTATGATTGAAGGAGAGACTGGAACAGAGACCCAAGAATGCCAAGGCACAGACACAAATGATAAACATGAATCCTTGCTGTTTAGCTTCCAGATCCCCTTGTCTTATAACATCTCAGTGATGGCTAAATAGTTCTGGGAAGACTCAGATGACAGATACTAACACACTAAGGAGGCAGACTAATCTGCCTAGGGCCATAGACAGTTAAGTGATTTAGGATTGAAGAGTCAAATCCAAGATGGCGTCCTGTTCATGCTATTTTTAGTCTGGGTTCTCTGGAGATGCAGTACCATGTAATTATGGAGGGCAAAAGACCCCCAGTGGCCATTTGCCAGATGAAGAACCAGAAGATAGTGGAGCCAGAAAGAATGGTGGTGTAATTCTCAGTCAGAGACCAAAGGCCTGAGGACCTGGGCTCTGAAGTCCAAGAACAGAAGATCTCTGCCTCGCTTGTGAAGGGGAGGTCAGTTCACCCCTCTTCTGTGTGTTTGTTCTAGCTGAGCTCTAAGCCCTAAAGGGACTGGGTGAGCCAGTTCTTGCTACTGAGGACAGATCTTTATCTAGTCCATTGATTTAAATGCTAATCTATTCTGGAAACAGCTTCACAGACACACTGAAAAATTATGTTTTATCTGCTCTCTGAGTTTTCCTTAACCCAGTCAAAATGACACATTAAATTAATCATCTCATGCTACTATAATAAAATTCCATAAACTGGGTAGCTTATAAACAGAAATGTATTTCTCATTCTTCTGGAGGCTCGGAGGTCGAAGACCAAAGGTCAGTTGAATTTGGTGTGTGGTGGGAGTCATAGTGATTCTCACAGTGTACTATACTAGAAAGGGCAAAGGAGTTTCCTTGAGTTGATGTTGTAAGGGCACTGAGCCCATTTGGGAGGCTCCACCTCTATGACCTAATCACCCCCTGAAGATGCCACATCCTCCCACCATCAGCTTGAGGGATATGGATGTGAGGGAGAACTCAGCCGTTCACACCATAAATTGATGGCTCATTTTCATTCCTAGTTCTGGAATTTCCATTTATGACCCGCTTTATAAAATAGATTGGGAAATGGACAGGCGTCATTACTTAGGGATATTTTTCCATTTCTCACTCAGAACACAGGGATATCAAACTTTCCTGGCTCCTGAAGGGATGGCCGTGTGATCTGCTTTAACAGATAACAAATGAGCAATGTGATACAGGTTAAATCCAGACAAAGACACAAAGACATTTAATTGCCAGGAGTGACATGTTGGCTAAACTGTAACGTATTGGCCGAATCTAGCCCTGTTTGTCTTTTAAATCAAATTTTATTAAAATACAACATATTCATTCATTTACATAGTGTGTGTGTGTGCGTGTGTGTGTGTGTGTGTGTGTGTGTGTGTGTGTTCATGGTACTTTGATAAAATCGAGTAGTTGCAGTTAAAGATCTCATTGCCCTCAAATTAAAATACAGAAGATAAGGTCTATCAATTTCTGCTCAAGATGGTTTTCTGTTCAGTCAAATAAAGAGACTGAGTGTCCCTGAATAAAGGTATAAACCGGATTGTTTAGTGTTTCACAGAAAACAGCTGCCCCAGAGAGCTGTCTAGCCTTAATGTAGATTTGTCTAAGTACAAATAAGGCTTTGTTATATTAGGGCAATTAAAGTTTTGGCTATTTGTTACCATGGCATAATCTAGCCCCTTTTGACTGATACAGAAATTGAATTAGTCAATGCTGAGGGAAATGGGGCAGTTCAGTGATTAGAGTGTGTTGGGTCAGAGTGCACGGAGGAAAGGGCAGCGCCTGAGTGATGGAAGTGGGCATGCAGACGTGGATGGGTGTTTCTGCTTTGGGGACTTCCACATCCTGTGATTCGAAAGTGGAAAATTCTGGGCCAGAGACTGCTGATAATTTCTTATTGTTCATAATTCTGCTCACCAGATTTAAGGTCAAAGGAATTTCCAGGTAACTCAGTGATTAAAAATAGTCATTTTTCTTTAAAAAAAAATGAAACAAAACAAAAAAACTTGTGAAAATCCAGTTTCTACATAAGAAATTTCAGTGTTGATATATTCAGGGTAAATGAAATCCACTTCTGAGCTGCTATCTGTGGTAACACCCTGAAGGAATGTTCCTGTGTACAGGATCCATTCTTAAGCCCCTCTGTGGTAACTGATACACAACACTGAGCAGTAGGTTACCCAGTGGTGGGGTGATGTACGTCTGACCGAAACCATTTGTACCAGGCTTAGTTGGTATTTGCATGTGATTCTTGGTCCCAGGACAGCAAAATAAATTCGGATAACTTTAGTGATTTCAGAACATTTGCAAGTGAATAAGAGGGCTCACTAAACAAAGAAACAGCAGCTCTTTCATTTCTAAATGCATGAAATCTTCAATTTAAAGAGGCAGATAGGATAACAGAAATAGATCTCTGTGCAGTTTGAGGAAAGCTCAGCAATTCCTATTGGATAGGAAAATAGTTTTGATGAAAATGTGATTCGTCATTTGTATGTCACATTCTTAAATCAAAAGATCAAGGACAAAATAACTTTATGACCTTGAGTGATGGCTGCCGATGAAAGCCCTTAGCCACATTCAGAACAGTCAAGAAGGGATACTGTGGATCTCAGAGGACTGGGCTCTTTGGTGGGCGATACAAACACATGTCCATAAAATCCATAAAGGCTCCACTGAGATATTCAGACTTCATGTCTACTTTCTCCAACACATCCAGACATTGTCAAGGGCTCAGAGATTGGTCTCAGCAACTTCTACTGGAAACAAATTCAGATCAGTTCAGAGGAGAGAGAGGGGATGTGAACAGGTTCTTTGGATAAAACTTAGATGGGTGCAGAGTAAAGGCAGAACACTGGGTCTGGCCATGATCTAAGGAGGACTTGATGTTGACAAATGGAGACAGAGGTAGCAAGGATCTTGGAGAAGGGAGACGTAAGACACCATAGGCATGGTGCCTTGCGATTTTATCATAAAGAAAGACCCTGTGACTCACTACCATCCTGGAAGAAGAAATGAGCAAGCAGTCCATTACACAGGCTTTAAAAAAACCCACTATGGTGTGTGTGTGTGTGTGTGTGTGTGTGTGTGTGTGTGCGTGTGTGTGTGTGTGTGTGTGTCTATAGTATGTGTAGAGGTCACAAGACAACCTCAGCTTCTATTTCCCATCCTCTACCATGTTCCAGGTATCTCCTTTTGTTTGTTGCTATGTACACAGACTGGCTGGCCCACGAGCTTCCTGGGACTCCCCTTCCTCTACCTCCCATCTCGCCATAAGAGCTCTGTGATTACAGACATATGCTCTGTGTTAGGCTTTATGTGGATGCTGGAGAGCCAAGCTCAGATCTTCACATCTGCTGGGCAAGTGCTGTATGCACAGAACCATCTCCGCAGCTCTACATGAGCTTTCATAAAATGCTTCTTTCCTTGTAAGTTAATACTAGCTGAGTTTTAACAACTGAAAGTGGTGAGAAACTAGAATATGTCCTGAAAAAACTCTGGAAAAATATCATTAAGAAACATTTCAGAAAACCCAGAGGAGCAGGGTTGTGCATGCTCACAGCGAAGGCAGCTGGAGACACAAGTTCCTGTCAAGAGGACAATTGAGACATCGTGTAAATATGGTGGCCCTGTTAACAGTCTATTAAACTCAGTTTGCTATCAACAGAGGGCTGCTTTGCTTTCCTCCAATTAGGGTCACCTTCGAAATTATATCAGCATACCACAAATACTCCCTTTGGGTCAACAGAATGCTCTCCTTACTTCCTTATATTTTATTAATCCATTTTCTTCTCCTGTGCCTGATCTGAGCATCCTAAAATAGCTCCTGATTTGAATTAGTACCTTGCTGGTATCACACAGACAGTGGAGGAAGGAGACCTGGGCTCCCACAGCGCCTGCATGCCTCACCAGGCACAAGGCAGAGCAGAATCTGCTTGGTTGGATTTGGGGAGAGCAGAACTACATGGAAGGAAGTGTTTGCCCTTTACTGCATACATACTTTCATTAAAAGTAGGAAACCAAACACACAGCAAAGGGGATGGGAGTCATAAGGAAAGATCTGGTTTCTATGACAACTGGAGGAGCACACACATCAGCACTGAGAGAGGTCTGAACTGGGGCAGTGGTGCTGACAGCTTCGCCTAAGGCCCATCATTGCATTTTTCCTATCCTCCGTGCCTTTATCAGCCACCCTCCGTCTCCCTAAAGACTTGGAGTGGACAGGTGCCATGTAGTTTCCCACTAGCAGGCAGGGAGGCAGCCTGTCATATCACCTGATTATTACCACTGCAGAGGGAGAGAGAAAATACCAGTTTCCTTCAGACTATTTACCAACAGAAGCATCTGGATTCAAGTCCTCACCTGATGCTTCTGTGATCTTGGGAACCTTGGGGATTCCATATTCTCCATTTCCACTCTCTCTCTCTCTCTCTCTCTCTCTCTCTCTCTCTCTCTCTCCCCTCCATTTCCAATCTCAATCTCTCTCTGTCTCCTCTCTCTCTTCTCTCTGTGTCTCTGTCTCTGTCTGTCTGTCTGTCTCTCTCTCTCTCTCTCTCTCTCTCTCTCTCTCTCACACACACACACACACACACACACACAGAGTCTCTACTAAAATTTCTGGTAACAAGTGATCATGGAAAGTTGCTCTCATATCCACCACCCAGTATCCCACCATGCACCTCAGCTCACATCCTTCCTAGGACATACTCCATTCCGCAGAGGGAGACTTTTTCGAAGTTTGGTCAGTCAATCAGTCAATGACACTGCCCTTCTGAGCTTCCAAGAGAAGCCAACAATGGTCAAGCAGGACCTTTGACTTATCTTCACATAGATGGAACTGGTAAAAGAAAGGAGCCAGGGGCTCCT
>NW_008342393.1:10636108-10640103 GCF_000622305.1 Nannospalax galili | reverse complement strand
GAAGGCTGTCTATCTGACGAGTTTGTATTCATGCTCAGATGCCAAGGAACTCAGAAAGTAAGTGACTGCGACCAGAAATAGTCATATATAGAGATTAGAAATGCATGTGAAAACATCTCAGTGTCAATTGCCTTAAAATGAATTTTTCTGTATGAAACTGTGTAATTTAACAACGAAGTGGATATCTTTTTTAAACGTTGGAACTTCATTTAATTTTATGTCTTATAGAGTTTACAATGAGTTAAAGATTATACAAGCATAATAATTCATCTGTAAACCTAAAAATGTACAGCCAATTTTGAAAGAGATGTACCCTAGCTCAGAAAAATGTTATTGAACAGGTTAATGCTAAAAAAAATAAAAAATAAAAATAAATTATGATTTGAAAAAAGTTTGTCCAAACATTTACATATGATTAAAGCTGTTTTTCAATGCTAAAAAAAAAAAAAAAAAATTCTCAATCCAAGCTGCATAGTAGAACCATCTCCAGCTAGGTCTTTGTGTCTTTTGTTTTGTCTTGTTTTATTTTTTTACCAAAAAAAAAGAAAACATTTTAAAATTCCTGTTTTGATGCCAAGATCACACTCTACAGATTTGATTTTCTGTCATCTAAACATCAGCCTTTTTCTAGGTACATTCCTCCGTTGTGATTCTAATGTGTAGCCTGGTTGGTAATTATGTTCATTGATTCAGAAGTGATTTCCTTAGCAACTGTATGTGTGCCAGGCACTGGGCTGAGTCTGAGAACTCTAAAGTTGTGTAAGGTGCAGAAGTTCCCTGTTTGCTGCTGGGCGGCAAGCAGGCACAACAGCCAGTGAATATAAAGAAGAACCATGCAGGTCCTGGGCTGGTGTGAGAACAACTGGGATATATGAATGATTGATCTAATTTAAGAGGCTCAAGAAAAATATCCTGTAGGAGAAGATGATGCTAGAGTCCAATATGAAAAGATGGGGACACATCACAGATGGCCAAAAGATGGACTGCTGTGGAAGAGAGGTTTCAAGACAAAAGCAAATTAGAGGCTGCTTTAAAGTGAGAAATGAATCCATACTGGCAAAATACAAGTCAGAAGAAAATTTGCAAATGAAAGCACAAAGAAAAGTGAAAAAGTATCCCTCCAAAAGCACAAAGTAATTATGACACAGTGCAGGGGTCTAACACAAATGAAAGTAGATGTTGTAAAGAAGGGAGGGAGGATGGGGGAGGAGTGATGCTTGAAGGGGTGACACATGGATGCCTGATAGCGATAAACCCTCAAATGCTGTGACTTGGAAATGAAATAAATATAAAAGTAAGTGTAAACCCACCACAGTAAGATCACTGAAAACAGAAAGAAAATACAAAAAAACCCAGCCACCCTCCCAAAAGAGATATTGAAAGAGTAATCGTGAACCTGCCCGTGGACCCAACAGACATGAAATAGACAAAAAGCAGATGCCTGAAGACCACAGTGTGTGTGCACAAGTTAAAACACGAGGCATGACTAAAATTAGCCATCAGCAGACCCCACCAGAGGAAAGAATAAAGGTCCTGAGAGGGGAGGGCTGTGATTCCAGACAGAAACGCAGAGGTCAGAAGTGTGAGCACTAACATGAACTAAGACAACAATCACAATTTACAGAACTGAAGATCTGTATGGAATCAAGACTCACACAAGAGCAATGGGATGGAAAGGGCCAGGGTGAATGGGTGAGTGTGTGTAAACTCCCGGGGCTTTCTGGACAGTAGTGCTGATTTACATTAGATATTGACAAATGGATGGTCCTTAAGGTTAACAAGAGTGAAAGAAGGGATAAGTGCCAAGATGCAGCAAATGACAGAGTATATAAGCATGAAAAAAACACCCCCATGAGTGGCCAAAGGGGGAAAAAGAACAGGGGGCAGTTTAAACATAAATGTGCCTGTGATTACAGAAATTTAGAACTTTATTCTCTAATTAAGAGGCAAGTAAGATCCAACTGAGTAAAAAAATCAAACCACTTCGATGCTTTAATACAAGAGAGATACCATAAATATAAAAACAGAAGGTAGAAAGGAAAAGGAAACCTTTCACTATTTATCTAAGAAAAATGGAATCTATTCATAAAAAGCATTGCAGATAGGCTTTGTTCTTGTTTTTTCTAACTGAACACAGTTCCAATGACCTTCATGCAAACACAATGGAATATGATCTAACAATGAAGAAGTACAATCCGCTGGTACATGTAGCAAAAATGAATAGTATCTCTAAAACATGTCAAGTTAAAGAAATCAGGCATGAGAGAATGAAGGAAAGACATTTAAATTTCAGCAGATGGAGAAGCTTTCAGTAAGATTGCAATGTACACGTATGAGAAACATTTTAGCACACTGTGAATAAATACCATCATTTTACTTTTACAAATAATATTTATAATAACTATTACATGAATAACAGTGATATGATGAAAACTTTCCTTTTGATTTTCTGGACAAGAAAAAGATGTTCATTGTTTTATTGGATACTATACTGAAAATCTTAGCTGAACAAAGCAAGATGATAAATGTACTAGAATCAGAGGCCAGGGGCTGGAGAGATGGCTCAGCAGTTAAGAGCACTGGCCGCTCTTGCAGAGGACCCGGGTTCAATACCCAGCATCAACATGGTGGCTATGAACCATCCTTAACTGCAGTTCCAGTGGAATCTGAAGCCCTCTTCTGACCTCCATGAGCAATGAAAGACATGGGTGTACTTACATACATGCAGGCAATACACTCAATACACATAAAATAAAAATAATAAATAACCTCTCTCCTACTGGCAGGCCTCTCTCCAGGGTAAGTCCATTGTGCCCTCAGTGCCTTGACTCCCCCAGCCTCATTCACCCTCCCATTTGCCCTGCTGTTCTCTCCTCCTAGTTTGGGTCCTGTCACATTCCTTGTCTTGGGGCCCCAGACACCTGTGGAACCAATACTGCTTACTGATCCTTTTCATCTAGACCAATGTTGTGCCTTCTCTGGGCCCAAGGAGCACTGCTTCTGGGCCTGGTGCCACTCTCACCTACTTTTGCTTCCCTGGGCCTGCACCACCTACCAGCCTCTTTCTGGGACACCTGGGATGACCTTTCCTCTTCTTGATCCTTTGCATCCAGACCAACCCAGCTCCTCCGTGCAGTCCCCAGAAGTCCTTGGGGCCTCTTCCAGCCCCATCTGCCTTTGCATCTCTGGGTGGCACAGCCACCAGTTGCCCTAGACCAGCATCTTTCCTGGGCCAGGCTCCCAGGGCAGTCAAACACCCAAATTCCTGAGGCCAAAATCATTCCTGGAGGGATCCAGACCTTAAGAGAAAGCCTGAAAACATCTGACCCTCATCTGCATTGGACCTCTGTGGGAACTCCTGAAGACAAAAGCAATCCAGCAACTCCAAAATAAAATCAAAAGAGAGAACCGGAAGCTTAGATGAACCAGCTTTTCATGCCCAAAAAGTAAACCACAAAGACACATAAAGTTCACAAAAAGAAGCAGACCTAAACTTGAAGGCCTGAGTCTCACACAAGAATCAGAAACTACAGAAGAAATTCACATGTCAAAATCACAGAGAAAAAATAATAACATGAAAAACCAAAGTAACATACCCCACCAAACATTAATAGTCCTCTAGAGGAGTACAATGAGAACCCCCTACAGATAATGCAGGACATGGAACTCAAAAGAACAATTACAAACATGATAAAAGAATTCAGTGAATTTAAAGAACACACAAACAAAGAAATCAAAGAACTGAAGGAAGGTAGGGATAAACTTCTGAATGAATTCAGAAAAGAGTTAGAAATATTGAAGACTACTCAGGCTGAAATGAAGAAGGAAGGGAAACAGTAAGCCAATTAGAAATGACAGGAGAAAGCCTCAACAATAGGATGAATGAAATGGAAAACAGGATATCAAGACTGGAAGATAAAGTAGACGAATTAGACCACTCAAGCAAAGATCATGAAAAATTTAAGAAATCATAAGAATGGAATATGCAGGAATTC
>NW_008342393.1:10634847-10635434 GCF_000622305.1 Nannospalax galili | reverse complement strand
TAAGAAACAAAACCCATCTTTTTGTTGTCTGCAAGAAACTCATCTCACTTTCAAGGACAGACACTATCTTAAAGTGAAAGGATAGAAAAAAATATACCAAGCAAATGGTACTAAGAAAAAAGCAGGCATAGTAATTCTAATGTCTGACAAAATAGATTTAAACTAAAACTAATCAGAAGAGATAAAGAGGGCCACTTCATTTTGATCAAAGGAACAATGAATCAAGTAGATATTACAATCATGGACATATATTCACCAAACTCTGGTGCACCCAAATTCACATAAAGAGCATTACAGGACTTTAAGACCCAGATTAACCCCAACTCATTAACAGTAGGGGACTTCAGTACCCCTACTGTCTCCATTAGATAGGTCAACAGGGCAGAGAGTTAACAGAGAGATAACTGAATTAAACAATACCATATATCAAATGGACTTAGACATTTACCAAGTATCCCACCCAAGCACCAAAGGCCATATTTTTTTCTCAGCACCCCATGGAACGTTCTCCAAAATCGACCATATACTGGGGCACAAAAAAAAGCTCAGCAAATACAAAAAGATTGAAATAATTCCATGTGTTCTAT
>NW_008342393.1:10633480-10633830 GCF_000622305.1 Nannospalax galili | reverse complement strand
AGAGACCCAAAACAAGAAGCAACCCAATTGAAAGATGGGCTAAGGAGCTGAACAGAACGTTTTCAAAAGAAGAAGTAAAGATGGCTATGAAACATCTTAAATGATGTTCAACATCACTAATAATCAGGGAAATGCAAATTAAAACCACTTTAAGATTTCACCTTACCCCAGTCAGACTGGCTAAGATCAAGAGAACAAATGATGCCAAATGTTGGAGGGGATGTGGGGAAAGGGGAACACTCATCCACTGCTGGTGGGGGTGCAAACTCGTTCAACCCCTATGGAAATCAGTGTGGAGAATTCTGAAAAAACTACAAATGAACCTACCATTTGACCCAGTTATACCACTC
>NW_008342393.1:10632582-10632870 GCF_000622305.1 Nannospalax galili | reverse complement strand
TCAAGAAATATTTTTCTAGTTAAGGTTTATCTGAGAACAATTGGTCTTTGCCCAAGATTTATCTACATGGCACACAGTAATTAAAAATACCAAATTGGTGGAACTAACCTTCTTGGGTGTTTAATAGACATACTTTGAGGCGTATGATAATTTGGTCAGAGGGACATAAAAGACACTTTTTGCTCCTAGCCCTCCTAGGTCGACTAGTTCCAAGGGACTATGAGCATCTCTCAAAATGTCCTATAATGGTGTTGGGTCACCTGTCCTCTTGATCAAGGAGGCCGAGGA
>NW_008342393.1:10610601-10632121 GCF_000622305.1 Nannospalax galili | reverse complement strand
TCTAGATAGGCTGACTAGATTCACCAGAAGGGCAAGTAGTGGGGAATGGCAGGGGGTGCCGACAACACAGCAGACAGTAGCAAGGATATCAGAGTGTAAGGGCTCTAGTTGGGGGAGGGAGGCTACGGGAGGGTGCTATCTGGGAAGTGGTGGTAAAAATAAATTTAAAAAAATAATTCTTCAAAGCATAAAAATTTGGTCCTTAATAATTAGTAGATGTGAAAAACATTACCATTGACATCTACCTCATGACTTTATATCCATGCTTAGATGCCAAAGAGCTCAGAAAGTAACCGATTGTGACTAGCAATAATCAGATACATAGAGATTAGAAACGCATGTATGTCTTAATGTCAATTGTATTAAAAATGAATTTTTCTGTATGAAACTGTGTATTTTAATAATGAAATGGAGAACTTATTTAAAGTTTAAAACCTCATTTAATTTATGGGCTTTATACAGAGTTCAATATTGTATAACTGTATTAATTCAACTGTGAACCTAAAAATTTACAGTCAATTTTGAAAGAGATATATCTTAGCTCTGGAAATTGTTATTGAATATGTCAATGCTGTTGTAATGAAATGTTTCTTCTAATTATATGGTTATTAAATAAATAAATTAAAAATAAATAAAATTTTAAAAAAGATCAGAGGGCAATGAATGACGACTATTTTCAGGTGGCCTGATTGTAACACAGAGCATACAGAGGAATCACTCTAAGTTAATGAATCTTACAAAGCTTTAAAATACATTGTCACTATGCAACAGGAACTGTACTTCTATATAATAGCATGCACAATCAGAAAAGAAACTCTAAAATGCTTTATTATTCATGATAGTATTAACAAGAGCAAATACACGGTATAACTTTAACAAAAGATTCATAAGAATAGTACATAGAAGGTGGGGAGTTGGCTCAGTGGGTAGAGTGCCTTCCAGGAATTATGAAGACCTGAGTTTGGATCCCCAGAACCTACATAAAAGCCAGGTGGGTATAGTAGTCGACCTGCAATCCCAGTGCACAGGAGGCAGAGACATGGAATCCCTGGAGTGAGGTGGCTAGTAAGATTTGTTGACAAGACTAGCTCCAGGTTCAGCAAGTGACCTGCCTCAATATATAAGGTAAAGAATGGTAGAAGAAGAACCTCATATCAACCTTGGGCCTGCACGCATATGCACCTGCACTTACACATGTGCTCACACAAATGTTAACTGCATACACATATGCATGCACACCACATACTCGTGCACATGCAAAAAGAATATTATATAAGGCACTGTGTATTTTTTCAAGAAAAAAATGAAAAGACCAACATAAAGTAGGGAATGGACCACTTTCTTGAGCTGGACATTTTGTATGCTAATGATTTCAGTCCTGACTGAAGTCCCAAGAGAGTTTCTTCTTTGTTTTATATATGATTATTCTAAAATTTTTCATGGAAATAAATAAGGATCTAAAAATAGCCAAGACAGTCCTTTTGTGGAACAGCTGATGAGAAGACTTTGCTTGTCCTATCCAAAGGCCCAAGAATGGCAAGATCACGTCAAAGAAGATGAAGACACTGAAGAGATTTATTATGTCAGGCATCAAGATTTACCATAAAACAGTCAATGAGATAGTGTATGCTAGTGCAGTGATCAAATGTTAATCCAGGAGATCAACCTAGAACCTCCAAAATAGAGCCACGCCTTTGTTGGCGTGTGATTTAAAACAAAAAACAAACAAAAACTGGCACCGCACAACAGTTAGGACAAGACAAAAAACAATGCTGAACCAAACAGATATGCATAGGAGAAAAAAGGAAACTTCCTCACATGCTACGTAAAATTAGATGTGAGATGAATTGCAGATGTAATTGTGTAAGATAAATCAGTGAAGTTTCTAGAAAATAAAATTGAATATTACATGACTGTAGAGATTTGGTAGCATTCTAAAGGTTGATACTGAATGCTTTTAAATTATGAGCTTCTGAGGCTGGGGCCGTAGCTCAGGTAATAGAGTGCTCAGCTGTAGCATGTACAAGGAAAGCCCTGGGTTTAATTCCCAGCACTGCATAACTGTGTATGGTACTACATACCTGTAATTCCAGCACTCTCAGGTAGAGGCAGGAGGATTTAAAATTCAAGAACATCCTTTGCTACACAGCAAGTTCAAGGCCAGCCTGGGATCCATGAGACCTTGTCCTAAAACGAAAACATTATGACCGTCCAGTCACGTAAATATTTAATTAAGAAAGTAAGAACATAAGGCATGTATTTGGAAGAGATACTTGTGGCACAAATAACTTAGAAACCAGTAAAATCCAGAATGTAGGAAGAATACTCGTAGATCAACAAGGCAGGTGAAAATGAGAAGGCAAGAGCCTGAAGCTGGCACTTCACAGCAAGGCCGTTCAAAAGGCGACCTCAACACCCGGGCAAACAAGTAAACAGAGATGCAAATTAAAACCATAGGGAGAGGCCGCTTCAGGCTTTAGGCTGCTCCTGGAGATGCAGATGAAAACCATGAGATTAAAAAGCGATCAGAACATAAAATTCTGACAGAAATACCGAATATCGACAAGGGTGTGAAATGAAGGGAATTCTGATGGTCTAACAAGAAAGAAAATTGGGGCGACTCCTCTGGAAAGCACTGTCATTATCTTCTAAATGAATACGACCTATGATTTTACTTCTGTTCTACTTAATAGGGCTGTGTGAACATGGGCACCAAAGACAGGTTAGGGGCATGGTCACCGCAGCATTTTTTTCACAATAAAACAACCCAAAACGTCCACCAAGTGGCATATTCCTGACATGGCATCATCTAGGTAGAAAAATGAATGAGCTACAGCCACACAAAGCAATAAGGATGAATCTCCTAAAGAAAACTTGGAGTGGGATAATCTACACCTGCTTTGATTTATTTAGCTTTAAAAATGGAACATTTAGAGTCAGGCATCAAGGAAAATTCATCCTTAGGAAAGAACATAGTGATTGATAAATGAATGAGACAGACTATTAGAATTCTTACAAAGTTCTATTTTTTTAAGTTCTATTTTTTTTATAAAGCTAATGTTGCTTATGCTTTGTTTGTAGAAATACACATTGAGATGAATAGTTACGATTTGTATCCTTTTCTGTACATAGATTCTACCTGAGAACCTTTTTTAAAAGTGTCATTCAGCTATAGTATTTCCACCCACCTGAGTTCCAGTTTGTACCACAGATTTTGCAGCTATGATAATAGAGGAAAATAACAGGTATGCCAGGCAAAAAGTATCCCAATATTCTGTGAGTGATTTCAATGTTGGCCTTTAGAACTGAGTTTGCTTCCCTAGTTATACGTGAGTGGGAATCTGGTTGATGCTGTGACTTGATTAATGGTTGTATAAGGTTCTACAATGTTACAGAATGGCAAGGTGAAGGTGTGTACTTTCCTGGGGTAAATAAACTCTGATTTCTCTGTAGCTACTGTAATCTTCATGAGCTTTCACCCATAGAATTACGGAAATCAGGAGAACCAAAGGTGTCATCCAACTCATTCAACTCAATCCAACACCAACAAAAAGTTTCTTTATATGAGTTCTTAAGCTTGTTAGGTAATAATTTTAGTCTTTTAATTTTCTTTTCCTTCTGCTAGACCATCTGCTTGATGACATCTAGGTGTCAGAAGGTATGTGGCTAGTGGTGGCGGATGGTAGAGATGCTGCAGAGCAGACCCTGGTATCCGATAGCGGCTGGATGGTGCCTGAGCTGGTCGGCTCCCTGAAGGTACACTGACCTTCCTAGGCATTGTGCCTTAGCCTGCTATGCAGTCCATAGCAGTTTGTCTTAGAGCTCATCAGTCATGTCTCTAATACTGCAGAAGCCTTTGAAATTGTACCTTCACATGCACACTTGGCTCAGGACTGAGGTTTTCTGCCTCAATACATTTTTTAATGTGTGTGTGTGTGTGTGTGTGTGTGTGTGTGTGTGTCTGTGTGTCTGTCTGTGGGTATGTATGCACACGCGTGTGCACACGGAGGTCAAGAGGACAACTTAGGCACCATCCCTGGAAACAATATCCAATACAGGTTTCTCATTGACCAGTCAGTCTCAAGGATCCTGCTGTCCCTGTTCTCCTCAGATCTGAGATTATGAGAGCAAACCACCATGTTCAAGCTCAGACCTTTATGCTTTCAATGCAAGCACTCGAATGAGCAAGCCGTCTTCCCAACACCTTTGCCTCACTTCTTGACACATCATACTTCATGACAGTCTCAACAGCTCACCACTCAGCTACTGCATGTGTGCCTTCCTTTTGGAAGGTAGGCAGAATGGATGGAAATATTGGGTTGCAAAACAGCAGCCCTTCCTCATCATCCATGGATCTCAAAATTCAGTGCACAGCATCACTTCCCAGAATACTTATTAAAACAGAGTGCTGCTCTCCATGTCCAGTTTCTGATACAATGGGTCCGTGGCTGGGCTCGAGAGTTTACATTTCTAACAAGTGCCTTAAGTGCTGCTGTGGGTCTAGCAATCACTCTTTGGCAAGATCAGCTCCTGTTAAACCACCATTTTTCCTTTTATCTAATCATACCTAGATTTTTGTGACGCATCCTAGGAGGTGACTTCTTTCCAAACTCCAAAATATTAAGCAGAGGTTATCTCTTCTCCATCTCCAACTTTCCCCTGGGTTTTTCTGTCTTACAATGTCCTGGGGCTGGGTGAACTGGGCTTTTGTTAGTAATGATAGCTTTGTCAGTGCTATATGTTTGTCCTTTCTTTTTTGCAGTTCTGAGAATTGAATCCAGACCCTTGCACACAGAGGCAAACAGAACCACTGAGCTGCATCCTCAGCTCTTAGTCTTTCTTTTCTTTTTTAAATCTATCTTGGGTTTCTGTATTTACTGCTAAAGCTGAAAGAGGCTGGCTTTGGAATTTCTTTCATTTTTCTTCTACATCTTAGTGCCTCCCCTTTTAAGATTATCATTAGTGATAAATGATATTCAAAGGGAAGAGATTTGTTTACTGATGAGGAATGCAAATTAGCCTTTTAAACCTTTACTCGTTTGAATAAAAATAATTTAAGCAACGGTGAGGGTCTATGAAGATCTTTTCTCTTTTAAATGCATCTAAACAATACTCAAGCTTGAAAAATGTAGAGATAATAAAAGGAAGATCAAGCTTGGGCTCAGGCAACGGCTAATAAGAATGGAAGGAAGCAGGAACACATTCTGTCTCTTCAGGCCTCTTAATCTGGGTGGTGGTTCAAGGTCAAATCTTAATGATGAAAGAAGGGATTCTGTTCTGGGTCAATGCTCAAAGAGACCATCTCCCCTGTGGAGGTCCTATCCTAGCAGAGATAAGGCCAGTGTAGGCACCTAATTAGATGGCATCAGATGTCTGCAGTGGTTAGGACCCAAGAAAAGGAGATCTTCATTCTTATAGATCAGGGACTGACGCCCTCCAAGTGTGGAACGCACCCCATTCAGCATCTGAAGGTTATCATGGTTCCTTGCAGAAGGAGCAACGCCCAGGAGTCAGGTGGGAGAGTGCAGGCCCCCACCAGCATGGATGGCTGTCGGGCTGCCACAGAGCAATTATGCAAGTACATTTGCAGCTCTGCTATGGCAAGGCACAGACCTGGACACCACCAACTACTCCTTCCCCTCTGACAAGAGCTGAACAAACAGCTCGGGAAGCACATAGTAACAGCACAGAGGAGCTCAGCTGCTGAGGACTTTTGCCCAGGAAGTGAGGCTCTGTCATCAAGAGAGGCGTGTTCAAGTTCCTCCTATATAGACCCAGGAGCATGCTCACCTCGCTCCTGCTGTGGGTGCCACACAACACTATTAATCCCTTTCCCAGCTGTTTCACAGGGTGGCCATGTAGTGGACCCAGACACAATGGCACAGGTGAGCCCACTCATTAATCTCTATACAAATGCAAGGTGTAAGAGGCCTGGATGGACGTGTTTATGCTGTGTGCCAGCTTTAGTCCTTTGACTCAAATAAATACTGGAACATAGAAATCACAGAGCTCCTGGCTTTTCAGCTGAAGCCCACATCAGTCCCTCCGGTGCGACCTCCTGTTGTCTTGCATTCATCTCCCTCTTGAGTCACATTCATCTCACATCATTTCCTCCTTTCAATCGAGAGAACAAGTTAATAATAGTGTTTTGATTTTAGGCATAGAAACTAGCTCATAGTTTTTGTTTGCAGGTCGGGGAGAATAACACAGCCTCTAGGCTTTTAGTTTAACACTGTGTGTAACTGTTTCTCTTAAGGTAAGATACTGACTCCATAGTAATGGTTAGGGTTTATTTACAGAGAACAGCTCTGCTTTAAGCATCTCTGTGATCACTGCCTGAACTAGTGCTATCCAAGGAGAGTGATAGGGACAGATAAACACATCCTATCGTTTGACCCCAGCTCCAGTCTTTGAACCAGTTCCGCTGTCCATCCACCCTGTTGCTGGAGCCATTGCAATCAGAGGAATATTTAGATATTTAGGGAACATGATCTCTCTGTCTCTGTCTCGCTCTGTGTGTGGGGGGGTATATGTAGGTTCACATGGGAACACATGTACATGTATGTGCCTGTGGTGGCCAGAGGTTGACATCTGGTGTCTTCCTCTATGGTTGCTCTCCGCCTTATTTTTCAGCACATCTTATTTTCCTGAGCTCACCCACAAGCTAGAATAGCTGGCCAGCATGCTCCAGCGACCCTCCTGTCTCTTTTCCTAGTGCTAGAGTTACAGACACACGCGACCATATTCCATTTCTATGAGTGCTGGGGGTCTGAACACTAGTCCTCACGCTTGCGCAGTAGGCACCTTACTTCCTCAGCCACCTCTTTCATTTCTTCCTCTTCTCACGTTTTCTCACGTGTGTCTGTTTCTTGGGCATTCGAACTTGTTACCTCTCTTATTTCTGCATGTGCTTTTTGAATGTGATGGTCTTTCCTTGCTGCTCTTTTTCCACTCATGTATCTTTTCTAACTCTAGTGTCTGGGACCCTGTCATTGCATCATCTTGCTTTGAGGGTAATGACTTCTCTCAGTCTCCTACAGTGGGCTTGAATATTGCCCTGGGGGATTATTCAATTTCATGTCAGCTTGACTAGGCCCTGACCAGAAGGCAAACGTGCCACAGTGTTGCATGTATCAAGCAAGAATGTCAGTGAAAAGAATCCTGTTCACTTATTTGTCCTCTGCTCACATCTTGTCTATGTTCAAGCTCACAATTGCTCTACATCAGCCCAGAGACCACGGACAACTCTTCTCAGCCTGAGTCCTCACTGGAGGAGTTCCAGTTTCAAATATCTTAACACAAACTGAATATTTATTCAAGATAAGTCTTGCTAGGTAAACTAGGGCTCAAATTTATTTGTTACAGATGGGAGGAGATGTCAGTTAGCACCGATAAAAGGTAAGTAGTTTTAGGGATAATAAAGTAGAAAAATATGTAACAAGTCTCTCAAACACTGTATAAATCTCAAATCTTTCAAACATGGGGTTATGGCAGTCCTGCTGGATGGCTCCAAGAAATCTTCCGAAATGAAAAGACAGTAGGTGTTGATTGAGTCAAGCGTGCTCAGTGACCAGGGTTTTGCTGGGGAAGATCATAAATAAAACCTTTTTTTTTTTTTTTTGTCTTTTTGACACAGGGTCTCCCTGTAGCCCCAGATGGCCTGGAATTCACTTTGTAGACCAGGCTGGCCTTGAACTCACAGAGATCTGCCTGCCTCTGTTTCCCAAGTGCTGGGACTAAAGGCGTGTGCCACCACACCTGGCTGTTTTAATACTATTTTTATTTCATTATTACTTTTGTATGTGTTTGCAAGTGTACCCATGTCACAGTGTGTACATGGGGGTCAGATGACAGTACATTGGAGTCAGTTTTCTCCATTCACTTTTATATGACTTTCAGGGATTGAACTCAGCTTACTCAGTAGAATAACCCTGTACAAAGTTAGCTTCCATTAAAACTACATAATTGTGTTGCAGTAAGTTTGATAAGGTCTGATGAAAACAAAGAAACTGCCAAAAAATTGTTGGTTTCAGCCTTAACAGTGAGAGGAAAGGCAAAAAGTTCCTAGACTTTGAAACTATAGCCAAACCTCATACACCTCCATGGTCAAAATTGAAACTATAGTTTTGATAGTAAAAAATCTGAAGTATATAATTGTGATTAGAGTTGATACAGGTTGATAATCCTCCTGGCAGAGATATGTTTGTATTCCAAAAAGGAATAAAAAGTTTCATAAATGATATATCAAGTAAATTTTAGAAAGAGCTAAATAGAACTTTCAGATGTGAAAATCATGTTTGTTGAAATGAAAACCTAACAGAAAATTAGACACAGTCAAATGGAAAATTAAGGAATCGGAAGAAAAAATACATAGAAATGATCCAAATGCAATGCCAAGGAACAAGTGTTCAGAAGATGTGACTCCATCTAACATTAAAAAACTTGTAGATAGAGCAAGAAGTTTAAGAAACATTTAAACCAAGATTGCAGAAAAGTCTAAGAGAATGGGGTAAAGAGAAAATTTCAAGAGAAAATGGCATATCAAGGATTTTCCAGAATTGTTGAGGGCATCAAGGTTTGGATCCAGGGATTGCAATAGGTCTCAACGAGAGTAACTTTCACAAAATGGAGTGGAATGGCAGATAAAAAAAAATTGATGGGGGGTGACTGGAGAGATGACTCAGAAGTCAGAGACACAAGCATGTGGATGACAGAGTTCAGTTCCTAACATCCACGTAATGAGTCAGGTGTCCCATACATGTCTATAACTGCAGCAATGAATGGGGCAGAGACAGGAGGACCACTGGAGTTTGCCAGCTGCCAGCCTAGCCAAAAAGTGCCAGCTCTGTGCGAGAGACTGCCTTAAAGAAAGTAGAGAGAGTGATAGAGGACACAGTATTTTCCTCTGTCTTCCTCACATGCACAGATGCTCGTTCCATGAACACAGAAGCACACAGAAGCCTGTGGAACACACACACACACACACACACACACACACACACACACAAATATATATACATGAATTTTTTTAATAAATGATTTTTAATTTAAAAATGAATATTCAGCCATAAAATGATAATTAAAATACAAATTATTGAAGTTTGTACAGTACAACCAAAGTAGTGCTTAGAGGAAAATTTCTACTATAAGAGAATGTATATTAGAAAAGAAGACATCCAATAATGAGCAGCAAAGGACAAGAGGTTTTTCTATATTATCAATGATACAACCATTTTAGGAGAAAGATTGAAATATACTTGGCAATTTTCTCTCTAGAAAGCGATATTGCAAAGTCACTATCTTATGAAAAAAGTCGTCAAAAATATGCTGCCAAAAATGTAGGAAAGGTTACTACAGAGACATATAGCATAGTTACTATAAGCATTAGATGATGATAATACATGTATTTATCAGTTCATCGAAGTTTATAACCTGCTGTGATTTCTGAATGAATATTGACTTTCCTACCACTCTTGCATTCATAGTATTGCATTGCTTTTTGTTTTTTAAGATCATCTCATCCTTTCCCAATTGATAGGAACTTTGGTTTTTTCAGTGCTTGGACTCAGCTCTGTCTAGCACAATAGCTCCTCTGTGGAGAGTATTCATGTTTGTGTCTGATACTAATGTTACAGCCACCAAGAGATAAGAGGGGCAAGCCGCATCCTCAAGATACTGGACTGTGTAGAATGAATGCTTGGTGAATGTACTACACTTTAGCATCTGAACCTCAGAACTATTGGCTCAGATCTGATTTCCTTAGTATATCATGGACAGATCTGAGCTCATCAGGCTGAGTTATAAAATTAGATGACAATTGATTTACAGGACGAAATTACTATCAAAGGACCAGAAATACCTGAGATGCATCTGTTTAATACATTTTCTTTCTGCAGATACTGAGTGGGAGGCCAGTACATTCACATGAGGTGGCTGGCAGAGGGCTAGGTGTACTCACAGCTGCAGGAAGGGAATGTTCTTTCCCTGAAGGCAGACTCGCCTAGAGACCCAAATTCTGATCAGAAATTTACCAGATGAGCAGGGAACCAAAACAGGGAGCCACACGAAGTGCATAGTTAATCACGTCAGACTAAAATTCTGTTCTGAATTTTTTTTTTGTCATTGAGACTTCCATATCAAACACCATTTGGTTACAATTATTTATTCTATTTTAGAGCTCATTTCCACTTGAAGGATGACCATGTTGCAAGACTGGAATCATATGTCTTATTACTGGGGAAATCTCTTTCACTAGCAATACTTAATGTGACTTTCCCTTTCTCTAGGTTTCTATGGATGGCCCTTTCAATGACAGATAATGTCATCTGTAAGATGATATAACATGGGGCTGGAGAGATGGTACAGCAGTTAAGAGCACTGGCTGCTCTTGCAGAGGACCCAGGTTCGATTCCTAGCACCCACATGGCAGCTAACAACCATCTATAACACCAATTCCAGGGTAATCCAATACCTTCTTCTGACCCCTGTGGACATTGCACGATGTGGGTGCACTTACCTACATGTAGGCAATACATTCAAACATATAAAATAATAATAAATAAGATAATAAAAAAGATAGAACATTGAGTCAATCTTATCAAGTAGTCCAATGTTATTAGTAGTTAAATGTCATTAAATGGTATAAAATGGTGGCTATCTGAATTCTATCAGCATGAAGCAAAACAAAGCTACAAACTCTGATTGGGAACTGTTTTCACCAATATCTACAAATTGGGCCATTTGCTTATTAAATAATTTTTAGCTAAGACCTACTATGTATCAGACACACATCTTAACAAAGAAAGAATGGGATCCTAAATTAATAAAAAGAGCCTGTCTATTTAATCCCAGGGGCAGTTGATGGGGATGAGTAGGAAACTGCCCAATTAACTTGGGAAAATAAGATCAAAGGCTTTGAAATGTGGCCATCAAGTGGTTAAAGGTCATTATTGCACTGGAAAGGGTAAATGAGTTTGTTTAATTTGGAAATCAGAGAAAATTCAAGCTAAAAATAAGAATTCTGAATCATACCATTCTTCTAGAATTTAGAAGGCAATGGTCCAGTCACAAAACACCTTAACTGAAGAAATGATTGTTTTACTAAAATGACTTTGGTAGATCGATACATCATCTGCACTTCTCAGCACAGGTCAGCCATAACCAATGGTCCAAAGACAACGTTGGCCATTAGGGAAATAAATTGACTGAACTTAAGTTATGACTGCCTTTCCCAGCTCCAGCCTCCAAATCCAATGAATTGGAGGTGCTGCTTCATACACAGGCTTGGGATCCCACTAGCTCTAGCTATGTCCCAGCCTCTCCATCATCTCTCCCCTAGAGTCTCTGAGCATGGCTTTGTACTAAGTTCCATCCCGATCTTGCCATCAGCATGGCTGTCCTGAAGCATTTACCCCCCTCTAGGGTAAATGAAGCCATAAGCTACATGGCCTCCGTGGCCTATTATGGACTAGCTCCCCTGACTTCTCCAACCTTTCTCATTCCCTCACTGTTCCATGCTCACTCTGCCCTTTGAGTCATACATTGTACCTGTTCTTTGCAAGCTTGAGACATTTCTGGTCCCCTCTTGTATCTACAATACTGCGAGCTCGGCTTGTTTCTACAATGCTGTGGGTTTAGTTTTCTCAGCATCAGTTACATAGGACATTAATTATGCCTTCACTTGTCTATAATTTCCCAAGACCATAACGCTGATTGATACCATGGTCACCTCAGTGACCTCTGCAGCCCTACACCGTCTGCAGCATAGTAAACACTTGATTGAATGGATGAGAAAAATCATCAGATGTACTGTGTACTCAGGATAAAGGACATCTGTTTCATGCTGCATTGTAACAGCAACATTGAGACATGCCCGGTTTCATTAATCGCCAATACTTCCCATCTCAGGGAAGGCAAAATTGAATTACAGAAAGGGTCTTCTAACCAGTGTTAATACTGAGGAACCCAGCTTACGAAGCTGGGTTTGGTTTCACAACTCCCTCTGGCCGTTCCCACCTTCACCATCTTTCAGTGAGAATCTACCGCAGGATCAGGCTTAGTCCACACCAATCTTAGGGTCAGAGAGAGAAGTCAGATTAATACTGGACTGAAAGGTGAGAACACTGAAGCAGGAAAGCTTCGCCCAATTCCTCAGCATTCCTACGTAGCTGGTCAAATGTGGTCTTCCTCCTTGTAGCTGTGATCTGTAAGGAGGGTGTGCTCAAACTTTCAGTAACTTTGCTATTGGGAGTTAATATTTTTGTAATACATGGCCTTCAAATTTTAATTTCCTGAGACTTGCATACCATTAACATATGCATTGTTAAGGTAATATAGAGACTATTTGGAGCTGGAGAGATGGCTCAGTGGTTAAAAGCACTGACTGCTCTTGCAGAGAACCTGGGTTCAGTTCCAGGCACCCACTTGGCAGCTCACAACCATCTGTAACTCCAGTTCCAGGGGATCTGACACCCTCTTCTGGCCTCCGGGGACACCAGCATGCATATAGTAAACATACATACATTCAGGCAAAGCATTCACAGAATAAAACAAAAATAAATAAATCTTTATAAAAGTTTTATAGACTGATTCCTTAGTTTGGGACCTAGAAGAATGTGTCTTCTAAATAGCATTTTGACAAACAGCTCTGGCCGCCACCAGAGTAAAGTCCTTGTCCCACTAAAATGACCTGGCTGCTGTTTTCCTCCTAGACCTTGGCTCTCTGTAGGCAGGAACCACGTGACCCATGTCCTGCTCCATTCCAACAACTGAGCCATCCCAACCCACCCTCCTGGGTCAATCCCAGGTATGTCTCAGGGCTCAGGAGTCTTGACACTGCACAGAGACGAAGTTCACCTTAGAGATGGTATAGATGCAGCTGAGTAAAGAAGCCCAGGGTCATGTTCTACGAGGCTGGCTGAAGCTGGAGGGTGAAAGCAAAGTCACAGTTGAAGGACAGAAGCTGCTGAGACAGTGAGGGACATGTGCTTAGACGGTTGACACACTAGGGTTCAAGGAAGAACAAATAAGGTGAGGAGACTTGATCCCATGAAGCACATGCTGAGTGGGTGTGGGAAAGTGAGGGTAAAGGGCCTATACAAGGTCAGGGGGCCCTCTCCAGTGTCCACAGCAGGACCAGGGCCACCCGTGTGGCTCCCTTTGTGTTCTGGCTTCTCAGGCAGCTGGTCCCAAGATCTTCACACACAGAGCCTTTGGTCTGTGCCTTATGTTTCATTTCTTCCATTTTAGTGGCAGTAGGAAGAGCGATTTAGTGAAAGGAAACAGCTAGAAGCATAAGGAAGAGGGCCAACAGCTAATCCTCATCGAGAATGGCAGGCTGGAGTGCTTTCCTGACAGGCACTGCCAGGGGCTTTGCTGGTCCCTGGGGATGGTTCTGATGGAGCTCATCAAGCGGCTCCCAAGGGGCATCACAGAAGTCAGTTTGCTTTTTAAGGCCAGGGCTCTGACTGAATCCTTTCATCACCCCCCAACCCCCGCCCAGTTTGGCAAGCAGTGAGGCTACATGAAGATCTTCGGAGGGAAAGGGGGAGTATAAATAAAAACCTTGGTGACAGAGGCTTGCTGCTCTGCAGTCTGCACCACCCCCGGCCTTGATGGGGAGGCCAGGACCATTCAAGTGACTCCACAGTCCCTCTACCTGGCTGTCTCCACAGCAGAACATGGGGACACTCAACGACTTGAGGCCACTGTTCTGGTGCCAATTGCCCTTTCTGGTTTCACTCCAGCAGCTTTCCTTCTTTGCCTTGAGTGAGCTGTTACCTACGGGACAGGAGTCTCATGGCGCTATGTGGGCAGATAGCATTTGTAAAGTCATCAAGATGCTTGCAGTGGCTCCCATAGAGGGTGGGACAAGGGTGAACACAATAAAACAGGCTTCCTGGGCCTGTGTTTTCAGATGAACTGTACGCAACTTGAGGACTGAGACCTAAGTCTCCTTCATCTTGTCATCCAAATCCAGAAACTGCATGCTTAGGCAGTTAGTGTGGGCTGAAATAACAGTCGATGGTGATGGTGGGTGATATGAGAAAGCTCATTTTGAAGTGTAAACTTCCTTGATTACCAAAGTCCTGAGAACCAGGCAAAGGTGGTACAAATCTCCTTTCTTGACTGATCTCATTCATCAAGACCATGTACTGTGAAAAGGTGGAAAGTGTACAGACCATACCCGTATCCTTATCTGCTGTTGAATGCTTACTAACTAGAACAAGGATGAGATCTCTAACAGTTTGACCTTGGTGTTTTCCCTTAGAGGTGTCAGGCTTATATCCAGCCATGGCGGCTTAATTATCGAATGAAGTTCAAGTGGGGCTCCACATATTAAAGTTTATTTTCTCCTGGGCTGTGTGTTTCCAAACTATTTCTTAGAGGTTGTCTTGCTAAAGAAAAATGTATCTGGCAAAAGTCTTCATGGATTCTTTTTTTTTTTTTTGGTCTTTTTGAGACAGGGTCTCCCTGTAGCCCCAGCTGTCCCGGATTCACTATGGAGACCAGGCTGGCCTTGAACTCACAGAGATCCACCTGCCTCTGCCTCCTGAGTGCTGGGATTAAAGGCATGCGCCACCACGCCCAACATTTTTATTGGGACGATGTTTGAATTTATGGATGTGACCTGGAAATATTTGGGATGTGGCAGGGAGGAGGGTGTGCAAGTTTCATTGGTGTCCTACAGGATAGTTGCTTGGAAACTTGAACCTTGTAAAATCACAGCATTAAGGGATGGGACCACTTCGAGCCCCATTCCTGTCTTATTAGAGTTTTATGAATAAAGTGCTTTGCTTATCAAGGAAGATATGATCTTCAGATCACCTGTCTTATCTATTTTGTCCTCAAAAGACAGGATGAGCCCTCTTTTCTATCTTTCTTTACATAAATGAGAAGAGAGGACAAAAATGATGTTTACTTTCAAAGTTCATAGAAGCAAAAACCTCAAATTCAAAACCCACCTCATCCCCCCACCCCTCAGCACCCTTCCCTAGTTTTTATCAGACTGATTTTTAACTTGCGAAAATCGAAATTTCACCTGCTGGCCAAGTTTCAGTACATCAGCCACAGCATTTTCAGAACTGAAGGTAAAGGAAGTACCCTCTGCCAAAGGCAACCACTGGAAAATCAGCTCAACACTGCACTTTGTGTGCTGGGACATTGGAGGATGAAAGTGAGAAAGCCCTGAAACCTGCTAAAATTAAAGCCCTTGTGAGTCCTTCCCTCCGGGAAGAGCAGAGACGGGGAGAGAAAGTTCCACACTGCACAGCAAATGGGCCAGCTGTTTGTGAGGCTGCTGTAAGATGTTCTGTGGGAGGGATGGTAAGTGTTAGAGGCATCTGTCCTGGCTACAGGGCTCAGAACCTGCATTGATCACCTGCTGCTTTCCAGCTTCTCTGGACCACCTGGGTCACCTGGTAGATGAAGTTTACCGAATGTGGTCTGTCATGAAGCAGGCCAAACTGAGGTGAGAATCTGGCCATTTCTCTGTGACTCTGAGTCAATTATTTGGAATGGTGAGCTTCTGAAAAGACAGGCAAGCCAACACACTTCTGCTAAAAAATTCAGTTTTACCATCATCCACTTGAGCCCAGGAGTGGCAGCAGTCTGGTTCCATGTCACCCATGAAGTTACACCTTATACCATGTTTCTGTATGTGTGTGTGCGTGTGTGTGAGGGTGTACATGCTTGTGCAGGTCTATGTCCATGGGTGTGTGCGTGTATATGAAGGCCAGAGATCAACCTAGGGTATCATGCCTCAGGACATTGTCTTCCGTGCTTTTTGAGGGTCTCTGTCTTGGAACTCATCTGAGCTAGGCTGGCTATCTAGTGAGCCCCAGGGACCCACCTCTTCCCCCTTCCCCTTTATATCATGTTTCTTTTCCCCAGCCCTTTATGATCTAGCCACACTTCCCTTTCTGTATCCCCAGCTCTGTCTGCTTGCCACAAAGCCCTACACATATTTCTTCTGTCTGAGGAATGGATACTCACTCCCAATTTCTACTCCAAACCAGACCTGCTGACCTCTGACTCATCCCCAGCTCTGTGAGGCATCCATTCATCCATGCGCCAGGCTTGTTAGAGGCGCTCATACACAGCATCTTGGATTTCCTTCTGCAGTGTGCGTCAGAGCTGGGGTTCCATTCTTGGCTGTATAATTATATGACCACAAACTCCTAAGGACAGGGCCCTGCTTTTGTTTCATAGAATCCTCAGTTCTTAATGTTAGCAAATACTTAATAGGCAGTAGTAGAAACATTAAGCAACCTCGATGGACCCTTAACTTCCTGCTTTGCAAACTCACAATGATGCTTTTTTCACAGCTGTGCTAAGAGTAAAGCATATATTGAAGTCAGCTAAAACATCTAACATTGCCACCTCTGTTCACTTGCCAGTTCCGGGCTCTCACCCAGCTTCCTTGCTCCAGTGGAAGTCTTCTTATAAAACTCACCAGTGCTCTGCTGAAGATAAAGTCCAAAGTTGCTTTGTTGTCCTTGTGGCAGACAGAGTAACACTGATCATGACCAACAATCCCATTGGGTTCTGTAACTGTTCGTCTTGATCATCAATTGGATCAATTCTGACATCCACTGAGAAGCAGACCTCTGGACAGGTCTGAGAGAGCATTTCCAAGAAAGATTAACTTAATGGAGGAGACCTTCCCCCAGAGTGGGAGGTACCTTTGAGTGGGTGGTCATGATATGAAGAGGTCCAAGAAAAGAGGGGAGCTGCTGGCCTCCACCACCACTTCCCGCTGCCGCCGCCTCAGTTGTTGATATTCTTTGTTGACATCAGAATCTAGCTTCCTTGACCTTCCAAAAGGGATTGAAGATGAGTGACTCTCCAGGAATCCTTCAGTACCGGATACAGACTGCTGGGGCATCCAACCTCATGGACCAATCAGCTGTCGAGTTCTCATCCTTTCCAGTATGAAGACAGTTGTTGGATTCCTCAAACCATATTGTGTAAGTCTTACACTGAAGTCAATATACAGACAAATTATGATGTATCAGTCTTCTCTTATAGTACAGAATCAGTCTATTGTTTTTATTCCTCTAGAGAAGGAATATTCTGTCTCTATTACTAAAATGTCTTAGTTTCTTTATGTGTAGGTAATCATGCAATACGTTCTGCTCAGGGAAATGTGTACCTAGACTGTCTCTTCTAAACTGAGACTGTGAAGAGCTCACATGTGGTGGTCAGCCCTGCATTCTTCCTTCCCAGTGGCCAGGGATGCTTTAGATCCCTTGGAGGGGCTGCAGGAAGAAGATGCAGGAGCCTTAGACATCCCAGTTTCCTCAGTAAATTGGCAGATCATAAATGGGCAAAGACTGCTAATGTGAATGAGAAGTGAACCTTGTCCTAAGCCAAGAGAGTCTTGGGGTTCATTTGTGATTGTAACATCGCCTGGTAAACACCATGGATACAGTCTTTAGCATTTTTCTATATTCTTTGGAAGTCATAGGGACACCAGCCTCATTTGCATAGCTTCTGGAATTTCATTAGGTGCAGATTCTCCTCAGTCATTGTCTTGGGTGACTTAGAAATCTTTTTGTTCACCTGCCAGTGCTTCTTTTTCATTAATTAATTATTTTTATTTAACGTGTATAAGGGTCAGATCCTGGGTTACTGATGGTTGTTAGTCACCTTGTAGGAACTGGGAGTCAGCCCAGGTCCTCTACAAGAGCAGCCAGTAACTCTTACCCACTGAGCCATCTCTCCAGTCCCACGCCCACACTTCTTTAAGAGATTTTTCCCAGGCTTATTTCTCAAGTTTCTATATCCTATTATTTTCTGTTATTTTCACGAATTCTTTTGTCTAAGCCCATTGTTGCAACAAACAAATTTATCCTGATTAACCCTGTTTTGCCAGATAATGTCTGTATTGCCAGGTCATTGCTATATCCCAGACACCAGGACCATGTTTAATGCCTTTTGGACATGTGCTTAGATGTTCCCATAAGCATCTGAAAAACATGCTTGAGACAATAGCTTATCTTTTCCACCAAATCTCTTTTCTTCCCATAGTCATTAATCAAACATACGGTCTTCTTTTGGCTTCTCTCTCTAGAAATTCACCCCAAACAGTATAAATTAAAAGAAATGTACTGGTTCATGTAATCACTAGACTATCTAGGGGATGATGCTAATTCCAAGGACCCCAGGAATCCAATAGTGAAGGAATGAAACTACTTTCTCTCCACGTCTGTGTGTGAAATATCTGGAAAGAGCCATATAACATAACAGCCTGGCAAACCACTCAGTGTAGGAGTTGGAAACATAACATGGTCAGAGAAGCATCGCAAGCTCTCTGTGACAGCCAGAAAGCCTGGGTGCCATCAGAGGTGTAAGCTTCTCAAGGGCAAGCAATACTGAGCGGACCTACTCGTGTGCTCTACAACTCAGCTTTGCTTTCTCCCTTTCATCCCTGCACTCCTGCCTCAGAAACCCCATGCTTCAACACACCATGTTGCTGGAGCTCTGCTTCTCAGAGTAATTCTTTCTTCTTGTTGGAAATATTGAGATCAGTCCAAAACTCATTGGAAAAACTTTTTTTTTTTTTTTTTTTGGTCTTTTTGAGACAGGGTCTCCTTGTAGCCCAAGCTGGCCTGGAACTCACTTCGAACTCCACAGAGATCTGCCTGCCTCTGCCTCCCAGGTGCTGGGACTAAAGGCATGCGCCACCACACCTGGCAGGGAAAAACTTTTTTGTTATCTCTCAAGACTTCTCTTAGAAAGTCTCTCCTGATTTTTGCAAGCACACATGATCACTGTCATCTTTTGGTCCACATCTAGATTTTCTGTATACATCTACTCTAGTACTTACACCATATTGAATAATATATTCATTTATAAATCTGTCCTTACTAGAGTATTTGGAATCCTTAGAAGTGAGTGTATTAGTCAGGGTTCTCTAAAGAAACAGAACTGATAAAAATGAATATATACATATATATATATATATTATGGATTTATTAGATTAGTTTACAGGATAGAGTCCGAATAGTCCAACAATGGCTGCACCACACTGGAGAGACTGAGAATCCAGTAATTGCTCAGTCCATGAGGCTGGATGTCTCAGTAGTCCCAATCTGGTGCTGAAGGCCTGGGATTCCAGGAGATCACTTAGTTTTCAGTCTATGTTGGATTCCAAAGAAGCTAGTCACAGCAGCAAGACGAACTTACCAGTGAGAGAGAAGGTGAGGGGCAAAAAAGCAAGAGCGCCCTTCTGCCCTGGCCTTTTATACAGGCTGCCACTAGAAGGTAACACCAGCATTTGGGGGGGGGGGTCTTCCAGCTTCAAATGATCCAATCAAGAAGGTCTCTCTCACTTTAGTTAGTCCCAGATCCAGTCAAATTGACACCCAGGATTAGCCATCACAGTGAGCTAGATAAAAAAAAATCATGTTTTCAATTTTTATATCTCATATGCTGTTTTTCTTTGGAATGATACAATAAATATTTCTCAAAATCAGGTTCATGTGATTGTGCAATAAATAGCTCAGTTCTCAGTACACTCCCCCAACTTTTCACTTGACAAATATTTTGCTCCTCCTATGTGCTAGGCATAGTTTTAAGTGATCAAAATACAAAAATAACAAGAATGATAAATTTATACCCTCATGGGGCTCATACTCTGGAAGACAGACAATACATAAACTAATACTTTTTGCAGATGACAATGGGGTAAATGAAGAAAATAAGATCGAGCTACCAGACAGCTATTACAAGGGGGGAGGCATACTTAGTCAAAGATTGTGCTGACTACCCCACTGCTCATCAAACAGCCATGCAAAGGTCAAAGGTAAAAGACATACTAGAAACAGAGGAAATAACAGGTGTGAGGTGCGTATGTTTGGGAACAGAAATAAACCAGATGGAGAGGACAGAGGAAAAGGATGTCAGAGAACAAGGCACAGACAAATCATGCAGTGCCTTGGAGGATACTAAATAGTATTCTACTCCCAAAAGGAAACTTCAGAATGAGCAAGAGATATGATGCGGTCGTCCTTCAAAATTACAAATGTGACTTGGATGGAGAGTAAGACTGGGGAGTGTTGAGCTATGTGAGTGTGTATGATAAGTGTAAGTAAAGCATTTAGTAAGGTGGGTACTGTAGAAGTTCAAGGAAAAGATAAAGGTGGTCTGTCAGGGAATCTTTTAAGAGCAGGTCAAATGATATGTGTGGAAGAGATGTACATGTATAAACTTCTCCATTTCCCACTCATGAAAACTCATGTGTCCTGGTTACTTCCTATTTCTATGATAAAAACGTGGAACAAAACCAAGTTGGGGATGAAAGAGTATATTTTACCTTACATCTCACAGTTTATCACTGAGGCAAGTCAGAGTAGGAACTCAGGACAGGAACCTGGAGTCAGGAGCTGAAGCACAGACCATGGAGGAATGACGCTTATTTGCTTACTGCTCTGACTTGTGCTCAGCCTGCTTTCTTATGCAATCAAGGTCACCACCCACAGTAGGCTCCCCCCGCAATCACTCACTAATCAAGAAATTGCCCTGTAGACATAGCCACAGGCCAATCCAATGGAGGATTCCTCAGGTAGGGTTTCCTTTACACAGGTGTGTCAAGTTGATCGCTGAAGCTACAGCACACCACGATCACCCCTTTTCCAATATATAAACAGCTGGTAGCAGGATTTCTGAATCCCCCGTGCACTCATTCATCCAACATATATTTACTGACTATCAGAAATTCTCCAGACAAGGAGCTATAGGAAGAGTGTGAAGCAAGATCAGCGCAGCTTCTGCCATTCTGAACTTGCAAGTATATGGGAAAGGCAAGCACTAAACCAGTGTGTACAGTAAGAAAACACCATGGTGACAAGTGGCTTAGAGGAGAACCATGAGACTTAGAAGAGGACAGTGATGTCGAGCTCTGACCTGAGGATAAGAAAGAGACTAGAACTTGCAGAGGATCCGAGACGTGAAGAATTTTTTTAATTGGGGTAAAAAAAGAAAAGATCACCACTAGGTCCTCTGCCGAGAGGCTGTGTGAGTGACAGACCATGAAGCTAGGGAAAAAAGGTAGAGGCCATTTTGACTAAGCTTCTAGGTTTGCATAATGAGATGGGGAGCTGGTATTTAATACAAGAAGGGAATCGGAAGTCTTTTGTGGATGTGTGCTGGCCAAGTACCAAGGAGGTCCTGGGAAGACTCCCTATTTCCCCTCTATGCCCCTTTGCACAGGCCTGTGGAGGACCTCAGCACTCACTGTCAAGGGTCCCAGGGGAAACAGGGCTTTGCAAATCAAACAGAGCTAAGGAAGCGTGAGGACTAGAGTGAAGAGTTCAGCAAAGTCTCCAGGAGCACCCAGATTTGAGTGCAAACACTGCATCATTTATTAGCTGTGAACTTGGGCAAGGACTCAATTTATTCAAGTTCCATTTTCTAAATAATCATGATAGCAATGACAAACATCGGAAGCTTTGCACTGTAGGTCAAAAAACAAGGCCAGCAAAATGGTTTGACCTGAGTTCAAGCCCTAGAAACTCCA
>NW_008342393.1:10588311-10610037 GCF_000622305.1 Nannospalax galili | reverse complement strand
GTTCTCTTTGTTGTCACAAGAGGGCTGGAGTAGTTCCAGGTGCCACACCCTGGGGTGACAGTAAGGAGTAGAGAAAGAACACATGTTCTTACCATGTGAATTAAGTCAACAGAGAAAAGGAGAGATGTCTGTCAGAAAAGGAATGCCCAGCAAACCTGTGGACCTGACTTTGCGCTCCAGAACCCATGTCAAAGCCAAGTATGATGACATTCACTTGTAGTCCTAATCCTGGGAAAGGAGAGGTAGGCCGATCCCCGGGGCTCACTGACCAGTCAGCCTAGCCCACTTGGTGAGCCCATATCTCCGAAAACAAGGTGGTTGGATGCTGAGAAATGAGAGATGTCTGTCAGAAAAGGAATGCCCAGCAAACCTGTGGACCTGACTTTGCGCTCCAGAACCCATGTCAAAGCCAAGTATGATGACATTCACTTGTAGTCCTAATCCTGGGAAAGGAGAGGTAGGCCGATCCCCGGGGCTCCCTGACCAGTCAGCCTAGCCCACTTGGTGAGCCCATGTCTCCGAAAACAAGGTGGTTGGATGCTGAGAAAGGACACCCGTAGTTGACCTCTGGTTTTCACATGCATACACCTGCATGCCACCTACTTCCGTAAGCACATAAACATGCACGTGTGCGCACACACAAATTATTTCCCCAAAGTCCCTACGCAGCCTGCTATTTGTGTCTCTTTGTCCAGAACTGTGCTGTAAGATCATACCCTGGCCAGTCATGGGAAGGGATGACTGCGGCTTTATAATCAGCTTATTCTAATCATGATTCACTCTTAAGGATGGGTGAGGGTCCACATCACTCGCAGTTAGAAGATCATGAAAGGTGATTGTGTAGTTCAAGTAAAATCATTAAAAATGTGTGTGTGTGTGTGTGTGTGTGTGTATACTTTCTGAATAGGCAACCTAATTCTATCATTCCAGATTATAGTTGGTATTTGTGATAATGTCTGTGGTAACGGTAGTTATTGATATTATCCTGGCACATTCATTGCAAGTCCTTTAGAAATATTTATGCAATTACAAATCTGTTTTGTAAATCATTCGACAAAATCTTTAATATTTTTATTTCCTAGGACAATTGGAGATGATGCTTATAATTAAACATGATAGAATAGAACTAATTTTTTTTCAAATGTGTGAACTTAAGATTTTGGCCATTTCAAGTACATAATCTACTTTCCCAAGTTCAATCAGAACCTGCCAGGTTTTAGCAGCATTTGTAGGTGTGTTAGAGTCATGAAACAGGCATATCAGAGTTAGAAAAGTCTTAGTTCAAATCATAACTGCATTATTTTCTGTCCATATTAGTTATCATACTGAAGGGAGAGTAAGAAACATTATTTATTTTTTAAAAAACCCTGTGGAATCCTGTGTGTGTTCAGTAAATAGTAGCTCCTTGTTATTATTTGGATTGAACTTTAGTATCTAGATCAGGTAGTGTTTGAGAAGGTGAGATAATGTCTTTACAGCAATGGCTGGAGTTAATATATAGCAACTATTATATTTGCCACAAGCCAGAACAGTAGCTGCCTTTATTGGTACCATGGAGATTTTTCTATTTTTTGATTGGTGGACTCCTGCCACTCCAATCATGCTACAGGTATTAATTTTTCAGACAAAACACATGGTTAGTGTTTCAAATTACTGACTACTCCCTTCAGGGTCTGTCATGTTACACTAAATGGTCTGGTGCGGTCATTCAGCAAACTAATAATTAAATGCTGGAATTTTGCTAAAACAAGTTACAAGCAAAAGATACTGTTCTTCAGTCTGTAGCCAGAAATGGGTGTCTTGGAAACTATAGACTTTATCCTTTTGAAAATACGACGGGTCCTTAATCTTCCCAACTTCCTGTATTTTTGAATTCCTCAGTCCGTTGGGCGTCCGTCCTCACTACACGAAGTTCTCTTGTATTTTATTCTTTTAAAAATAGTATCTTTCTTAAGAGGATCTTGACATAACAAATGCCATTCTGATGCAAACTGCTTTAAATTACTGAGTAGAGAGACTTTGTGCTGAAGAATAGCACACAAGTTGGACCAAGAAAGTGAAGTCAGGGTTTAAAATGGCTTTTATTTTATTTTTTTAAGTGGCATTCGGGGGATTTGAGTGGAGCACTGCTGGAAACACTGAGGTCAGTATTGGCCCTCCCATTTCCAATCCGAAGGGTGTTCAATGCAGGCGGGATCCCACTGAAGTTTCAGGGTACTCTTCCTCCAGTGCAGCACCCTCACAGTACCCCTCACACATTCTATTCTATGACACCCTGAGAAGCCGCCACCAGTTCCTGGGACCTCATCACTAGGAGTCTTCTGAGGAAACATTTGTCTGAAAGACTTCATCCGTTGACACACCCAGGAGAGCAGCGCCCATGCTGACAGCTCCTCTGAGAGATTACCAAGGTCCATTAACAGTGTGAAAGAATGAAGACACTGCAAATCACGCATCGGAGAAGCGGCTTATATTCGAAGTATAGAGGACCTCACAGAACTCCATAGTCAAAGCGACCCAATTAAAAATTGGACAGATGGTCCAAATACACCTTGTTTTAAAAGGAGGCATTCAAATAGCCAGCAATATAGGAGAAAACGTTGAACATCACTAACCATCAGGGAGACCCAAAGTACAACCATAGTAAGGCATACTTTCACAAGCTGAGTTAGTGGTGCAGGCCTGTAATCCCAGATACTTGGGAAGCTGAGGTGGAATTATAAATTCAAGGCCTGTCTGGGCTAATGTGAGCTCAAGGTCAGCCTGGTCAATTTGGCAAGATCCTGTCTTAAAATAATAACGGTCAAAAAATGACTACTGTGGCTACAGATAGAGTGCAATACCCTAGGCTTAATACCTAGTACCATCAATCAATAAATCAATCAATTAATTTCACTCCTGTTGGAATAGCTTTTATGAAAGAGATAAGGAAAAATATATGCTGGCAAGTGTATGGAGAAAAGATAGTTCTTTGACAGCTTGGAGGAAACCTAAATTGGTACAGACTATGGAAAATGATATGCAATCCTCTCCAAAATTAAAAACAGAAGTATGATCTGAACCCCATTTCTAACACACATCCAGAGGGAATGAAACCAATATCACAGATGTATCTGCATTTCATGCTTATTGAAATAGTGGTCACAGTAGCCAAGATATGGAAATATTCTAAGTGGGCATTGATGAGTGAATGGATTAAAATCTCTGATATGTACATAAAATAGAATACTACTAAATGTAATAGAATACATTTGAAGCAACATGGATAAATCAGGAGGACATTATATAAAGGGAAATATGCTTGTATAGTATTTATCTGTGTGTGTGTGTGTGGAATCTAAAAAAAAAAAAAATCAAACCTGAAAGCATCGAATAGAACAGTGGTTGCCGGGGAGTGGGTAGATGTTGGTCAAAGGACAAACTTTCAGTGATCAGATGGAGAAGTTCTGGGAGTGTAACATCTGTGCAGAAGCAGTGATGAATGTGTTAGCTAATTTGACTATGGGAACCATCACACGATGTGTCTGTATACCAAAGATCATGTTATAAACTTTGAACGTATTTAACCTTTGTCAATGAAATACTTAAAAGATAAAAATTGAAAAGTGACACACCCACCAAACAACGGGAGAGAGAGATGGGGTGGTCAGGACTTGTTCATCCACAGTGTTCATCCCACAGTGCTGGGCACAAACAGGATTGGCATGTTTGCACAACAGGAGGAGACAGAGGACTATCTGCAGAGCCAGGGGTAAGAGTCCTCCCAAGCAGAGACCATCACTTCAGCTTCTTTTTCACAGAACCGAGCAGCGAACCCAGAGTCTTGTGCATTCTAGGCAAGCACTCTGCCACTGAGCTCTGTTCCCAGTCCCATCTTTTCAACCTTTGTATAGTCTGGGATAAGGAGATAAGGTTCATATCTTCTCGGTTCCTCACCCCAATTCTTAAATTGCTCCTTCTGCTGTCTCTTGCAGACCTGCTTATTTGAGGGTCATCCCATGCAGAGACATGCTTATATTGTGATCAGTTTCCAGCCCTTTATTTTATGTTATTTAATTTTTCCCTCACATAGGAAAATAAATGTTTATTTGGAAAGTTCCTGGGTAGTGTTCCTCCTCTTAGTCCAATTGTAATTTATCATTCATGCTGATTTCAACACTTGTGTGGGTTTAGGTGGGGAAAGGACATTCTTCGTTTATTGACTCACCAGATATTACCTAAGCATGATGGAATTTGGTTCCATTCTACATTCTGAGGAAGGTGACTTGAGTTGGACAAGCCATATCTCTACTCTCATGGGATTGACATCTGTTAAGCAGGTCAACAACAAGCAATAAACAGCTAATTAACTAAAGAATAACTCTATGGAGTGGTAAGCATTATACAGGAAACAAAACAAAATAACCAGAGTGAACAAGAGCTTCATTTTCTGTTTCTCACACTCAACTCTGCAAACCTGCACCACTACACCCCCATACTCTTCATCGATTTCTCTCCAATATCATGTCTTAGGTTTGCCAATAAATAAGATGGACCTTCTGCACTGGAGGTATCTGGAAGCATCTTGGGTTAGACTGTTACTTCCAATGCTTTCAGCTACCTTCCCAAGTTCACCATGATCTGTCAGCCTTCAGTTCCTTCATGCATCAAAGCCACTGGTCTCAGCTGTGAAGACGTAATCCCTCTCTTACCTAAAGCTAGTCCTTTGTTTCCTGGTCGCTGTTTTCCTGGCCTCTTTCACTATGAGCGTCTATTCATTCCTCTTTCCCATAATTTTTCCATCTCTGCTTCTTAACTGGACCAGTCCCATCAGCATTTAAAACTTACTCTGAAATATTTCTAGGGTTAGCTTCTCACTTCTCTTAACCTCTTTGGAAAGGCCCAGCCTGACCCTCCTCTTTAAATTGCCCTCAGTCACTCTTGCTTGCTCTTATTACTTTGTTTTGTCTACTTTGTACGGTGTCCCCACTGATGAGTAACTTCTGATGAGTAACTGATGAGTTACTTCTAAGGTCATCCTGATGGAATGAGAAGGACTTCACGGAGGCCTCAGAGTAGTGCCTAGGAAACCCATTCAGGTACCCGCGATATGAGAGTTTGCTCCTTGCTCCCTGACAATTACAATGAATCTTTGTAATACTGCTATAAATTGGCAGTAATTTCTCTGAAGAATGATACTGGATAACCCAGGCCCATCATTCAGAATAATCATAAGAACTCACAAAGAGGGGCTGGAGAGATGGATCAATGGTTTAGAGCAGTGACTGTTCTTGCAGAGGGCCTGGGTTCGATTCCCAGCTCCCATGTGGTGGCTAACAACTATCTGTAACTCCAGTTCCACGGATCCTATACCCTCTTCTGACCTCCATAGGCATTGTACAACACAGGTGTACCTATACACATGTAGGCAATACACTCATACACAAAATAAAAATAGTAAATAAAGCATTCTTTTAAAGAACTACAAAGAAACACTCTCCTGCTCTCTGCCTCTGTTTTTTGAGAAGTGTTAATAAGACTTTTATCAGCTGACCCGCAACTTGCACTCTCCCAAGCTCTTAGTCAATTCCTTCTGCTAGAGGGAGGTGTATTAAGTCAAAGGCCTACTGAAAAATGCACATACAATATCTGAACACGAGTGCATGTGTGTACCTGAAGGCTATGTAACGAGGAACACAGTACCAGACGGGAGAAACCTCCCTTGGAGTTGTTGGTCAGGGTAGTCCAGGAGATTCCCCAAATAACACAGCTATTGCCAAAGCCCTTGATTTTCTCCTAGAACTTGAAGGTAAGACCCTATTGCTGATGACAGGACATACTGTGGACACAGGACTTGGAGTAATGGAACTGGAACTGACCTGGAAGCCACCTACCTGAAAGGCTAGCTCTCATACCTCTAGATACTATGCAAGCTGCTAAGGGAGAAGAATCAATGGTTCAACCCCAGCTTTAAAGCCTAATAACCACAGCAGTGATCAGCACAACAAACTATAGTGGTGCAGTAGAGACACTTTTATCTTGGTTGTTATCACCAGCTATCTAATTCAACTTAAAGCCCACTCAATGGGAGGAAACTCATGGGTGGCACTGTATCCATAGCCAAATACAAATGGTGAAGAGGTCATAGGTCCTAGAGAAAACCCAATCTTTGGCTTATCTCTAGACAAGTGAAGTTTCTTACTGTGTGCTAAATATGTATCCTTATATTCACAGACAAGTATACCATTCACCACTCATCAAAGAAGCTTCTTTCTCCAACAGGTGGAGGCTACTACAGAGTTCCACAACTGGTTACACACAGAGAATACATGCCTGAGAGATAATCAGCTCTAAGTGACACATTTACAGTGGAACATCTACCCCTAAGGCTCATGGAACATAGTGGAACAGAATACTAACACATCTCTCTGCTCTTACCAAGAAAACTTTCTCATGCAGCAGAAGGTCACGCACATAGAAGGCCACAACTGGCCAAGGTGTAAAGAATAAGAGACTGCAAAGTGTGTTTTCCTGTACTGGACTCTTATATTAAACCTCACTCACCCAGTGGCTCAGAGACCATTGCAAAAGAAGGGGCGGAAAGATTGTAAGAGCAAAGGTTGATGCATGATATAAGGAAACAGTCTTCTAGGCCTCTGGGAACTTGTTCATATGAACTTGCTGCAATGGTGAGAGCATGCACAAGACCCATGAAGATTCAACCAGACAAAAGCCCAGCATAGAACTGGGGAAATGGGCAGTAGGCCCCAGCCTTAACAGAGGAACTATTGGCAACTGATTATTGCTGGGTGAGGGAGAGTTAATCTTCTTTAAGGAAGTGATTGTAGATAGGATGACTAGACTGCAGTGGATGAACTCACACGGAGGAACATCTGGGTACAAAAGCTTGACTCAATAGGCCTCAACATAGACATATTGCAGAATTCATGAAATTCAGTGGGGAGGCATGGGGGCTGTGGATGGCAGAGTAGGTCTTAATATGATTAAGACTTATTGTATAAAATGCATAATAATTCAATAATATATATATATATACACACACACACATTCCTTCTGCTAATGCATTTTGGGTGACCATGCATTTTGCTTCACTCAGAGAATCTGCTATCTCTGTACATTCAGAATGACCAAATTATTGCCTGCAAGTTCCACATTTAGCACTAGATCATGACACTTAGATATTTCTTCAGGGAGTGTTAATTGTAGGGGGAAAGTGATGGCATTTTATTTAGGTTGTCTGGAAAGTCAATGAAAGATTATAATTTATAGTTACTATGGTAGCTAATTATACCTTTAAGGATATGCCAGTTGCTATTCAGAAAAATAAGGCTTTGATCATAGTGGAGATCCTTGTTGGGGAATCAAAGAAAATAAGAAAGTATAATTTGCCAACTTAAAATTTTCCCTGGTTGCTGAGACAGATTTCTCTTTGGCTATCTACCAATGACTTTATAGACATACACAGGCACCAAGGACTCGAGTGCAACCAATTATGACTAGTAATAATCAGATACATACAGATTAGAGACACATGTGCCAACATCTCAGTGTTATGAGCAAAACCAATGAGTCTTTCTGTAAGAAACAGTATATTTTAAAATGAAATGGAGATCTTTTTTTTTTTTTTTTTTTTGGTCTTTTTGAGACAGGGTCTCCCTGTAGCCCCAGCTGTCCTGGAACTCACTATGTAGACCAGGCTGGCCTTGAACTCTTTTTCAAAGGTACAAAACTCATTCAATTTTATGTCTTACAGGGCTTATACTGAGTTCAACATTGTATAACTGTATTAACTCAACAGCAAACCTAAAAATTTTACAGCCATTTTTGAAAGAGGTGTATCTTTGCTCTGGAAACTGTTATTGAGCATACCATATTAAAGCTGTAATGATATGCTTCTCCTAGAAAAAATAAAAAATAATATTTAAAAAAGTCAATTCCAGTTAGTTTTTTCAGGGTGTGAAAATTCACACAAATGCTAATAGTACAGCCATGTGTGTTTTCATCTGGCATTTCTAGTCACTATGTATCTCCCTTTTATTAATGAAGGTGACACCATTCATCAGTTACATAGCTGCTTAAAGGCTGATCCAGGTTACGCCATAACAAGACAGATCTGAAATAAGTGCTGTTAGAAAGAGCCATTGATTTGGGGAGGAAGGAGGAGGAAGGAAGCAGAGGAAAACTGGGTACCACATCCAGAGGGCTCTGCATTGTAAGAGTGGGTACCGATCTAGAGGGCTCTGCATTGTAAGAGTGGGTACCGATCTAGAATAAGAGTGGGTACTGATCTAGAGGGCTCTGCATTGTAAGAGTGGGTACCGATCTAGAGGGCTCTGCATTGTAAGAGTGAGTACCGATCTAGAGGGCTCTGCATTGTAAGAGTGGGTACCGATCTAGAGGGCTCTGCATTGTAAGAGTGGGTACTGATCTAGAAGGCTCTGCATTGTAAGAGTGGGTACTGATCTAGAGGGCTCTGCATTGTAAGAGTGGGTACTGATCTAGAGGGCTCTGCATTGTAAAGAGTGAGTACCAATCTAGAGGGCTCTGCATTGTAAGAGTGGGTACCGATCTAGAGGGCTATGCATTGCGCCTCCTCCCTTTTGATTGAATCCTAAAGGACTCAACAAGAGAAACAATTTGTGTTTGATTTCCTATTAGGGAATAGAAAAGAAAATCACTAAGTTCTCAAATGATTTAGACCAAGAACACATTGTAGATTGTTCCATAGTCATGTGGGAAAGCATTTGAAAACTCCTCAGAGAGGGGAGTAAAGGGAATGCAGTCAGATTGAGAACAGTGTCCTTTGTGGCCTCTGGGGTTACATCAGGGCTGGGCAGGTACCAATGACTAGTGGTCTGATAACCACCTCCTTGATTCCTATACCCTGTTCACCCTGTTTTGAAAGCCCATCCGGGTTTAGAGTCTCTGAAAAAAGAAGGTAGAAGTAAATTCTGATTTGAATTGAGTTTTAACGTCAAGTGCTGAATTGGATTTGCCACTATGACCAAACATCTAACAGAATCCACTACTATAAGGGAAGAAAGATTTATTTTGCTCATAGACTTCAGACAATATCCATCTATCATGGTGGGGAAGGATGGTTGTGGTAGATACCGTCTTTAACAGTGGCTGTGTATGGCTGCTGATTCTCATGTTGTGGCTGACTAGGAGCAGAGACCCAGGCTGGAATCAGAGGTAGATATAATCTGTAATGGTTTTCTTTCAGTGACCCACTTCCAACAGCATAAGGGTGACATAACCCTCAAAATAGCATCATGACTTGGGGACTGAGCATTCAAACTAGGACTTTGGGGGGACATTTCATATCCAAACCATGACATTCTGCCCACGTTTCAAAGGCTCATGGGCACCCCAAATGCAAAATATATTTAGTCCAACTTCAAGACTCCCTCATAGTCTTAATAGTCCAACACTGATCAATAGTCTCTTTTAAGACTCAAACTCTTAATTGTGAGACTCTGTAAAATAAAAAAGAAAGTTATGTACTTATAGTATACAATTATGCAGTGTAAACATTTCCATTCTAATGGGGACAAATGGGAGGACCACACACAAAAGGGTAGACTAGGGCTGGAGAGATAGCTCAGTTTGGAAAGAGGACCTGAGTTCAATCACTAGAACCCATGTAAAAGAGGTCAGCCATGGTGGTGCAGACTTGCAATCCCAGTGATGGGAAGGTGGAGATAGGCAGATTCCTGGGATTAGCTGGATAGTCAGCCTAGCCTACTTGTTGAGGTTCAGGCTAGTGAGAGACCTGGTCTCAAAAAAGGGGTTATGGGCAGTCAGAGGGCTCAGTGGATGAAGGCTTTTGTCACCAAACCTAACAATCTGAGTTTGATCCCCAGAACTCACATAAAGGTGAAATGGAGAGAACCAATTCCACAAACTTGTCCTCCAACCTCCACACACACATTGTGGTGCATGTGCCCCCATCCATCAACACACAACATAAATGAAAAATCTTAAATGTGGACAACATCTGAGAATAGCACCTAAAATTTGTCTCCCAACCTTAGCATGCATACACACATGTACACACATCTGTACACACAGGTGCACATGCCCTCAAACATGTGTGTGTACACACACACACACACACACACACACACACACACACATGAAAATAATGGACCAAAACAAGACCAAAAACGGCAGAGCAAACATTAAATCCTGAAGTCCCATATCTAATACCCAAGGTATACAGTGTCTTCATCTTGAGTTCCAACTGTTTTGGCCTCCTCCTCCCCCTTCTTAATGGCCTCAATGGCAACATACATGGGCTGACTCTTGGGCTACCACCAATTGGTACCTCTTACATTCCTCAAAAAAATGTTTCACATTCTTGACATTTCCAAAATCTTTTGATCACCACTGCAACTTAGACTTCACCTTCATAGTTTTGTGCACTGGCTCTGCAGAAAATATGAGCCTGCTATACGTTTCCTGGTCTCATTAACTTTTTTCTGGGGGCTGTGGTACAACCCTCTAGGGCCCGTCACTCTTGTATTCTGCATGCCCACAAAATCATCAGTGTGTGAACAATTCCAGGTTTAGCTGTTAGGTGGAGATATAATTGAATTCCCTTGGACAATGTCTGCTGCAGCTTCTGAGTGTCTAAAAGACTGAACCAGAGAAAACACTTTTCTAGGTATTCCTGATTTAGCAGGGCATACTGCATTGGGGCCTCCCTTTTCAGGCGCTGTTCTTTTAAATGAAAGATTCAAATCAAATGAAATCAATCAAAATTAAGTGAAAGTTTGATACCTTGTGGCTTCCAATGGGTAGATTTTCCCTCAGCATTTCCTATTGTCTCGACGTAAAGTACACAGCTTTTCTGTAATGACACTCATCTCTGACAGTTATAGTCACTTTTCCAAAACCCCTTTGTCAGATTTGAGTGTACTCCCCTCCTTTCCTGGCTGCATCTTTCTGCTCTGCTTGTTGCTCTACATTTTTACTGTAAATCTGGTTTAAAGCAGTCAGTAATAGCCATGTTTGTCTCTACATGCTGTGTTGTCATGATATTTTCTCTACCAAACAAATAGTCCACTAGTTTTCATTCAGCCATACTCAGTTTTTCAGGATGCAGACAGAATATAACCAGATTCTTTGCCAGTATGTAACATGGATGGCCTTGTTCTCAGCAGAGTCCTCATTCCCCTGGGACACTGCTTGAGCACAGCCATTATTATCTGTATTTGGATCTGTGTTCTGGGCCTCCAAACTCCCACTAAAATGTTGCTTACACTATCTTGGGCCTTCTCCAGCACACATCTCCAGACTCTTCCACATTCCTCCCACAAACCAGTTCTGAAAGCTTAAGATCCACATGGTCAGGTTTACTGCAGCAACAACCCTGCTTCTTGGTGCCAATTTTCTGTATTAGTTACTTTTCTTATTGCCGTGACCAAATACCTGACAGAAGCAATTTAGAGGTAGAAGGATTTATTTTAGCTCATGATTTCAATCCATTGTGGAGGGGAAGGTTTGTTGAAAAGCAGCTCAGTCCATAGAGCTGGGAGCGTGTAACTATTGCTTTTCACATGGAAGCCCACCAGGAGCCAGAAACTCAGACCAGAAGCAGGGGGAGAATTTAACCCTCAAAGGCCTGCCTGCAGTGCCCTGCTTCTGCTTTACATACTAAAAGAATACATAACATTCTGAAACAGTACCACAAACTGAGGAGGACTGAACATTCATAACATGAGCCTGTGGGGGGCACTTCAGATCCAAACCACAGCAATGTCTGTAACAACTCATTGACAAGACCATATTTTATATGAAACAAAGGAAGATGAAGGAGCATTTTGGAAAAACGAAAGAAGTTACCTTGTTTTAGCACACTAGAATTCATAGCTACATAAATAAAGTTTGATTCTAAATAGTGTTTTCATGTACATTTAGAAAGGCAAAACAATTCTAAGTCCACATCCCAAAGTCTTTACTTTCACTATAAGCTTCAAAAACTATGTAGATTATCCAGGAATCATCATGTTTGATACCCAGTCAGAGATACTTTCATGATATTGAGCTCTTTCATGTCACAATCTATCTAAATCTCACCTCTCAGCTTTGACCTTCTGCGATCTGAAGGCACTACTTTCCCTCAAGTGTTAGAAATATAACCTCTGATGCAACTACGTTGAAAGGTGAGAATTTTAAGAAAGACTATTAATGGTGTGATTGTGCAAGAGGGTTGTACAGATGGGAGTGTGGGGCTATTGTTTCTCACACTGAAGGCCACTAGGAATCAGAAACCTGAGACCAGAAGCAGGGGGGAAAAGATACAGGTATGGCTAAAAGGATAAGTCCAGTCTTTGACTCCCCTTCCCCTCTGTCTCTTACCTTTATATCCTACTATCTTCCACCATGAAATAATGTAGCAAGATGGCCCAGGTAAGGTGCAGGCCCCTTGACCTTGAATGTTTCAGCCTCCAGAACCATAAGAAACAGATTCTTGTTCTTAAATTACTTAGTCTCAAGTAATCTCTTAAAGCAGCACAAAATAGGCCAAGACAGTACCCATCATTTGTAGAGTAAAACTAGACTCCTAGGATGTCACGCAAGGTTCTCAAAGATCAGGCTCTGTCCTCCCTGTCGGATGTCACATACAATCCTCAGGATAGTCTAAATTCCAACCAAAAGAAAGTATCCAGAACTTCTTGAACCTTGCAGTATAATACTACCCATGTAAATCTTCTCTGGTTTTGATTGTTAACTTTCAGTAGTGTTTTTCTGCTCAACTCTTTCTCAACATTTAAGAGCATTGGCTATGAAACATAGTAGACATGGATTTAATGGTTCAAACCCATGTGATTCTCCCACAGATTAGCCAGCACAATCTGGACAAGTCCCCTCATAAATAAATTTAAATTGGGCTCAAAACTGTGGGATATAACATATTTGGATAAATTTGGTATCCTCCAAGGGTCTTTGTAATTGAAGACTTGGTTTTCAAGGATGCTCTTGAGAAGTGGTAGAAGGTCTAGATGGAGGTGAGAAGTGGTAGAATCTGGGGGAGACAGGTCTAGATGGAGGGAGGTCCTTACATTAACAGGGGCATGCACTAGAAGGTGGTTTTTGTGGGACTCCTTAGAAGTTCTTGTGAGAGGCCCTACCCCTGGTAGTCTTTGTTACTACCTAATCATTGGCTAAAATCCCTTGATTGCTAGCTGCCGTGATTTGATGTCACTGAGGAGAACTGAATGGATCTTAGCACCATGTTCCTGAGCCTCCAAAACTGTCAGGTAAAAAAAACTTCTTTCTTTTCATAAGTTACTTGTATCTGGTACTTTGTTATGGTAACAAATAACAGAGTAACACACAGCAATTTTGAATTTTAAGAAGACTATGGGATGAAAATTAGTTAATGACTGGTATCCAGCACGCCCCTTAAACACCCATGAGGTAATATTATAATTAACAGTCCCTAAAAGCAGTCCCCAATAAATCTTTCTTGCTGCCTGACAATCATTTATCTGTCTTGCCAGGATGTGCCATGTCTGGCATTTACTAGGCATTGAGCAAATGGCAGTGGAATGCATATTTGGATGAATACTTAAAGCTGGTTTTAGTTACATGAGTTTAGCTTATGTGAGAAGCCATCCCTGATGCCAGGCAGAATTAACAGCTCCTTCCACTGGGAGCTGCTAATGCTTCCATATACCTCATATTTCAGTTTGCCTGGCAACAAATCATTTGTGTGCTATTTTGCAATTATTTATGTCATTTATTTAAACATCCCTTAATAAAATATCAGATATATTCTCCAGCTGCACTTTCTTCATGATATTGGCATCCCTACTGTCTTGCCCTAGCACTGAAAACGCTCCTTCAACTTAAAAACCACAGTGTGAGATATGAGAGGTGCTCGTTCACCATTTTCTAAGCTATGCTGAAAACCTCAGATTATCTTTACAGAATACAGTAAGTCAAGGTTATCATGTCTGAACTTGAAGGACCAGGCAAACTGGGGACAAGCAGGAGGACAATGCCCTATATGTATTACGGATACTTCGTCTTTACACCCCAACAGGGGACAGCTTGGCTTGCCATAGGAGGACAGCTTTTGACTTCCAAGACACTATTTTAAAACATAAAACAAAATAAATTTGAGATATCATACAAGCTGTCTTTCAAATACGCTGTATAGAATCTGAAGCTCTTGGGTTAAAAAATTATAAGATGAGTTTATTAAACAAACACAACCAGGTTCTTGGACATCCAAGAGGAAAGAAGACAACTCATGAAACATGTGCTAGAGTAAAACTTACTCCAGAAGAACGCAGCAAGAACTAGCCCTGGAGTCCCAGCTTCACATCATCCTCAGCAGGCCACACCATCCGACCGTACACTTCCACTCCACTTTTAAGTGTCCATTCTCTCAGCTCCTTCATGAAGAGGGTGGGTGGAAGATACAATTGAAGGACAGACCAATTTGAAAGACATCTGATGTCCTGGAATACTTAGCCACACCCACACAAGTAGCCAACTGAGATGGAGGTATAGCAAGTCATTTCAGGTCCTAACAGAGCATAGAATGACCCAGCAGATGAGAAGAGGAAAAGAGCCTGGGTGGATGGCGGGGCTGGGGTTGTGATCATCCAGTCAGTGAGCCTTCTGTAGCCTCCTTCAGGCTCAAGCCCATTAATTTGTTAATATATTGTCCTCAAATCTTCTACTCAACTTTGTCTAGGAAAACTGGTTCTTGTACAAATTTTTAATCCAAAATCAAGACATCCAATGTTTTATTGCATCATTTGTGTGTGTGTGTGTGTGTGTGTGTGTGTGTGTACTATTTGTTTGTAGGTACAGCATTTGTGTGTAGGTGTGTGTGCATGCATGCATATGCAGGTGCATAGACACATGTGCACATACATGTGGAGGCAGGAGTCAACCTTGGGTGTTGTTCCTCGGGAGCTGTACACATTTTTTAAGAGAGAGTCTCTCTGTCTGGCTCCTGGTTTTCATCTATCATGCTACACTGACTGGCCAGTGAGCCCCAGGGATCTGCCTGTCTCTGCCTCCCCAGCTCCAAGATCGCAATTATGGGACACCACTCCTGGATTTTTATGTGTGTGTGCTAGGGATGAAATTTAGGTCCTCATGCTTGTTTGGTAAGCATTTTACCAACTGAGCTGTCTCCTTAGCTACCAAATTTATTATTTCTTGAAGTAGATAGACGTATGTTAAAATAAGACCCTAGGGTATTTGGGTAATGGGACTTCTGCTTATCCAATGCTTAGCACATCTCAAGTGGATGATAAATGGAAAACTCCAGGGGAAAACATATCCAAGTGCCTAGAATTTACTAGGGCAGAAGATGCTTATGTGGATCACGTGCAAGTGTTCGGGAAGAGGCAGAGTTAGCCCAGCTGTATCACCTTAGTTTTTAATGATTTAAAATGATGCTAAAGTATCTAAGTTGGGGAATATCCGAGCCTTACATCTTGGATCTAAAAGAGACCCCATCATTAATTCAAGCCATACAGTCTGAATTCTGTGGGTTTTTATAAACCCATCAGGAACTCTGGTGTCCCATGTGCACCAGAGTTTTCCTACCACTGCCGTTGTGCATGGTCTTATAGAATGGCACGGGAAAAGAGAAGAAGGAAAAAAAAGAAAATTTAAAAATCTTACTCCAAGTCATTAAAATGTTGAGAGATGAAGTAAAAATTTTAAGGATGAAGGAGAAGGAGAGAGTAGGGGGAGGATTTGTCCATTATTCTCATGGATTGTAAACTCACATTGGGATAGATGTGACCAAATGAATATATGTTGTATGGAAGATTGCCCATCCTTGCAAACATGGGCCTGACTGTTTGGACTGGGCAGGTTAGAATAAGAGGCAGGTCAAGCTCAGAAGCTCAATCTTCATGGGCTAGCTGCCTTTGTTCACATGTATTTTCATTCTGTTTCCTAGAATGAAACTACTAAGCTCCAATGTATCATGAGACAACTGGTAGTAATGACATAGATTGGCTCAGAATTTGCCATGTGAGGGCAGAAACTAGGACTTTCAGTGGTTTGCAAATACTATTGACCAGGAGCCTCGATTGGGGAATTTCCTCCATTGGACTGGCCTGTGGGCATGTCTGTGGTGTATATTTTCTTGATTGTTGAGTGATGTGGGAGGGCCCAGCCCACTGTAGGCGGTGCCACCCCCTGACAGTATTGTATAAGAAAGCAGGCTGAGCATGGGCCAGGGGAGCAAGCCAGTAAGCAGCATTCCTCCATGGCCTGTGCTCCAGTGCCTGCTTCCAGGTTCCTGCCCTGAGTTTCTACCTTGGACACCCTGATGAATTGTGACCTGGGAGATATAAGCCAAATAAACCCTTTCCTCCCCAAGTTAGTATCAGTCAGAGTGTTTTGTCACAGCAATGCAGAAACAAACTATAACAACTAGCAACCACATCCACGAGGTGCCCAATGAAGAAAGTTGTGATAGTAAAAGTGAGGCTGTACACTGAAAACTTGAAGGTGCCTTGCATAGAATTGAGTGCTTCTCTTAGTTCATGAGTGCTGTGGTCCTTTTGACTTGACTTGGAATGGTACCCACTTATACCAGCTGCCTCTAGAATAAGGATTAATAACCTCCTTGCACTTTCAGAAGTACCCCAGCTTGGACAGAAAATTACCTGGCTACTTCTGCTTTCAGCAAGTTAGAAATCAGAGTCCCTAAGACTGCTGAGAACTTAGCTACAGTAGGAATAGAAATTGGAATGGATGGGTAATGAGTTGGTTTTCTATGACCAACAAGGAAAAAAGCTGTACAAATAAATTAAAACAATTCAATCTTCAAATGTTGTGTTAAAACATCTTTGACTTATTTAAAAGCTGTTTCTTATATTTCTCAATGCCAAATATATACCAGTAACTTGATAAATATTATTTGACTATTATATTTTTAATAGGCATTCTTCTACTATTGATGATTTGAATGGATTCTCCATAGACACTGTAACATGGGTATCATCAAATAAAGATTTTAAAAAGGGGGGAGGGGATATGGCTCAGCGGTTAAGAGCACTAGCTGCTCTTGCAGAGGACCCAGGTTCAATTCCCAGCACTCACATGGTGGCCAACAGCAGCCATCTATACCTCTAGTTCCAGGGGATCCGATAACCTCTTCTGACCTCCGCAGGCATTACACAACATGGGTGTACTTACACACATGCAAGCAATATGCTCATACACATAAAGTAAAAATAATTTTTTTAAAAAAGATGAAAAAAAAAACTTGAAAGTCTGGGATGTTAAACACTGAGGAAGTTAATAGCAAAACCACTCAAGCCCAGGTCTTCAATGTTTCTTTCCATTACATTATTCCTCAGTATTAGAAGGAATCTAAATGCAGAGGGAATGTTTGCTTAAAGGGAAGGAGCCCAGAGAGCCAAGGAAAATGTGGCAAGAGAGAAGCATCACTGTGGGCTCAGAGACTTCACTCCTGGACCAGAAGAGCTGTTTCCTGGCACCCTGTGTGTCTCCCAAGATGGCTACTACTTTGAAAAGAGGAAGCACATCATGTGCTGATGACACTGGAGTAAGAAGGGAGGCTTGGATGCAGCCAGGCACTGAGAGGGTGGAGATTCAAAGCTGACTGGACAGATCTCAGCAGTCAGACAACCAAGGGTTTCCCTCACAAGGGCGTCCATAAGACGCATCCAGGGCTCCATTCAAGAAAGTATCAAGCCTAGCATTTTCTTGACTGTTTACTTTTTTAAAAATTAAGGCCTAGCCTTTTGAAAAATGTATTTCTTGGAGACAAATATATTTTGGCCCAACCCACATCCCACTGGAGCTCACCACACAAAGTTTCCAGTTCTATCCCCAGGCCACAGTACCACTGTACCACGAAGGATGATATTTTATTTATTTAATATTTCTTTAAAAAAAAAAACCTCTGTTTTAGTTTCTTTAGTAACTAGTTGTTTCTGGTACCAACGCTGCCCCTTTTCCTCATCCCACTGCTTTGTTTGCTTCTCTCCATGAAAACATTTTTTTCTTTTTCCCAACAGTGAGATAAGCCCTACCTGACTTGGAGCTATAAATACCCCCAGGAACCATCGGGAGCCTCCTTGACCTCTTCCTGGCCCAGATGTCACCACCATTCAGCCTGCTGTAGGCCACCCTAGGGAAGGAAAGACATGTCGTTGCTTAAGATGGGAAGTGGCTGTGTGTGAAGGAAACATCTTTCACGGCACCTCAAAGTGCCCAGTAAGGATAGTGACTGGTCTTCCTGTTTCCCTCACCAGTCTAAGTCACTGTTCAACAATGTGGTAACATGCTAAGCAGTAATTAAAAGTAAAAAGAAGCCCAGAAACATCCCCATCAACACTCAGTATCAATCTTCAACATCTGGCATTTGAAGATCTTCCTTCAAGGCTAGAGAAATGGCGAAGCGGTTAAGGGAACTGACTACTTTTGCAGAGGACCAGGGTTCAGTTCCCAGCATCCACATGGCTGCTAATAATTGTCTGTAACTTCAGTTCCAGGAGACTTGACACCCCCTTCTGGACTCCAGGGACATTGCACAACACAGATGCCTTTAACATGCATGCTCATACACATAAAATAAAAATAAAAAATAAAATATGCGTGGTGGCACACACCTTTAATCCCAGCACTTGGGAGGCAGAGGTAGGTGGGTCTCTGTGAGTTCTAGGCTGGCCTGGTCTACATAGCGAGTTCCAGGACAGCTGGGGCTACAGGGAGACCCTGTCTCAAAAAGACCCAAAAAAAAAAAAAATCTTTCTCCCTTGAGCAGACTAACAGAGTCTGTGAGGTATTCCCCCTGGACAATCGAGGGTGCTGTGGCCCACACTTGCAGAAGCTCTTGGCCGCAGGAATCTGATATAGTTCATAGAAACAAACTGTGTAATTGCTGTCCCAAGATTATCTTTCCTAGCCAGCGGCCCCTTGGTTCATCTTGATATCACAATTCCATGGGGTCAATGTCACTACACCAACAAAAGCTGGTGATTCTTTCTCTTAGTTTTGTCTTCTAAAGGTGGTCTCCATGGTGGTGAGGCACATGGAGATCGTCATCCCCCTAGTCTGAATCTGCTATTTCCTATGTGTGACTTTGTGTTCCAGCTTCTCTGACTCTAGGTGTCCTCATTTGGAAATTGAAATGAGCAATGTTTATTAACTGGACAGTGGTGAGGCAGAAGTGAGATAATGCCTTCAGCATCTAAACAGGCCATCTGTGGTGCCTTTGGCATCATCATAAGGATATAGACCACTTACTTGAGCAGTATGACCAGGTGTGGGCAGAGCTATGCCCAAGCCCAGACCCCTGCGTGTTTTGGAGCCCAGCTCTCCTATTGCTTTTTCCTATTTGACACTTTGCCTGTGCTGGCCACAGACGGCTTAATTAGTTCTTGGAATATGCCGAGGAATGATGCTGGGAAGTGAAAAGGCAGAAGTGGCTTCTCATGAGATGATATGCAGGTGAGTCTCTCAGTCCAAGTACAGGGATCCTCATTCTCATCACTGGCTCAGAGTGCACACTCAACGCTTAACTATGTAGTCTTTCATCAGGGGCACGATGGCAGTGTGCAGGTTGCACACTACAGTGAGGCTGTAACAAACTGGCCCAAGGGCCAGATCTAACCCCCTGCCTACTTTTGTAAAGTTCTATTAGAATACAGCCATGGTCATTCATTTACCCTGTCATTCACACTCTAATAGCAGAGCTGACTAAGTGCAACAGAGACCATGTGACTCTCAAACTCTGAAATATTTATTATTTGGCTCTTTACAAGGAAATTTTCAGAATCAGTACTTAATCTTTGGACCCAGTATGGTAGATTCTCAAAGCACAGTTGTTGAGTGACTGAGGAATGGGTGAATGAATGAATGAAAGAAAACCCAATACTGCCTCCAAACAGTCAAACACTAATCCCAAGAATGTGTCAATGGAAAAGATTTAAAACATAAAATGAAAAGAATTTTTGTAACAAAAAGACTGAGGGTCCAGCTCCTGCTTTGCTTCTGCTCTGTGCTGCCTTCCATCAATCAAAAGTTCACCACTCCAAGGCTGGGGAGGTGGCTCAGTGGTTAAGAGCACTGACTGCTCTTGCAGGGGCCCTGGGTTCCATTCCCGGCACCCACATGGCAGATAATGACCATCCTAACTCCAGTTCCAGGGGAATCCTATGCCCTCTTGTGATCTCCTAGGCATTGAATGACACAGATGCACTTACATAGATGCAGGTGATACACTCATACACATGCACTTAAAATAAAAATAATAAAATATTTTTTTAAAAGGAGTTCCCCACTTCTATAACTCAGTGTCCTCATCTGTAAATGGGAGCCTAGGCCCATTTTCCTGAGGCTATCATAGGAAATAACAGAAACCACAAATGGATAGGCACCATACCTGTCTAGAGACTGACACATAATAGGAGTTTACTAAATGTGAAAAGTAAAAGCAAGGGGAATGAGAAGCCCTTTGCTTCTGAATAAAATACCCTCCCTGTCCCAGAGGAGTACACAGAGTAATCATACATTTAACTGGCAGATGTCATGGAAAAAGCTTCAAGGAGCATTCTACGCAAAGACTCCCAGGCTAGTTTGTGTTCAAACAAACCAGACAGCCAGCCCACAGTCGGAGCCAGGAACCAAATATTTCAGACACGATCGAGGCTGGCTGCCTCCAGACTGGGCTGTTCTGCCTGAGACTGGAGCCAGGCCACAGGAAGTCCTTCGTGTCAGCTCTCCAGGGCCTTGCAAGCTAAGGCATTTTTCTGATACTCTGTTAAACCACGACTCAGATAAGGGACACGGGGAGAAAGAAGGGAGAAAGGTCTCCATCTACTAAAACAGCTGCTTTGGTTGAAATTTGCACTCTATGTTTTGCATCCATTCTCTTCTGGGGTGGGGCTGGGGGAGGATGGGTGGGTATCTAACTTAATGTTTACCTTGGGGGATGCCTGGCCTCTTCTCCACTCAGATCTCATTTTATAGTGTGTGGAGTTTTATGGACCAATTTACCATGGGAGAGGAGACAAGAAGGCTGATGTGTGAACTGAAGTTGAAGAGTCATAAATTCAAAAGGAAAATTATTCCTGAATTATAAGTCCAGTTTACTGGTGTCCAAGGGTAATAGCCACTGTTCGGCGGCAGAGCTTGGACTTCCAAAGTTATTTCAGGGGCCATTTGTAGGACAAGCACCCTTTCATTTCATTCGGATGGGTAAATATTTTTAAATGGGGGTCTCCTGAATAAGTTGGGATCCAGCCAACATCCCCAAACTTCTGGGAGTCCTGAACACCCAAGAACACTTTATCCATGATAGTTCATACAGGAAGTCTAAAATCAGGCCAAAAAAGTGATTTACACTTTGTCTTCATGAAATGCAGCTAGCCCCAGTGTTTGGTGTGAACTCGAGACCGGTGGTGATTTCTAAAAGCCTTTCATTATGATGCATTGGATAGCATAAAACAAAACCAATTTCAACTTGGGAGGAGTTGGAGGGAGACTGGGATGTGTGGAAATAATGCAAATAAAATATTCATGCATGAAATTCTCAAAAAATAAGGAAGAAATAGATTTAAAAAGTTCTCATGGGATAGAAAGCAGAAAATATATTAGCATGTATAGAAAAGTATATTATATATATGCACACAGATGATGGTGATGATAGATGATAGATAGATAGATAGATAGATAGATAGATAGATAGATAGATAAATCTTT
>NW_008342393.1:10577240-10588005 GCF_000622305.1 Nannospalax galili | reverse complement strand
TGATAGATTAGATAGATAGATAGATAGATAGATAGATAGATAGATAGATAGATAGATAGATAAATCTTTGTCTTGTACAGTTTTCTATTCACAACCCATGTGAATGTTTTTGCCCAGAACTGTAGAAAGACCAGATAGAATAAAAGGGCTGGATGAAGTAGAGACAGTGGGACATTAAACAAGTTTCTTGTCTTCATGCTTAGAAGCACTTGAAAAGAGAAATGTGTAAGACCTTTGAGGATGGTGGTGAAGAACTGGAAAGCCAATCTGAACCCTCCCCCGCCAGCATTCTCCCAGTGCACCCCGCCACCCCAGAATACCTACCTGCTGCCCGAGACTGTGTAGCGCTGGCTTTTCCAGGGTCCTTTCTCCCAGGCATCTGATTTCCACTGATTTTTGAACAGCAGTCCCACCAGTTTCTCTAAACATAACATCCCTGAAGTTTCTCAGGTAAAGAACATCATCCTCATCAGTGGTCTCTGAACCTACATGAAGTCCGTGTCTTCATACCTGCTGGCTGGTGTTGGACAGAGCCAGGTGGCCCTCATTCAAAATGAATAGCCCTAGCTGCTGAAAATTGAGACAGTAAGAAGACCCTTTCATTGGCGTTACGCTAACTTGAAGCCTCACATGAAGAACGTCTGCCAGAACCCTTTTCTTACTAAATGCTTGATCTTTGCTTTGTGCGCATGTGCGCAAGAGCTGTGAGAAACATTTTGCCATTACCAGAGGTGCCGGCTTTTGTAGGCTAAAAGTTAACTTCTTTAAAAGTTTTACAAAAAAATTTCTACAAATTCATGCATTTTTCATCCAAACCCCAATGAAATGCTGTTCTGTGTGCTGGTGTTTAAGTTACAGATTGGAAAACATTCAAAGAGCTTGAAATTCAAGCTGATGAGATGGATGCGAGGCCAGCAAATGTCCACAGCCATCGGCAGACGTTCAGAATGGGATGCGCTTCTCTTTGGGGGATGTCTAGGCCCCTTAAGAGATGTCAAAAAAAAAAAAAAGCCCTTCTGAATACAATCAGAGTAGAGAGCAGCAAGTGAATGTAGCGGGTGATCCTGTCCAAGGTGTTAGGTTCTGTGGCAAACTCATAGCTGTTCGAGAAGTGAATACAGGGGCCTATGCATGGACTCACAATGTGAGTGTCAGGAAGTGGTGATTATTGTAATGACCCCGTTTTCTTGTTTTCTTTATGCGCTGGCATTTGGCTCAGTAGTCTGAAGTAAGTCTCTCCAGGGGTCAGCTAATTCCTAGAGAGCAAACAGGAAATCCCCTGAGAACATGCCTGTCATATGCAAACCAGCTAACACAGATCCCACACTCCCAACCATCTCTTCTGGTGAACTCTCACACACCAAGCCAATAGGCCTTTTGTCCTAACTCATGCCAGGACCAAGAACTGAACAGCAGAGCACCAATCCTACAGCACAGAGCCTATTGAAATCACCAAACCCTCTAATCCTCAGTGGGATACTGAACCCATTCTCTTTGTCCATTGTTTCCTATGGAAACTCCAGTGAGGGCTCTGGGCTGTGCCCTACCATTTCTGTCTCCCAGTGCCTCCCCAGGTTACCAGTGTATCTTATTTCTAGGGATCTGGGACTATAGATTTTTTTCAGCATTTCTGTGGGTGTGTCTTTGCTTCATTTAAGCCACCCTCGGTACATTTTAAGAATGGTTTTTGTGCAGTGGAAATCCAGTTAAATAAAAGCTGTGCCTAGAATGTGGAAGGAGAAGAGGTGCATTAAGACCCCAGAGGTTGTGAGTTGTTAAGACAGCATCTGTAGCACAAAAGAAAATCAAGCATGCAGACAAAGAGCTGAGCTGACAGGAACCATGTCTCTTGTGGTGTGTTTGGAGAAGGGGTTCAGAGGGCTAGAAAGGATGGTGAGGAATCTCTGCATGTGGTGGCGCATGCCTGCAGTCCTAGCAAGCAGGGGGCTAATGCAGCTAATGTAGAAAGACCAAGAGTCTAAGGCTAGCCTGAGCTATATAGTGGGACCCTGTTGGAAGGAAGGAAAATGGAGGGAGGGAGGGAGAGAGGGAGAGAAAAGGAAGTAATGAAAGGAATGCTTGCTTCATTGTTTGCATTAAAAGCCTTCCCACCTTGAGCCATTGAACCCTTGAAGTAGGAATAATTAAAACAAGAGAGGACAGAAAAAGGACGATCTGGCAGCAAAAGTGGGCTCAAGGGAGGAAGGGAAGTAGGAGGGTACAGGGACATCACTCAATTCTTCACTCTCCAGTAGCCCTCTGCCTTGCAGCACAGTGTGGGCACACAGTAGTAGTGGCAGGACAGCTTGCATTGCCTGGACCACGCTGCTGAGCTTTCTACCCACTCTATCGGAGTTGTCTGTCCCCAGTTAATCACATGTCTCGGGATGGGCTTCCCTGGCCACAGGGAAATGCTTGGCTTGTTCTGAGTTCACCGTGAGATGCCTGTCATCCCAGCACACCCATTCCTGGTGGCTTCTCTGACACTGTAAGAAAGCAGACTCTCCCACAGATGAAAAGAGATGTATGTGGAGAATTGTGTGCAGCCCCTACTTTCTTTGCCTGTATGTTTTTAGTTTTCCATATACTATGGGCACTCCAAGTGACTAGCCCAGAGGTGACCTCACCAGTACCTTCCCTTCTGTCCCTTCTGAACTAACTGCCCACAGGCACCTTTGTTGCGGGCTCAGTGGGTGTTTTTGAAGAAACAATAAGAGCTTTCTAAGGACTCTATCTACTTAACACTTAACAGTTTTAGAACAAAAATATCTCCTTTACAGAAATGTACTTGAACTTGAAGCTTTAAGTAACAGTTAAAGTGGGTAAAGCTCTGTCTGTGGGTAGGGATGAAATTTCTGTAGGGAAGACTGTAGCTGTTCATTTCTATCTGTAATTTAGCTTTTATTTGTGATCTAACTTGTACTCACATAGAGGCAGAATGTTAGTCTGGGTGACCAAAGAATTGTGTTCCCATCTTCTGCCGTTCACGGGGTGGGCCGGGTCACTGGCTGGTGTAGAGCTGCAGCTGGGTGGCCCATGCCTCTGTCCTCTGTGCTGCCCACTGTTTCCTGCTATGTCTGCATGGAGTGTCTGGCACTGTTCACTGGACCATTTTATTCTGTTCTCTCCTACTTCTGGATCCTTGGGGAAATTGTCTGATGCATCTAAACCATACTGCACATGGAGAAGTTCCAGAAGGAATCCCAAAGGCCATTCAGCCTAAATACACAACATTTTCTCTAGAAATGCACCCAGGGGTAAAACACAGGGACTCTCTACTCAAGGTAACAAACGTATGTGAGGTCATTGCTATGTGGGCATGACTCGAGAAGTCCAGCACAGACTGCCAGTCATCCCAGGTATGAGACCAGAGTCCAGGAGTCTGACTCTTCCTCCCACACTGCTCCCTCCACCCTCTTTGACTCTGCTAGTTTGAGGAGTAAAGAACCGTGGTTTCTACTCCTCCTGTATGCTTTGAAATCTGCTCTTGGCATTCAGGAGTCCTTTCTAGTTTCCTTGTTATTGAAGTTTTGGAAACTCAAAAGCCAAAAGGAAAAAATGATTGGAAGACAGATGTGCTGAGCAGGTGGAAGAATGGATGGTGGGAGAAGGCCCAAGGAATTACACTGACATAGTGATTCAAAACCCACTGGGTTGGGGCAGGTGAGAGGGCTGCTCTTGCAGAAGACCCAGGTTCAGTCCCCAGCACCCACAGTTCCAGGGGATCCAATGCCCTCTTCTGGTCTCTGCCAACACTGGTTCACACACGGATGCATTTACATATATATGCAAGCAAAACACTCATGTACATAAAATAAAAGCAAACATGAAAAAGACCTCATTGTTGGTATTAGAAAACAGAATCGGAGATTGCTCAGTGCTAGGGAGATGGCTCAGTGGTTAAGAGCACTGACTGCTCTTGCAGAGGAACCCAGGTTCAATTCCCAGCACCCACATGGTGACTAACAACCATCTGTAACTTCCAGTTCTAGGGGAATCCGATGCCCTCTTCTGATCTCTGAGGGTACTGCATGACATGGGTGAACTTACACATACCAGGCAATACACACAAAAATAAAAATAATAAATAAAATGAAGTAAAGTAGAGAAGATAGAATACTGGGGCTAAGGAGATGGTTCAGTTGATAAAGTGTTTGCTGTACAAGCATGAGGACTTGAGTTCAGAACCTCATGACCCACATTAAAAAGCCAGGTGTGGTAGAAGTCACCTGTAATCACAGAGCTGAGGATGCAGAGACAGAATAATCCCTGGGGCTCCCAGATCAGGTAGTCCAGCTAGATTGTTGAATTCTAGGTTCAGTGAAAGACCCTAAGTCAAAAAATAAGATGAGCCACTGAGGAAGGCACTGGATGCAAACATGTAGATCTAGCCTTCACACACATGGGCACAAGCAAACTTACATATAACACACACACACATGCACACACACACACACACACACACACACACACACACACACACACCCTGAGTCGACCCTGCTCTGGGAGCCAAATTAAACAAAACAGGGCAGTTTCTAAAACTGTTTTCCAGCCAGTTGACCATACGTGTACCTCTCCTCCTTGGGAATAAAGGCATATTTTTCCACACGACTGTTAAGACAGTTTAAAAGTAAGGATTATGGAAAAGATTGGCACATTGGCTGAGGACATTAAATTAAATGACCTCTGTTGCTCTCGTATGCTCTTCATCACTCATATGAGAGAGAATATCATTTCAGGAGAATATACTGCAAGCCACTCTCAAAGCCACTCTCAATTATCATAAGCATTTTCCTGGTAGATGTTTCCATTTCAATGGCATCAACTCAGAAGGCTTTGCAGCAGTAAGTCTCTGACTTTCATAGCCCTGAAAACTTCTGGGGGTCTAAGTGCCTTTCACCTCCTTCTCTCTATTGATTCTTTGTAAATTCCTACTATCTAGTACCTTTGACTAGAGACTCTTCAAAAATCAGATCTCCACTTTCTAGTTATAAACACCCCCACGTGTTTAAAGTAGAGTGGAGTGATCGTTCTATTGTTACTGATCTTGTTAAGGTGTAACTTGCAGAAGCAATTGCAACTAATGTTCACATGTGTCCAGTCATCTTGTCTCTACCCACCTAGACCAGATTCCACCCCCAAGGAGGCCTCTTCTCGCTCCTCCTAGTGCAGGAATCCTAAAACCAATTGCCATTTGATCCCTATCAATTAGTGTCACCACTTCCAATGCCCCATGTAAATTGAATATTGCTATATGTAGTGTTTAGGGCTTGACTTCTGCCATCATTTTTCTATGAGATTAGTTCCTGTTCCATCACATCATTCCTCATGGGCTCTTTCCCCACTGCACTGTAATTTTACACTGTGTACATACCCCACATTGGATCCATCTTCTTCTGGCTCAACTGATGACCTGAGCTGCTTCTAGTTTTGTGATACAAGGAATAAAACAATGGAACATGTGCCATACTGTTTAGTCTTGTAGGTATGTGAGCTCATATCTGTGGTTTTAGTCCTAAGAATGGAATACAGTAAGAATGTGTAGCACAGTATTTTCAAGTTTTGCTAGGGGATATTCCCAAAGAATTTTCAGCAGGAAAAGAATCTTTCTGTGTTTCTACCAGCAGTATTTGGGAGTTATACTTGCTCTTCACCCCCATCAGAATGTGGAGATGTCCAGCTTCTTCATTTGAATCAGTCTGAGAGATAGTCAGTAGGCTCCATTGTGTCTTTTCTGCATGGATTTTGATGTTGACAACCTTTTCACACAAGTTTATCAACCATGTGGATGTCTCATTTCTGAAGGATCAAAATCTTTTTCCTATTTTAAATTGAAATACTTGTCCTTTTATTTATAAGAACTATTTCTAGCTTCCAGATTCAAATCTTTTATCAGATAGATGTATTATAAGTATTGTCTCCCAGTTTATTTATTTTTGTTTTGTATTCTTAATATTTATTTTTTAAAATATCTTAGTTTTTCAGCCATTTTGGGTTCACAGCAAAATAAATGAGCAAATACAGGGAAACCCATATCCCCACTTCCCTCACTCTCTGTACCAGAGCAATACATGGCAAACCTATTCTGCCATCACTTTGCCATCCAGAATCCATAGGTAACATGAAGGCTCACTTTCCCTGCATGTTTTAGGTGTAATAGCAAATATACAAGAGAAGAATCTGTCCCCAAAGTCCCAGACAGAGTTGTTTAATGTCCTAAACATTAAACATATTCACTCTTGCCTCTCTCCAGCCTCTAGAAACAGCTGGTACTTTCTGTCTGTTGTGCTCTCTATAGCATTATCATTTCAAGAACAGCATGCATTTAGAATCTTCTAGTGTGTGGCCTTCCCAGCCTGGCTTCTTTTTCTAGAAATACTTATTTCAGTCTCCTCCATGTCTCTTCATGGTTTCACAAAACATTTCTTTGAAACAGTAAATAACATCTGCAGCTTCTGCATTTATTGCAATTTCTCCATTCACCCTCTGTAAGATAGCTTAATTGATTCCAAACTTTAGAAATTTTAAGTAAAGCTGCTATAACAATTCAAGTCCAGATTTTGCATGTGACTGTTTTCAAGTCATTTGTAAATACCAAGAAGGGAGGGTACCTAACATCCTATTGTGAGAATGCTTCATGGTGTAAGAAATGTCTACACTTGGGGCTGGAGAGATGGCTCCGTGATTAAGAGCTTTGACTGCTCCTGCAGAGGACCCAGGTTTGGTTCCCAGCACCCACATGGCAACTAACAATCATTTTTAACACCAGTTCCAAGGGATCTGACGCCCTCTTCTGTCCTCCACAGGCATTGCACACAAGTGGTGCACTTACATACATGCAAGCAATATACTCATATACGTACAATTTTAAAAAGATAAAAAAGAAATATCAAAACCCTCTTTTAAAGTGGCTATCACACCTCACATACCCATCAGCAATGAAAAGAATTCCAGCCAGTATTCAATGTGAGAAGAGGTATTTAATTTTGGGTGGGGTGATGATGGCTCAGCAGGCAAAGGCACACTCTGTCAAGCCTGATGACCTAAGTTCAATCCCTGGGACTCACGTACTGAAAGGAGAGAACTGATTCCTGCAAGTCTTCCTCTGACCTTCACATCTGTGCCATGGTATGTGCATACACACACTTGTACTTGCGCACATAAATGATTGTAATGAAAATTTAAAACCAGAAGCATTTCATTTCTGTGAAATCCATGTTATCTTGTTTGTTTCCTTCATAGTTAATGCTTTTGAGGACAGAAATCTCTTGATTTTAAGGCAGTAGAGTCTTCCTCCTACTTGGGGAACAGAGCATGATTCCACTAGTTAGTCAGAGAATTCCATTTTCCTTTGTCTGATGCTTTTTCAGTCTTTTATAGCACAGGATGTGGCCATGTACCGACATTCTGGACTATGTGAAATGAGGGCAAATCCTGTGGGCAGTTTCCATGAAAGATGATCTTGCAAAGAAAAAGACACAGATTAACAAGAAGAAAGCCTTGCTCGTCTATTCTCTTACACTGTGAACTATTGTGGAGAGCTGTTATCAGGAGCAGCTGCAATCATTTAGAGGCATGAGGGAAAGGCCAAGGGAATCAGATCATTGACCCAGTGCTTTGGACATTATTGCCCACAGTGATAATTGTGCAGGAATTCCGCTAGATGCTCTGTCACTGAGGATCAGAAGATATGTTTGCTATTCCAGCTACTGTTAGTCAGAATCCCTGTATTTGCTGATTCAAGTGTCCTTTCTAAGAAGAGGTTCCAGATATTCCTATTAAGTGCTAACTTTTTTCCCCTCTTACTACATCATAGAGATCATTGTCAATCAGAAACTTAGACGTACCTTCCTCTAATGGTCATGAATACACTGTGCGTTGTTCATCCTGCTTCTTATTTATTTTATACTTATATTATTACCATATTGTTACTATAAATAATTCTGCAATCATCTGTATAGGTTTGTTGCATGAGAACTTAGGGCATATTGGTAGTAATGGTTCACTCAGAAATGGAATGGTTCAATTCAAGGATTTGGACTTTAAATCTGGATACACATAACTAAATTAATTCCCAAAGCTACCATAACAATAAGGATGCTCACAAATTATCTACTAGAGAACTTACATTCTTCATATAAGTTACTATTTTTAATTTGAACTAATTATGGAAAACAGAATTGTTTCACTATGTAAATACACAGTTTAAAACTGTTAGCACATTTGAGTGTGTTTTCATATTTCCACCACCCATTTGCATATGTGAATTGACTGTTCATAATTTTTGCCCTCTTCCCTGTCAGGCTGTTTATCTTTAGAATTGTGTCACTTCTGCGATGAGTTACTGGTACAGTTATTTTAAAGGATGTCTGGGCAAAATTGAATCAGTAGAATGACTCTTTTCTAAGTAGGTTTAAAATATGTGGTTGGATTAATCTGAACTGAGTCTTTACTGTGGTTAATTATATATGTCATAAATACTTTCTTTTTTTAACTTGGTGTTCTAGTTTGCTTCTCTAGTGCTGTGATAAAAACACTAACAGGGCAGGAGAGATGGTTCAGCAGTTAAAGGCATTGGCTGTTCTTGCAGAGGACCTAGGTTCAAGTTCCAGCATCCACACAGTGGCTAACAATCACCCATAACTCCAGTCTCAGGGGAATCTGATACTCTCTTCACAACACAGATACACTTACATACATGCAGGCAATATAATCATACAAAATGAAATGAAAATAATAAACAAAATATTTTTTAAAAACACCAAAACCAACTTGGGGAGGAAAGAGTTTTTATCTTACATCTCCCAGGTCACAGTTCATCACTGAGCAAAGTCAGGGTAGGATCTCAGAGCTGGAACTGGAAGGCAGGAGCCGAAGCACAGACCATGGAGGAACACTGCTTACTGACTTGCTCCTCTGGCTTGTGCTGTGCTCGGCTTACTTTCCTGTGTAACACAGGACCACCCGCCTAGGGTGGCACCTCCCGCAGCAGGATGTGTCTTCCCACATCGCTCAACAATTAAGAAAATGCTGCATGGACATGCACACAGGGACAAACTAAAAGAAACAGTTCCCCAATTGAGGTTCTTCCTGGGCGTGTCAAGTAGACAACTAGAGCTTTCCAGCACAACTGACCCCTTGTCAACTTGACACGAACGCACGCTACTGTTAAACTACACCCTTTCCATTTCCTGTCCCCAAAGATATGTTAATATTCATATCAACACATAAAACAGTACAGCCTTAAAAGTTCCACAGTCCTTAGAAAATCCACTTTAAAAGTTCAAAACCTAATTTTGTCTTTTGACTGTGAGCAACTGTAAATCCAAATACTGTCTTATTTCAAAAGGGAAGAGTCAGGCATACTTAAGCAAAACCGAAGTCCGGCAAAATAGCTCAAGACTGGACATCTGGGGTTCACTCATGCTCTTCTGGGCTCCAAAGGGCTTGGGAAGCTCCACTTCTCTGGTTCTGCCATCCACAGCACACACAGCTTGTCTCCTAGGCTCAGGCCAGCTCCAACTCCACGCCAGCCGCCTCCCCTGGTGGTCATTCCATGGTCCTGACGTCTCTAATATGCTAGAGTCTCTACTGAAACTGAAGCTGTACCTTCACCAGTGGGCTCTTCTGGCCTCTCAGGATCTTCACTGCAACTGAGGTTACACCTTCACCAATGGCCTTTCCCGGCCTCTAACAGTGCCAAGCTTCAACTGTTCTCCATGTTTTTAAAAACCAGTAGCAACACCATGTAGGAGAGTCTTACACATTACCAAGTCTTTTTCCAGCTTGAGATGGAGCCCCAGGCCCCCTCTGGACCACAGCTTCTGTATGCTGACCCTGAGGAAATGTTCGGATTCCACCTCAATGATGCTGGTCTCCTGTTACAGCCAATTTTCAGGCTGAGCTAACTAGCATCAGTTGTCCCAATAAAACACAAAAGTTTTCACTTCCAAAAATTCTTAATTTGACACAAACAGCCCTTTGCTTCCTGTTGAAGCTTCACAAGCCAGGCCGCCATCATCCTATGCCTCTTTCGGCATTATCTTCCAAATTCTACAGAACAGTTCACTGACCTCCAAGCACTTTTCCAGTCTAGAGTTCCTAAAACTGCCACAATTCTCCCAGACACATATGGTCAGGTCTGTCACAGCAATACCCTACTCTCGGTACCAATTTTTGTTCTAGTTTGCTTCTCTATTGCTGTAATTAAAAAAAAAAAAAAAACTGACTAAAACCAACTTGGGGGAAAAAGGGTCTGTTTTATCTTACATCTCCCAGGTCACAGTTCATCACTGAGGGAAGTCACCACAGGAACTTAGAGCAGGAACCTGCAGGCGGGAGCTGAAACACAGGAAGAACACTGCCTACTGGCTTGCTCCCCTACCCTGTGCTCAGCCTGCTTTCTTATACAACACGGGACCACCTGCCCAGGGGTGGCACTTTCCCACAGTGGTTTGGGCTCTCCCACATCACTCAACGATTAAGAAAATGCCACACAAACATGCACACAAGGCCAATCCAATAGAAGTAATTCCCCAGCTGAGGTGTTCTTTTCCCAGATGTGTTGCACTGACAACTGCAGCACACTTAGTATGTGGAAGATTTCACTGTATGGAAATTTTATAATCTCATCTCTAAATCAATCTATCTGTCATTGTTGCATAGGTTGCTGGTGTCTTGGAAAGGTATCTTCTATCAAAGGATTTTTATTTTATTTTTTTATTTTTACTTTTTAATTATTTATTTTATAATCACATAATTAGAA
>NW_008342393.1:10576338-10577083 GCF_000622305.1 Nannospalax galili | reverse complement strand
TCTCTAGTCCCTGTGTAGACTTAAAAAAATTATTTAATAACCACATGATTAGAAGAAGTATTTCATTACAGCTTTAACATATTCAACAACAATTTCCAGAACAAAGATACATTTCTTTCAAAAGTGGCTATAAAAATATTAGGTTCGCAGTTGAATTAATACAGTTATACAATATTGAGCTCAGTATAAACCCTGTAAGACATAAAATTGAGTGTGTTTTTACCCTTTAAAGAAGATCTCCATTTCATTTTGAAATATGCTGTTTCCTAAATTTTTAATGCTAATAACACATGCTAAGACACATGTTTGCACATGTGTCTTTAATCTCTATGTATCTGGTGATTACTAGTCACAGTCGGTTACACTCGGATCCTTATTACCTGAGTATGGATACAAAGTCATAAGGTTGATTTCACTGGTAATGTTTATCACCTCTACTATTTAACATGAAATAAATTTGTATGCTTCCTCCTCAAATATAAGACTTTTTAATTTGTTGATTTTTCTGTGTATATATCATACAGAACATCCCACACAAACATATTCATCTATATACCCACTTCCCAAATGGCACCCACCCATAGCCTCCCCCCCCCACAGGACCCCATATACTCTGTCATCCCTGTTACTGTCCACTGTGTTGTCGGCACCCCCAGCCATTCCCCAGCCCTGTCCATCTTCTGAATCTAGTCAGCCTAGAGATCCTTGTTTAGGAAGATCAGCTGTTCCTCATCTAGCAGCAATC
>NW_008342393.1:10573404-10576325 GCF_000622305.1 Nannospalax galili | reverse complement strand
TGACCCAATTAATCTTTGGTTGTACTTTCCTTTTGGGTGTTTAAGACCCTACAGTTGGCCCAGATAAAACAATTTATTTTTGCTCTTAAGGTTATTTGAGGATCTGCTCCTCAGGGGTGACATGGGCTTGGGAGGAGCCCCTGGCTCCTTTCTTTTACCAGTTCCGTCTATGTGAAGATAAGTCAAAGGTCCTACTCGACCATGGCTGGCTTCACTTGGAAGCATGGAGGAAATGTTCCCTCTGGGTTGACCCTCCTCTTTGTAGACTGGACTCTAGTTCGGGTCCATCTGGTGGGGTCGCCATGGCCTCCTTGCTCACAAGGACTGGTGACTCACCACTGTTACAGGACATTTTGAGAGATGCTCATAGACTCCTGGAACTTAGTCAACCTAGGAGAGCAAGGAGCAAAAACTGTCCTTTATGCCCCCCGACCAAACTAGTATAGGCCTCAAAATATGGCTGTTAAACAACCAAGAAGATTAATTCCACCAGTCTGGTACTTTTAATTACCATAGGCCATGGAGCTAGAGCTTGGGCAAAGACCAAACTCTCAGATAAACCTTGCCTAGATATATACTACATCCTCTGATCTGGTTGTATGTATAATTTGTCAGTAGGTTGTTGGCCTAATCTGGTTCCCTCTGGTTTTCAAAACTAGCTAGGCATTGTTTATCTCTCACATGTCTAACCCTTCCACCATGGTTTCTCCATTTAAGGTACCCCCATTTTTCCATTTCTCCCTTAATAATACCCTTCTTCTATGGTCCTACCTCTCTTGATATCCTTCTTTCCCTTTATCCCGCAGGTTCCTTGTATAACCTTCCCTCCCCTTCAAATAACCCCATTATGGTCCATTTCTCACTTGTGAACACCCGTTTTCTACTGTTCTTCTCTTTCAGATTCTTGCTTTTCCCTTACTTCCCTGGTTCGTCTTCATTATCCTGGTTCCTGTAGTTGTGTCTGGATACATACACACTTATCAGGATTTGGTGCTAGGATCCACATATGAGGGAGAACATACACTGTTTTTTGTTTTTTTGTTTTTTTCTGAGTCTGTGTTACTTCAATTAGTAAAACAGTTTCTAGTTCCATCCATTTACCTGCAAATTTCATGATTTCATCTTTCTTTACTGCTGAGTAAAAGTCCATCGTATAAATCAACCACATTTTCACTATCCACTCGTCAGTTGAGGGACACTTATGTTGCTTCCATCTCTTAGCTGTGAAAAGAGCAACAACAAACATGGATATATAAGTGTGTCTGCAATAGGATGAGTTCTTTGGATATATGCCAAGGAGTGGTGTAAATGGGTCAAATGGTAGGTTCATTAGTAGTTTTTTAAGAGTTCTCCACACTGCTTTCCATAGGGGTTGAACGACTTCACAGCCCCACCAGCAGTGGATGAGTGTTCCCTTTTCCCCACATCCTCTCCAACATTTGGTATCATTTGTTCTCTTGATCTTAGCCAGTCTGACTGGGGTAAGATGAAATCTTAAAATGGTTTTATTTTGCATTTCCCTAATTACAAGTGACGTTGAACACCTTTTTAGATGCTTCTTAGCCATCTTTACTTCTCTGAGAACTCTCTGTTCAGTTCCTTAGCCCATCTTTTAATTGGGTTGCTTCTTGCCTTGGTTCTCTGTTTTTTGAGTTTGTTATATATTATGGCTGTTAAACCTCTGTTGGATGTGTTGCTGGTGAAGATTTTCTCCCATTCTGTGGGTTTTCTCTTCACTTCCTTGGTTGCTTCTTTTGATGTACAGAAGCTTTTTAGTTTAATGAGGTCCCATTTGTTGATTCTTGACCTTGTTTCCTGGGCAGTTGATGTCCGGTTTAGAAAATCCTTTCCTACACCTATATCTTATAGGTTATTGCCAATATTTTCTTCTAACACTTTCAGAGTTTCAGGCTTCACATTCAGGTCTTTAATCCATTTGGAATTGACGTTTGTGCAAGGTGAAAGATAGGGGTTTAGTTTCATTCTTCTACAGGTGGAGATCCAGTTTTGCCAGCACCATTTGCTGAACATGCTGTCTTTCCTCCAGTGAATATTCTTGGCCCTTTTGTCAAATATCAGGTGGCTGAAATCATGTACTCATATTTGGGTTTTCAATTTTGTTCCATTGATCTATGGCTCTATTTTTGTGCCATTGCCATGTTGTTTTTATGACTATAGCTCTGTAATATAATTTACTATCTGGTATAGTAATCCCCCCTAGCATTGCTCTTAGTGCTCAGGGTTGCTTTGGCTATCTGAGGTCTTTTGTGCTTCCATATGAATCTTCGGATCCTTTTTTTCCAATTCTGTGAAAAATGTCATGGGGATTTTGATTGGCATTGCATTGAATCTATAAATGGCTTTTGGTAGGATGGTCATTTTCACAATATTAATTCTTACAATCCATGAAATTGGGAGTTACTTCCATCTTCTGATGCCTTCCTCAATTTCTTTCTTTAAGGATTTAAAATTTTCATTGTAGAGGTTTTTAAGGTCTTTGGTCAGGTTTATTCCCAGATATTTTATTTATTTTATTTTATTTATTTGCAGCTATTGTGAAGGGGAATGTTTCCATGTACTTTTTCTCTGATTGCTTGTTATTGGTGTATAGAAAGGCTACAGACTTTTGTAGATTAATTTTCTGACCTACCACTTTACTAAAAGTTTATCATTTCTAGGAATTTTCTGGTATCTCTTAGATATAATATCATATCGTCTGTAAAACGGGATAATTTGTTCTCTTCTTTTCCAATTATTACTCCTTTAATTTCCTTCTCTTGTCTTATTTCCCTTCCAAGAGTTTTAAGCACTATGTTAAAGAGAAGTGGAGATAGTGGACAACCTTGTCTGGTTCCTGATTTCAATGGGAATGCTTCCAGTTTTTCTCCATTTAGAATGATGTTGGCTGTGGGTTTGTTATA
>NW_008342393.1:10549028-10571885 GCF_000622305.1 Nannospalax galili | reverse complement strand
AATATATGTTCATGATTGTAATATCTTCTTGGTTTATTGTTCCTTTGACCACAATGAAGTGGCCTTCTTTGTCTCTCCTGATTAGTTTTAAAGTCTTTTTAATCGGATATTAGAATTGCAACACCTGCTTTTTTCTTAGTACCATTTGCTTGGTATATATTTTTCCATCCTTTCACCTTATGGTAGTGCCTGTCCTTGAAAGTGAGGTGAGTTCCTTTCAGACAACAAAAAGATGGGTTTTGTTTCTTAATCCATTCTAGTCTGTATCTTTTGACTGGGGAGTTCAGTCCATTGATACTTAAAGTTATTAATGAAAGATGTGTATTGAATCCTGTCATTTTTATTTCTGTTCACATTCTTGATATAGCTATGCATTTCCACAGTTATACCTTCCTTGAATTTCTTTCCATCCTCCTTCGCTCCTTGTATATAGTTGTTCCTTTCTTCAGCTCTTTGTATTGCTTCAAGAATTCTCTGAAGGGCTGATTTTGTGGACATGAATTCTTTCATCCTCTTTATGTCATGGAAGATTCTTCTTTCCCCTTCAACTATGATAGACATTTTGGTGGGGTAAAGTAATCTGGGTTGGCATCTGTGTCATTTAGAGCTGGGAATACTTTGGTCCAGGCTCTTCTGGCTTTCATAGATTGCACTAAAAAGTCAGCTATAATCCTGATGGGTTTTCCTTTATATGTGACTTGTTTCTCTTTTGTAGCTTACAGAATTTTCTCTTTGTTTTGTATATGTAGTGTTTTTTCTATGATGTACAGTGGAGAGTTTCTTTTCTGATCATGTCTGTTTAGTGTTCTATATGCTTCTTGTATTTGTATGGGCACGTCTTTCTTTAATTTTGGGAAATTTTTAATTTTGGGAAATTTTCTTCTACAATCCTGTTGAAGATCTACTCCATACCACTGTCTTGAGATCCTTCTCCTTCCCATATGCCTATGATTCATAAGTTTGGTTTTTTTATGGTGTCACAATTCTTGCATATTCCATTCTTGTGTTTTTAAAAATCTTTCAGAGTCTTTGCTTGTGTGGTGTAGTTCGTCCACTTTATCTTCCATTCTTGATACTCTGTTTTCCATTTCGTTCATCCTAATGGTGAGGCTTTCTTCTGTCGTTTCTAATTGGCTTACTGAATGTTTCACTTCCTTCCTGTATGCCTATGATTTGTAAGTTTGGTCTCTTTATGGTGTCACACAATTCCTGCATATTCCATTCTTGTGATTTCTTAAAATTTTCATAATCTTTGCTTGTGTGTTCTAGTTCGTCCACTTTATCTTCCAGTCTTGATAGTCTGTTTTCCATTTTGTTCATCCTATTGGTGAGGCTTTCTCCTGTCAGTTCTAATTGTCTTACTCAGTGTTTCATTTCCTTCTTCATTTCAGCCTGCTGAGTATTCTTCAATATTTCTAATTCTTCTGAATTCGTTCAGAAGTTTATCTCTATCTTCCTTCAGATCTTTGATTTGTGTGTTCTTTAAATTCACTGAATTCTTTTATATTATTTGTAATTTTTCTTTTGAGTTCCATGTCCTGTGTTATCTTAGGGTGTTCTCATTGTATCTCTAGAGGACTGTTGGTACTTGGTGGGGATATATTATTTTGGCTTTTCATGTTATTATTTTTTTCTCTGACTTTGACATGTGGATTTCTTTTGTAGTTTCTGATTCTTGTGTGAGACTCAAGCCTTCCTTTGTTGAACTGAAGTTTCTTTCTGTTGGTATACTATTTTATGTGCCTTTGTGGTTTACTTGTTGGGCATGAAAAGCTGGTTGGTCTAGGCTTCAGATTCTCTCTTTTGATTTTATATTGGAGTGGCCAAATTGCTTTTGTCTTCAGGAGTTCCCACAGAGGCAGAAGTGAGATGAGGCTCAGATGCTATCAGGCTTTCCCCTAAGGTATGGGTCCCTCCAAGAAAGAAGCTGCCCTCAAGGATTTGAGGGCTGGGCTGGCCTGGGAGAAGGGCCCAGGCTAGATGCTGGTCTCAGAAGCTGGTGGCTGTGCCACCCAGGGAAGTAAAGGGAGGTGAGGGTGGGACCAGGCCTAGAGGGTTCTTGGAGGCCACAGGGAGGAAATGGGTTCGTCCCGGTGCAAAGGATCAGGAAACAGTGGCGGTTCTGGGCCAAGAGGTTGGCCCTGGTGTCTGGGGTGCCAAGGCATGAGATGGGCCTGTACCCAGCCTAGGAGGAGAGATTCAGTGGGGGAGCTGAGAGGGTGAAAGAGGCTGTGGGAGTCAAGTCACGCTGGGAGTGCTGGACTTACCCAGGGAAGGTGCTGGTACCAGGATACTGGAGGCTGTGCAGCCCAGGAAACAACGGGATATGAGGGTGGGACCTGGTCCAGAGGGCTCCTGGGGACCAGGAAAGGTGCTGGCACCAGGCCGCCCAGAGGCTGTGCAGTCCAGGGAAGTAAAGGGAGGTGAGGGCAGGACCAGGCCCAGAGGGTTCCTGGGGGTCCGCAGGGAGGAACTGGGTTGGTCCTGATGCAGAAGATCAGGAAGCAGTAGTGGCTCTGGGCTGAGAGGTTGTCTCCAGTGTCTGGGGTGCCAAGAAAAGAAATGGGCCTGTACCCAGCCTAGAAGGAGAGAGTCGGGGGGTGAGATTGGAGGGTGAAAGAGGCTGGGGGAGTCAAGGTGGCATGGTGGGTGCACTGGACTTACCCAGGGAAGGTCCTGGGACCAGGACACGGGGAAGCTGTGCAGCCCAGGGAAGTAAAGGGAGGTGAACCTATCAACGGATTTTTAATAATACTTCCTTAGCTCTTGCTTTCACAAGTTTTTTTTATTTTTATTTTTTCTTTTTAATTGAGCTTTTGTACATTTCATACAACCACTCTTGATCAAATTTAGACCCCCTCTCCCATCTATGCCCCAACACATCCCTCCCCAAACCAATCCCTCCTTCATGCATTCTGACATACATGTCAAGCCAATCCTGTTAAGCATTTGTACCCAAATGTCCTCGGTGCAAGTTCATCCACTGGAATCTAGTCAGCCTATCTAAATATCACAAGTAAGGTCTACTCTCCTTCACTGGTAATAATCAGTCTCCAACAGTTTCCAGGCTAGGTATGGCCCCCCATCCTATTCCTTCACATGGGTCTTGTGCTCCATACCACCATTGCCACAGGCTTACACCTGTAAGGTTCCAGTGGCCTGAAAGCCTCTGTTTTCCTATGTTCATGGACCAAGCTTTACAATCTTTCTGCCCTGTCTTCTGCAATGGTCCCTGAGCTGTGGGTGGGTGAGGTTTAATATAGGAGTCCCATCCAGGGACACATACTTTGCAGTCTCTTATTCTCTAAAGTTGGCCAGTTGTGGCCTTCTGTGTGCATTGCACTCTGTTGTATAAGGAGGTTTTGTTGGTGAGAGTTGAGGGATGCACTAGCATTCTTTCTTCCCCCATTCCACTATGTTCCATTAGCCTTAGGTGTACAGGCTCCACTATAGATATGTCACATGGGACTGGAGTCTTTCAGATGCATATTCTCCATGTGTGACTGGCTGCATAACTCTACAGTAGCCTCTGTCTGTTGCACAAAGAATCTTATTTGATGAGAGGTATATGAAACACTTGTCTGGAAATATAAGGGTCCATATTTAGCATATGGTAAGAAATTTCATTTGTCTAGAGATATGTCAGAGACAGGTTTTCTCTAGGATCTCTGACCTCTCCAGCCATGTGGATTTGGCTGGGCTTATAATGCCACCCCTGAGTTCACTCCAATTGAGAGAATTTTAAGTCCAATTATATAGCTGTTGCTTAACCGCCCCCTCCCCCCCCAGATAGCAGTGCCACTACTGCACCAGTGATCTTTTACTTAACAATTTACACATATTTTAGAGCAAAAGATGGGCCAGGCACTATAAAACAATGAAGACTGACACAAAATGTTTTGACTCTCACAAGCCTCTACTTTACTGGGAAGAAAGACTGTAATTCCTTAAATAGACACACAGCATCTCGGAGGGATGGAATCAATACAAGAATTAAAGACAGGCAACAAGAAGGGTGAGCTTCTGTGAGGTCCCTTGGCTGGAAAGATCAGGAAGCACCTCTCAGAGAAGCTGGTATTTGAGGAGCCTTGAATGTTGAAACGAGCCAGGTTCATAAGGATGTTAGAGATGAGAAGGCCAGGTACAAGTAATACCAAATTCCCAAGACTTGAAATAAAACGAATTGCTGAAGAGGTGGAGAGCGAGGTCTGATCGCTGAAGAGCAAAGAATGAAGGCCAAGTCAGAGGCGGGATCAGGAAAGCCAGCTATCAGCCACTTTTGTTTGGGTTTTGTTTATCTGTTTCATTTCTGAGAGTTGGCTTTTGTAGAAGCATAACACATGCATGCTGGACTCAACATAGTGCATATAGTACTGTCAACACTGAGAACATGAACCGAGCTGCAGTGAATCAAAAGTAAACATGCAACAAGGAGTTTTAAAAATCTGTGCACCCGTATGCACTGATTTTCCTTCTCCTTCTGGGACATTCTTTTCTCCATCCATTAATTCACGTTACTTTTCAAACACATTGCAAGGTAAGATTTTAATTTTAAGAAGTTTTTCACTCTGGTGTGTGTGGAGTAGAATCTCATTGCAAATGTACTTTGTATTCTTCTGATGATTGACACTTTGAAGCATCCCTGTGCACCTTAACACCCATTTGTTCCTCAGTTGCAGAAGGTGTGCTTAATGCTTGCTTCCTTTCACTGTGTTGCTGTGCTTTCCTCTTTGAATTTGTAAGTGTTCTTTAGCTCCTCTGGATTTCTTTTTGTTTTCAGACATATATTTTTGCAAGTACTTTCTCTCCCAGACTTGATGATTTTTTTTGTCTTTTTGCATGTGTACATGTATAGTGTGTCTGCATGTGTGCATACGTGTGGGTACAATGTAGGGACATGTGTGCATGTGCACCTGGAGGTTAAAGGCTGACATCAAGAATTCCATTACAGAGTTTGAGAGATGGCTGAACATTTTCAAGTATTAGCTTTTTTCGCAGAGGACCTGAGTTCAGTTCTCAGCACCTACATTCTGGCTAATAACAGTCCTTAGCTCCAGTTCCAGGGGATCTGATGCCCTCTTCTGATCCCCGTGGACACTGCATGCACATGGTGCACTTACATACATGCAAGCAAAACATTCAAACACATAAAATAAAAATAAATATATTTAAAATAAAAAGAAAAAATGACATTCTTCCTTGACCACCCTCCACCTTATGCATTGAGACAGGGTCTCTCAGTTGAACTAACTGGCTGATTCAGCTAGTCTAGCCAGCTTGCTCTGGCTGAGATTACAGGCAGGCCACTACACTCATCCCACACTTTCATGGGTATTGGGGATTTGAACTGTGGTCTCACCAAGAGGTTTACCCATTGAACTATCTCCCTAGTCCCTTGATTAATTTTCTTAATAGTGTCTTTTGGTGAGTAGTGTCCCTGTCATTTTAACATAGTGTTGATTATGAAAATTACTAATATGTTGTGAGAATTATGAACATTAGAAATATAAACTCATATAGAATAAGGTAAAATGCAATTCATTAGTTAAATGAGAAAAAGACAATAACCATGGATTGAGACAGAGCTTTTAGTTGCAAAGGTAGTTTTTCTGTTTGTGGGATATATATTGCATCAATCTTGAATTTTTTTTTTTTTACTCAGAATGAGTGTATGAAAAAGAAAAGTAATGGATGTTATCCAGGAAAAAAAAGACACTGGACAATTCTTTAAGTAATTTCCTTAGTAGATGACTTCCTATTTGAAAGAAAAAAAAAACACACAAAGCAAAAAAGACTGTGATGGATGTTTTCATCAAAAAAAACAGGAGCACCGCTCAGCGTGGTGACCCACATCTTTAGTCCCAGCACTCAGGAGCTAGAGGCAGGTAGGCCTCTTTGAGATTCAAGCCATCCTGGTCTGCATAGCAAGTTCCAGATCAGCTGGGGCTACAGGGAAACGTAATGGATAAGGGAATAGGAATAATGGAGAGAGAGAGAGAGAGAGAGAGAGAGAGAGAGAGAGAGGAGAGAGATCTAAAACACTTGAGTACTTAGAAAGAAAGTTCATAAGACAGGTCTTTCTGTGTAGAAGATTGCCAGTGGCCAAGTAGTAGCAACTAAAGGATTAAACATGACTGTTACTTGGAAGTGGTTCTGTTTGTCCAAGCTCAACCATCTTTGATAGCATCCCACAGAAAATTGACTAGATTATCCTAGACAAATGCAAATTTGCAAAGTACTTCACCATACTGTTATACAACTCATTTTCAAAAGCAGAGAGAAGTTACTTAACTGGTAAATGAATGTTAGTCTTTTTTCTTGTTTAAAAGATATACCTCCCTTCCCCTCATCTCCTTCACTAAATAAACTAGTTGTCTCAATGACTCCAACTAATGATGAGCATTTGTTTTGTTTCCTTATCAGCCCTATAAAAATGTTTTAGAAAGGTTTTTTTTTTTTTTAAAAAAAGGTGAACTGCTTGAACCAAAACCAGGGAGAAAAATGAAATCTTGGGTACACACCTCTAGGAGGTCTGAGACTTTCATGTGATGTTTATTCAGTCTCACTGGGACCTAGATGGATGGTCTGAACAGCTTACTGGTTACTTGTCAATCTTATCAGTTTTACCAGTTCATTTTGAATGGTGTTGGGGTATATGTATTACCATAGACTAGCCTCAAAGGAGTATATCTGTTGCAGTCTGTCTCTGCCTCCCTCTGCTGGGATTAAAGATGTGTGCCACCAAGCCTGGCTGAAGAAGGGAATTTTTAACACAGGTTAAGTATCTGTGATTATCTTCTACAGGACAAGCACTTTATTGAGCTCTAGAAAGAAAACAAAGTGTAAAAAAAGGGCCAGCATGATGGCTCAGTAGCTTAGTAGGTACAGGTGTTTGTTGATCAAGCTTGACAACCTGAGTTTGATCTCTGAAATCAACAAAACAAAGCTGGATGGAATCCTACAGCCAGATGTGAGACAAAGACAGGAGAACTGCCCATATCTCAGGCCAGCTAGTTTGGAATATGAGGCATGGCAGAAAAAGAGAGACCCTGACTCAAAAACAAATGGAAGGAGAGAACTGACTCCCCAAAGTTGTTTCCTTACCTTCACATGCCTGCCATGCCATGCATACACCCACACACACACATGCACACCCACTGTCTCCAGAGTTCTCTTGGGGTCTCTTGCACGATCAGACAAACCATGTAATATATTTTTATGTGACTTTATTATGGTTTATATCCTCAGGCGGGGGGAGGGGTAAATGGGAGAATTTACACAGAGACAAGCACTCTTGCACCGGCTCAGAGCCCGCCACTTCAGATGCTCCAGCAGCTGCCCATAGTCTCCATTAACTTTCGCCCATGCATCTTGGGCCCGCAGTCTCCTCCCAGGTCAGTAAATGCCCCTCTTGCATCTACGCAGTTGAGGCACCAGGGCCATCTCTCCCCACACCCACTGTGGGCATTCCTCCCAGCTTGTGGCTTCTGTCCCAAGATGGTTCAGAAAATCCCTCCCCAGTCCATTTTCCACAGCAGGCCCGGCCCCTCAGACGAACCAATCACCTGGGTGACACCCACACACATACATACATGCACACACACACACATACACACACACACACACACAGTACTGAGATTTAAAATTAAAAATTCTTAAAGAATGCATAAAGGGTGAGAGAGATTGCTCTGTGGCTAAGTGTACATACTGCTCTTGTAGAAGACCCAAGTTAGGTTCTCAGCATCTATACCTTGTGGTTCACAACCACCTGTAACTCCAGCTCCATGGAATCTGATGCCTCCTTCTGGCCCCTGTGGGCACCTGCACTCATATGCACATACAAATATACATAATTAAAAATAATTTAGGATAATTTAGTTGAATAAAGATCCAGGTATTGGGCATTCAGGGTCACTCTAAATGTCTTTTTTCTTTTAAATTCCACTTTCTTTAGTAAAGCTATTTTTTTAAAACATATTTTATTTATTATTTTATTTTATGTTTATGCGTATATTGCCTGCATATATGTAAGTGTATGTATGTATGCAATGGCCCATGGAGGACAGAAGAGGCTGTCAGATCCCCTGGAACTGGAGTTATGGGTAGTGTTAGCTGCCATATGGGTGCTGGAATTCAAATCCGGGTCTTCTGCAAGAATAGACAGTATTCTTAACCACTGAGCCATCTCTCCAGCCCAGTAAAGCTATTCCTCATGCAGAAATGTGATATTGAAACATCTCTATTTGTCTTTAAAAATTCTTCAGTCCTCAGGAATCGTAAGCCAAATAAACTCTTCCTTCTATAACAAAAATTCTTCATAAGGCAAACCCAAATGCCAGACTACTCATAAGTAATGTTCACGTGTTATTCTTTGCCTGAGGTTGTAGAATTCTTGGATCATAGAACATGAGGCCTGGATACACTTTGATGAATACCTGATCTCACTGCTTCATGTTTATATAATTACTTTGATCATCATGCTGACTGAAACCTGATAAGAAACGATTAAGGAGAGAAGGGTTTATTTTGGCTCACAGTTTGAAGGCATTACAGCCCATCATGTCCGAGAAGGCATGTTGGTAGGATCAACTCACACCTAGGGAAGTGTGGACATCAGGCAGCTGGTTATATCACCTTGGCAGTCAGAAAGCAGAGAGGGAACCTAGGCCAGAGCCCATGATGTCTACCCCAAAAGCTTGCTTCCTAAAAATCCCACAACTTGCTGAAACAGTGCTAGCAGGTAATAACCAAGCATTCAAGTGCATAGGCTGATGGTAGACATTTCACACCCAAATTATCACAATGTTCAAGTGTGGAATCTGAGTCATAGACGGCAATGGAATCATCCCAGAAATCATCCCATATCTCATTGATGGTAAATATGTCTCTGCTGAGGGAACAGATCATTGACAGGCATAGGGGTCAAAGGCATGCCTTTGAGTTTATTAGTACTATGCTACAATTAACTGATTGTTATGGTTTGGATATAAAATGTCCCCAGAGGTTCATGGGTTAGATACTTGGCCTTCAGGACAGCAGAGTTCAGAAAAGAGGCCATTAGAAGTGATTGGATCATGAAGGCTCTAACCTCATGAATGGATTAAACATTGATGGATTCATCACTTAATGGGCTAGTCAGAGATGGGATCCAGCTGGAGGAAGTAGATCATAGGGAATATGACTCTGAAGGATATATTTTGTCCCTAGTTATTTTTTCTCTGTTTCCTGTCTGCGGTGAGGTAAGCAGCCTCCTCTGCCACACACTCCAGCCACCATGATATTCCCTGTCACTTCATTTCCAAAGCAATGAAGCTAGTCAGACTTAGATCGAAACTATGAGCCCAAATAAACCTGTCCTCATTTAAGTTTATTTGGTCATAGTGACTGACAACTGACCAACATACCTAGTTCCAACACTTAGTTGGAAAAGAAAGTATCTGGAAAAAAATACTTTTAAATAATGTATCTTAGATAACATGCTTTGGGAACTCTCTGCATACCTAGTTATTTATAAATACAGAATAAAATACAACTTCTTTCTTAAAATACCTGCCCCAAATCAATTGTTTTTTCAAACAAAAAGCTTAAAGATGTCCTAGCTTCATATATACCTATGAGTCATCTCCAAGTCCTGTCTCAAAGTCTCTCAAGCTCAATGTGCACAAACTCTTTGTTGCCTTCTGGTCCTTATCCTTTATCTCACAGTCTAGTAGGGCTGTATTTTAAAAATGACTATCAAAGAAATACTATACTCATGCAGTTAATTCCAAGTGGCCTCATCTTGAGTCGTCTACTATCTGACTGCCTGCCAAAATCACTGGCAAGAAAACTAAGATGCTTAGATGACGAATGCAAGAAGCAAGCTGGGCATTCATTTCTTTGTGTTTTCTAAAGTCTATTCCTGCATGATTTTGAACAGAAAGCTACGTACCTAGTAAGAGGTATTCTACCAGGGAGCTCCCTTATTTACCCATATCCTGTGCATCAGGACATAAATACCTGGAACATGTTCCCTACTCACCCACCCCTGGTCGTTCACTTAAATATTTTGTTATCTGATTCTTCCAGAATGACCCTTTAGATTCTTAGCTAATAAAGCTTCCAAATGTCCTAACTACCCACAGCCTTATCTTCCCCTATTTTGTAACTATCTCACCCCATGGTGCAGCAACCAAATGTTTTGGTATAAATACAAAAACAAGAACAATAAATAAGATCATATGTAAGATCATCATAAGTAAGGGAAATATGTGGTATAGGGTAGCATGGCAGTTTGTCAATGACACCAAGAACCCAGTGACCTTCAGCTTCTCTCCTACAGTAGTCCAACCATGTTGATGCATCATCTTAACAATGTCAAAATATCATCATAGCCGGACTGAAGGCTGGAGGGCGATACGACACACCAGCTGCACCTATCACATTAAGAAAAGCACACGCTTCCTCAGAAATCTAATTAGACTTAACTGAATTTTTTTAAATTTTTTACTTCATTTTTATTTGAATGTGTGTGTGTGCATGTGCGTGTGCGTGCATGTGTGTGTGTGTGTGTGTGTGTGTGTGTGTGTGTGTGTACATGAATGTGAGTCCCCATGAAGGCTAGAAGGTGACATTGGATGCTCTGGACCTGGAGCTAGAGGAGGTTGTAATCCACTCAATGTGGATACAAGGAACCAAACTCAGGGTCCTCAGCAAATAGTATATGCTCTTAAGGGCTAAGCCACCTCACCAGCCTCTTGCATGCATTCTTCTCTCAAGTACCTTTGCCCCATGTCCCTCTGAGAAGCAAGGGACTCTAAGGACATTGCCCCTCTGAAGCAGTATCCTTCCATTTCAACTTACGATGAACAAACCAAGAGCTCATATTTTACACTTTCCATGCGCCTAATTTCTTCCCTTTAGCGGATGCTTAAGCCAATAAATATAACTGAACATGAACAATGTAGTGGTTTCTGAAGACAAAAGGTTGTATAGCAGGGAAGGTATGAATAGGGAAGGTTTATGACTGTAATCTACCTCACTCCTCTGACAACTTGCAGAAAGGGATGAAGGAAATGATGGAAAAAAGCCCAAAATTATTAGATACATTTCCCCAAAATAATACTAAAAAGAACAAGGAGTAACTTCAGTTCCTACAAAAGTCTGTATGAACATGAAATGTGACTTTACAATAAAATATGAAAAGATTTTGATAATTCTAAGTTGCTCAAAGAGCAAGTTAACATTACTATAGTAAGTTAAACTTTATTTTTGAAACATCAAAGTAACTGAATTCAGTTTCAGTTGAATGGTAGCTATATCATCAATATTTTATGTACAGAAAATGTATTGTTTATTTTATAGATCACATTTGTCATTTGAGACAATCCTTTTGTCTTTGGGTTTAAGACATTTTGAGGAGTGTTGAAAAGGGTATAGATCTTAAAGTATTTTATAAATAAAAATGCCTTAAACAGTGAAATCTTGAAGTGCATGTAACAAAACTTTTAAGTTATTTTAAACGAAGGAATAAGAAAGATTATTTGCTTTGTGGTAAATCAACTCAAGGGATGAGTGAGTCATGAAAATAAGTGATTTCATGAGCAAAGGGTGAACTTGAGGGAACTAGAGTGGTATCTGTTAAGCAAACCAAGCAACCAATGAAAACAGTAATTCAATCAAATGAAATGTGGGACTCTGGGTCTGTTCCTGGCTGACCTCTGATTCTAATGTTTGTGTGTGGCTCGCTTGCCTGAGATCTTATAAAATAGTGTGGCCAAGGAGAGAGCTCTGGTCCACGTGTCCCAAGGACTCATTCAGGGCCACGCTTTTCCCAGTACCATGACATGTTTCCACAGGGTGTATATTTTACCTTAAAAAAATGGGATGAGCTTCAAGGACTTGCCATGTGCTCGAATCCTCTATGAAAAATTTTTTTCAATGTCCAACATAGAAGCTCTTGATAGCTTCATTTTCTAGATGGGAAAATGGATATACTACAATGTTGAATAACGTAGTTGAGGCTTACCCATGGAAGTATAAGGAACCCAGATAGGTGTGGAGTTGGGATGGAGATCTTTCTGCCTTTGAAGTTTATCATTCCTGATTATATTACATAGCCTCCATGGGATGTTCTTTGTAACCCGGGAAAGAGTTTAAATGCCTTGAAGAAGCAACTTGTGTGTGAACATTTTAGATATGACATCAAATGCACTGGAGGATGTAGCTCAGTGGTAGAGTGTGTAGATACAGGGTCAAATGTGTCACAAGAATGGCTGCAGGAATAAAGAGCCCCGGCAATGATGATGGGAAAGCATCCCCTGTATGACGGCTTCTCCTCTTTTACATGCTCAGTTCTCAACCTCCTAAACCCATCGCTGCATCCACACAGCCCATGGCTCCTCTTGCTAAACTCCTTCAACACTTTCTTCTTTTGCTTTCTGGGCAATGGTTTGTCTTTATTGTTCTCCCACTCTCTGCTAAAGCCTTCGTAGGTTCACCTCATCAGCTTGGGAAGGATGGCAGTGAGGCCACAATCAAGCCCTTGCCTCCTATATTTATGCCTGAAGGGATAGCATCAAGCGACTTGGCTTTATCAAAACTCCATCTATAGGGGCTAGAGAGATGGCTCAGTGGTTAAGAGCACTGACTGCTCTTGCAGAGGACCCTGGTTCAACTCCCAGCACCTATGTGTTGGCCAAAAGCTACCTGTAACTCCAATTCTAAGTAATACAAAGCCCTCTTCTGAGCTCTATGGGTATTGCATGACATGGGTGCCCTTAGACACATGTAGGCAATATACTCATACACATAGAATAAAAATATTTTTTAAAATGCCATCTATAGGAGGATGGCTTTAGCATTTGTCTTTCTAGTCCTGATCCCTTTTCTGAAGTCCGGTGTGTAGATCCACACTATTATTTGAAAAGGTTAGTAAAAGTCTGTTTTGGCATGCAGTTTTTCTTCAGATTTTAGAAATCTATAGTACAGGTTGCCCTCAGCTAGACTTGGGGGTGTCACCAGTACTCAATGACATGAATACTTGTGCAACAGCATAGCTTTTCACACCAAATTAAATAAACAATGCCTATAAATAGCCTCACATCCATTCAAATCAATCTACTGTCAAATGAGAAATAAAATCTCCTCGTTTTCTTCCTATATTCATATTCTGCCTTATAGTCCAAAGCACTATTAACATGTGCATGTGTGTTTGTGTGTGCATGTTTGTATGTGTATTTCTGTATGTGCATGTCTATGTGTATTTGTGTGCATATGTGTGCATGTATGTGCTTGCGTTTGTGTGTCTGCTTGTGTGTATTTGTATGTATATGTATGTATTTATGTCTGTATGCATATATGTATTTGTATTTGTGTTTGTGTGTGTGCACATGTGCATGTGGAGACCAGAGACAACCTCAGGTCTCATTCCTTGGGAGTCATCTGCCTTCTTTTGTGAGACAGGGTCTCTCATTGGCTTAGAACTTGCCAAGTATACTAGGCTGGTGGCCAGGGAGCCTCAATGGTCTGCTTGTCTCAGCCTCTCCAGGGCTGGGATCACACGCATGCACCACCACACCTGGTGCTTTTTTATGTGGGTTCTTGAATTCAAACTCAGGTCTTCATACTTGGTAAGCACTGTGCCACTGAGCTATTGCCCCAGTCCAGCTCTTGGTATCTCTTAAAAGTATGTGGTCAGAGTCACTGGTTTAAGGTCTGACTTCCTTAAACCCATGAGAGCAGATGCCTGGCATTGTTTGCCCAGTCTTAGGCTTAGGACTTGAACACATAGCTGGTGTGCAGTAGCTACTAAATGGAGGAATGACTGAATCTCAAACTGCATGAAGATATGGTCAAGACAGCCACTTTCCTTTTGCGTGATTCCACTGAGTATTACTGAATGTTGTATTTCTAGTTGTTTAATGTCAGAGTTAGCTCATTGATTCAAGTAACATTGAAGAAACATTGGTTGGCACTCCAAGGCCTCTTGAATATTCACTAATGATATTCTTAGGCTCATTTAAAATGAGTAATTTGATGCTCAGAGAGGCTAAAGAACTAGTTCCTGGTTACCAGAGACCAGTCTCTAGCACAATTAAGAACAGAGCCCAGGCTCGAGAGATCTTTCATCTCCTTTCTCTCAAACCTCCGCAGATATATAAAGTATTCATGGAATGTTGAGTGGCTCAGAAATTTTAATAGCCTGGCTTATTAGAGTATCATAAGAAACATAACCTTTTTGTCACTAAGCAATGAATATTGTTTTCATAAGAAATCAGGAACTTAATTCTTTTAGACTATAAAATGTCCTTTACATTTCAATTTGTAAAAATGTTCTAAAGTAAATATGCAGCAGGAACAGAGCTGCGAAATGCTCTTAGGTTCCAAGTTAATACGTTTGTCTTTATAGGCCATTTCCCAATAACTTTGATCCTAAGATGTGCATGTAAATATATGTTTAAACATGAGTTTTAATAAAGAATCAAGTACTGTATATGTTAGAGCTCACATTTCGTACTGTGTATTGTCATATACATTATATATATTATGAATACACATACACAATCAGAATGAAGAATGCTCTCATACCCAACACTTACCAATTTCAAGAGCTTTAAAATGTCACTTAATTCCAATGAAAGATAATACTCTTAACAATTGCTTTGATTGGGTTTTCCCTGCTTGTTTCAATGGCTTGTGGCAAATTCAAGATAATCCTGTTTTTACTAGGTTATATAGTTTAATAAATCTATTACAACATTAAACACAAGCATGTCTGCCGCTTATGATCAGGGACTGTGGATTCAAGCTCGCCCACTTGAAATCTTAGTCCTGCCTCTTACTAGTTTTGTGACCCCGAGGCATGTCACTTAAGCTCTCTGAGGTTTGTTTTCCTCATCTATAAAATAGAGGTTAAAATCACAGCTACCTTAATGTTATTTGAGGTTTGATGTATCAATGCATGTAATGTTTAGAATAATGACTAAGGGGGCTGGAAAAATGGCTCAGCTGTTAAGAGCACTGACTGCTCTTGCAGAACACCCAGGTTCCATTCCTGGCACCCACATTGCAGCTGACAACTTTCCATGGCTCCAGTTATAGACATACAGGCAGTACCTTCATACACATAAAATAAAAAATAATAATAATAAATAGAATAACGACTAAGGGGGCTGGAGAGATGCCCTCTTCTGTCCTCCGTGAGCACTGTGTGCACATGATGTACATAAACTCACACAGGCCAACACACATGCACATAAATTAAAGAATGAATAAATCTTAAAAAATAGAATAATGTCTGACACCCGAATGTTCAGTGTTGGCTGATTCTGTGATGCAACTAAGAAACCATTATTATACCTAGCCGCACCATCACGCAGCAGCAGAAGCGTGGGTATTCACACATAGAAAGCTACAGAACTGTTGCATTCGTGTGGTTATATATAGATGTAGGAAAAGATTCATAGCTATGTCGCCAGTGAACTCAGTAGCTCTGTTATTTTTATGGTTTCTTAATGGAGACCACAGAAGTACATAGGAAATCTGAGAGTGTGGCTCCAGCGACCTACTACAGTTCAGTTCATATTGAAAATCCCTTAAGCAGGGCACTAAACTTTCCATATTGTTAGAATTCAGTCCTTCCAAAGGAAGCCACTGCTTGGCCAGAACATAGCAGCTGCCTGACAGGTGTTGAGAAATCTGAGAATGGGCAGGGGAGGGGGTGAAATTCCCTGCAGAGAGCAGCACACTCTTCCAATACGTTATTGAGAAAAAAAAAGGAAGCAAGGAAAATAAAGCAAGCAGCATCTCAGCAGAAAGTGAAATGGAGCCAAATCCAGAGACTTGCCTCTTCTGTGAGCTGCAAGGTTTCAAGTCACTTTAATCTGAGGAGAAATTTGCTTCTTTCTTAGCATTAGCATGGATGGAAAGTGGCCTTCTCCCTTGACTTTCATGGAAGCCACAGTATCAGGAAGCTCTGCATTTGCTGCAACTGCCTGCTGTGAGTTAAAGCAGGGTTGATAATACTGATTTCAGGCACACAGTGAAGGTGGCAAAGCCCTTCCTATGTGCAGAAAACATCCTCCAGAAAGGACCTTGGGAACCGTCATGAGGAAGTCTTATCTAAACCACTTGGACACTTACCTTTGTGGTTCAGGGTTTCTCAGTAGTTCGTGTGTGTGTGTGTGTGTGTGTGTGTGTACACATATGGGGGTGAGCATCTGCACATACACATGCATGACCACACGTGTGAAGGCCAGAGGACAACCTTGAGTATCATTCCTCAGGCATCATCCATCTAACAGTTGTAACAGAATCTCTCATTGGCTTAGAACTCACCACTTGGGCTAGGCTGGCTGGCCAGGGAGTCACAGAGATCTTGTCTCTGCCTCCCCAGTGCTGAGACTACAATCATGCATCACCATACTTTGATTTTTTTCAAATGTATGTTCTGACAATTGAACTCTGGTCCTCATGTTTGCATAGAAAGCACTCTACTTACTGAACCATCTCTCCAGCCCTGTCTGTAGCTCTTTAACTAGTCATTTCACATTTTCAGAGTTTCGTTTATAAAGTACAGTTGTTAACTGATAACATCATTTAATCTTTAATATTTTGGATTCTATGCAGCTAGCATTGAGCTAGATAGTGTCAAGTCTGCAAAAGAACCCAACAGGTCTCAAGGAACATAGAATTAATTTTGATGGGAATTTAAGAACATTAAAATATCCTAGAGCAAGCCAAGAGAGCATATAATAGACACCTTGGCTAGTTGCCTGTATTTCTCATTAGAATTTAAATTATACCTCTTGTACTCTGTTACGCCAGGATAGTGCCTGTGACATAGTGGGCACTCGAGTGTTTATTAATTAATGAGTAAGAACCTAGTGTGTATTATATATATATATAAATTGATAGAAATACTGAGTTTTGAAATAACTCCACTAGAACTCAAACCGAAATATTAACATAAAGAATTGTGGAAGAAACTTGTTTGATGAGAGGCTTCACTGAACCCATTTGCTCCTCTCCTTGGGTGTGTAAGAGACTGCCTCTCCCAACTATTAGTTGAAGTCATGTGACTGAGTTTTTTGTGTAAATCTTGTCTAGGAGCATCCTTTGAAATCTCTTATCTTATGTAAAGAGATTCCGACAGGGCCTGAAAATTTCAAGATTCTGTCAGAATGCCTTTGGGGGACATTCTGAGAAGTCCTCTTCCTGCTCCTGGTTTCAAGGAGTCTAGCATTTCTGCAAACCACCACTCTGTCTGAGAATAAGCCAGTAGAACATGGGCTCGCTGTCTTGAGTGTGAGCAATAGTTTGTGTTTAGCCGTTAATAGAGATCTGTAACATGTCAATAAACTCAGAAGGCCAGCACCTGTGTTACCTAGCATCATCTGATATGGTAGGTTGACCTCAAGCAACTCAGCAGTCTGAGCCCTGACTATGTGATATGCAAACTAACTAGACAGTCTCCACAAGATGATTAACAACAGGGTCTTTTGGAACAGTCTCAATTCTCTGCCTCATTTCCTATCTGGACTTAATATACCTTGACCTGGAAGTTAATGTAAGGAAGACTCATTCTGTCTTTACAAAGTTTAGGGAGAGGGCACAAGGACAGAAAGTCAAACGAATCACCATTTACTTAATTCACTCTGTGCCTTGGATAAAACCTAGAACTTAACAAAACTTTCACAACAGTCTTTTTTTTTTTTTTTTCCATATGATGGAAGGAAAGAATCAACTCTTTCAAGTTGTCTTCTGGTCTCTGCATGTACAATGTGGCATGTATGCACATACATACACAAAATAATAAATAAACGTAAAAAAGATGTACTAACTAGACATTCAATCGTGCAAGTTACTTTTTTTGTTTTAGAGACAGCATCTCCCTGTAGCTCCAGCTGTCCTGGAACTCACTAGTAGACCAGGCTGGTCTTGAACTCACAGAGATCCGCCTGCCTCTGCTTCCCAAGTACTGGGATTAAAGGTGTGCGCCACCACACACGCAACAGTCTTTTAGAAATAACACTGTCATCTCTCTCCTACAGGCCAGAAAACTCGAATGAAACACAGAGAGGCAAAGTCATTTCTCTAAGACCACACAGAAAGAAGTCAGTAGCAGAGATTTTATGGAAATCCAAGACTGCCTAACATTATTTTCTGGGAGATTCTGAGAAAAACAACAACAACAACAAAAAAAAAACAAACAAGGCTGGTAATATTAAAGAAAAGAGGGAGAGAGGAATTGTTCAGAGAGTCCAAGAGAGACTCAGAAGTTGGGACTTGAGGGCTGCAGAGAAGAAAAGACTGCTTATTACCACTATAAATAGATCTGTATTTGGGGAAGAGTGTTAGTTTCAAAGCAAAGCCTTTGCTGCATGGGTTGCTTGGGGAGTGCTCAGGGGCAGCTGCCTGGCATTAGTGGGAACTATCCAGGCCTGATTTGAATATCCCTCAAGTCTCCTTCCTGTGTAGAGGCAGGTATGCCTTTGAAACTCAGCCTTCTAAACCCTGTCTGCGTGCTTGGAAACAGGCTCGTCAGAGGCACACAATCAAGGTATATTTACCCACCTCTTCACAAGCAAACATTTTTTTTCAAAGGTGCTTCTGATCCATTCGGGCACCTCATAAATGACAGAGCATGCACATTGCCATAGTTACCAAATCAGCAGCGGTGCTCCCATCCGTTTCTTCTTGGGTTGCAGAGCACTGATTGAGAGGCTACAGCAGACCAAGTGTGTGGAAAGCCTTCCTCTGCTTCCTTCTTATCCCTACCCCAGGCCCTGCTCTATTAGCATCTTAAAGGTACCAATTCATGAGTTAAAAATAAATCATGGATTTTTCCAGAACAACAGGACCAATATCTCAAAACAGGGCTCAGCATCATCAGTCAGCCAAGCAGAAGGGTCAGGGCCTTGATGAGCGCATGTAGTTTTCCATTCCTAGCATCTTTCTGTGACCCCACTTCTGTACCCAAACACACACTGATTCTAATCTTCACAACTAGATTAAGTCCAGACTCCTTATTTTGGCATAAAATATTTTATAATTGGCTCACAGACCAACTTTCCAACCTCATGACTCCTACTTAAAGACTTTATCAAAGTAACCTCCCTGAAGTCTTTGTAGCTCCATCAGATCCACTCACAACACATTTATTTTGCTTGAGCCAAGCCTTTGCTCGTTTGTCTCTTCTACCCATGAGCAGCAAAAGGGAAGGGGGCTGCATCTAACTCATCATCCTCATCTTTGACAGTGGTTTGCCAGCACTGTACATAGTACACATCAGGCACATATGGTGTTTGGTAACCTATTTCCGCCCCTCTCACCAAGCTCCATCTCAATAATTCCAGCCCACACCCAAATAGTAACTAGACAGTTCTGGAGATGTGCTCTGAATCCTGAGGCATCCATGTCTTTCCAGGATCTCTGAAATACCTTCAGCCTCCAACTACACTTCCTAATACCACAACAGACTTCTGTCTGAAGAAAGAGTAATCACCTTGCTCTCTACCATCAGTGTCGCTCTATCGCTAAGGGTTTCTGGGCTTCGCCAAGGCAGAGCTGATTTTTCTGTCTTTCTCAAATTCTTTCCTGAGCTATTGTGAGCTGAATGTGTCATCTGCATATTCCAAGTTTCTCAAAGGTAAGAACCTGTTGTGGTTCGAATGTGAAATGTTCCCCACAGGCTCGTGTTTGGACACCCGACCTACAACTGGTAGCTTTATTTGGAGTACTGTGGAACCCTTAGGAGGTAAACGAAGTGGATCACTGGGGGCAGGACTCCAGGTTTTATGAGCTGGCCCTACTTTCTGTTTACTCTCTGCTTCCTGACTTCCGACCACACTGTGCTCAGCCACCTTACACTCCTGCAACACTCTCCACCCTGATGGACTGCATTCTTTTGAACTTTAAACCAAAATAAATCCTCTCTTCCTTAAGTTGCTTTTGTCCCATATTGGGTCACAGCAATGAGGAAAGTAACAAATACAAAACTAAACCTGTGGTAGTTAATGGTGATGGTTGATAAAATTAAGACTTATCTTGTAAACACACCTCTGGGCAAGTCTTTAAGAGAGTTTATAGACTGGGATGTTGAGGTGAGACAACACGCCCGCAATATAAAAGGCATCATTCCACAGGCTGGAGTCCTGAACTGCATCAAAAAGGAAATACATCTCTCTGTGCTTCCTGGCTGTGGATGCAATGTGACCAGCTGCCTCAAGCTCCTGTCAACATGCTTCTCCTGGTGATAGACCGTCCCTTCAACCAGGAGTCAAAATAAATCCTTCCTTCCCCAAGTTGCTTTTGTCAGGCACATTTTGTCACAAGAAGAAAAGTAGCTAATACAAAACCTTATTCATCTTTCTGTCATCTAGCAGGTGCTAACATTTTATGTATGATTCAATATGGTGAGTGCTGGGCTGCATACATTTTGGTGGCACTTAAAGTTACGATGGAGCTATCAAAGTCCTGTCGACAGAGATTCACAGCCATGGTAATTCCAAAGCAAAATACATTGCTCATGTGTTTGTGGTATGGTGATATGAACACTTGTTTGTGTATGTTCAGATACACCACTGGGCTACCGATGCCTGAAGCACTCAGTATGATAACATGCTATACAAGTGTGTAGCCCAGGAGCAGTTGGATCTACCAAAGGGCCAGGTGGATAGCAGGCTCTACCATCGGGTCTATGCAGCTCTTTCTGGTGTTTGTAAAAGGACGATGCCTACCAGCACACCTCTCAGAAAATATCCCCATCTGTAAGTGCTGCGTGACTGTAGCAGAATGACCAGCAGTCTCTAAACCTGTTTGCAACTCACCTGCCTCAGGCTTCTTGCAGAAATACTACCTGTTCCCTGCCTCCCTGCCCTCACCTACCCATGACATCCTGTTTTGACAGCTCACTTCACTATTTATGCTTGAGTCCTAGGCTGTAAGCAGTTGCTCTGGAGGTTAGGGAGTGTGCTGAGTGATGCTTTCTGCACCTGGGATAGAGGCAGGGCTGGTTTTGAAGCAGTTGCCATTTGGAGCAGCCACCAAAGATCAATCACTACCCTTGTTCTTGCCAGGCTGTGAGTGGAGTTCTTGTTTTCAACCTGTCAGAAGAACACGACAGTCTCTTCAAATTTGCCTCTGGGCTAACATGACTGAAAAGGACTGGGGAGAAAAGGAAGAAAGAAAGGTAGGAAAAAAATCAACGAAAAAATAAAGAGAAAGCAATCCCCTCAAGGCTCCAGTTCCACAGAGTAGACCAAAACAATTTTTGGTCCAAACAGGTTTCTTTAATTACTACTAAGCTACTGTGTAATCTCAGGAAAACGATTTAATCCCCTTAAACTCCTCACTTCTTTGTCTACAAAGGGTCGGATTGAGGATTAAATGAGGTTTGGCATATTTCAAATGAAAAGCACTGAGTAGGGTCTAAGAAGATGCTCGGGAAGCAGAGGGACTGGCCATTGCCAAGTTGCTGGTAGTCATTCCACTGCCTGATCATGTTGTATTTTTGGCTTTAAGTCAGGACCCCTGGAAGAGACTCTCACAAGGGATTTGTGTGCAAGTGAATTAGAAAGGAAGTATTCCCAAAAGGAACCTGTGAGGGATCAGGAGGAGGCAGGCCAAGGAAGGGGAGGAGCCAAGCCACCGGGGCCTTTAGATGAGGTCTCGTTACTGGAATACACAGTATTTCTTAGTGGACGCCCTTATTCTGGACAAAGCGCTGGGCTTTTATTTTCTCTCACCTTCAGTAAGCGGCTAAGGTCATACCGGGAGAGCACACACTTCTAGGCAGTCTGAATCTATGTGCTTTGTTTTAGACATTTCATGCAGCCTAGGGTGGCCTCCGACTTGAACTTCTGATCTTTTACCTCCACCTGGGGTTGCAGATGGGTGCCACTAAACCAAGTTTAGCAGCTCTGGGGATCAAACTGAAAGCTCTGTGTGTGCTAGACAAGCACTCTACCATCCTCAGCCTATAGAACTCCACACATCTATCTAAGCAGCTCCAGAGGTCCAAGAGTTGTTGCCTAAAGAAAAGTAGTACAGGGACTAGAGAGATGGCTCAGTAGTTAAGAGCACTGGCTGCTCTTGCAGAGGACCCAGGTTCAATTCCCAGCACCCACATAGCAGCTTAACGACCATTCTAACTCCAGTTCCAGGAAATTCAGTACTCTATTTCTGACCTCCGCAGGCATTGCATGACACAGGTGCACAGGCAGGCAATACACTCATACACATAAAATAAGAATAATAAATAAATTTTAAAAAGAAAAGTGCAGACCTTTAGGAGCAAAGCGCAGAGAGGCCAGCATAGACCACCCAGGACAGGTAAGTAGGGTCCAGGGACAAACAGGCGGCTATCAGCTGTGTCCTCTGTGCTTTCAGCGAGGCACTTTGACACAGTTTTTTGAGATATACTTGATCTAGCAATATAGTGCACATATTTAGTGCATGTGACTTTATGAACTTGGACATATGCAAACACCCTTGAAAATGTCACCCCAATCAGTTTCATATATATCCCACCTCTGAGAGTTTCCCTGTACCCCTTCATGTTTAGACTCTGCTCGCCAGCCTTTCTCATACCTTCCCTCCCCCTTCTCCCTCTTCCCCTCTCGCCCTTCCTCCCTTTCCTCCTCCCTCCTTTCCATTCTTCATTTCTTCCTTCCTTGTACTTTATTTTGGCAGTAATAACACTTAGCACGTGGTCTACCCTCTTAAACCTTTAAAATCTTAGTGTTGTATTTTACAGCAGTTTTCTCAACCGTACCCTTCTCCCCATATCCCTCGGAAACAACCTGTGCTCTACTTGTGTAATTAGATGATTTTAGAAATGTACATAAGTGGGATCGTCTATTTGTCCTTTTTTTA
>NW_008342393.1:10548427-10548568 GCF_000622305.1 Nannospalax galili | reverse complement strand
GCCTTGAATTGTGAATAGGAGATGTGAAGGAGAAGGAAAGGGAAGAGTAATTAGCATTACAAGTTCTATCTCTATATATCTGGGATATATATTAAATTGATTGCGGGAACTAGAAAAAAGTCAGAACAGGGCAATTTTCAG
>NW_008342393.1:10441969-10547564 GCF_000622305.1 Nannospalax galili | reverse complement strand
GTGATACCTTAGGGTGGTTTTAATTTGCATTTTCCTAATTACTAACAATGTTGAAGACTTTTTGAGATGTTTCTTAGCCATCTTTACGTCTTCCTTTGAGAACTCTCTGTTTAGATCTTTAGCCCATCTTTTAATTGAGTCATTTGGATCTTGATTTTATATATTCTGGATGCTAAATCTCTGTCAGATGTGTCACTGGTGAAGATTTTTTCCCACTCTGTGGATTTGGTTTTCTCTTGACTTTTTTGATTGTTTCTTTTGCTATACAGAAGCTTTTTAGTTTAATTAGTTCCCGCTTATTGATTGCTGACCTTAATTCTTGAGCAACTTCTGTCTGATTTAGAAAATCCTTTCCTACACCTATATCCTGTAAGTTATTGCCAATATTTTCTTCTAATAGTTTCAGGGTTTCCAGTTTCACATTGAGGTCTTTGATCCATTTGAAGTAGACTTTTGTGCAAGGCGAGAGATCCCAAAAGTTCTACCAGAAAACTCCTAGAACTGATCAACACTTTCAGTATAGTGGCAGGTTATAAAATCAATCTACAAAAATCAGTAGCCTTTCTATATGCCAATAACAAGCAACTGGAGAAAGAATACAGGGATGCTCCCATTCGCAATTGCTGATATATATATAATCTTGGAATAAATCTGATAAAAGACACCAAAGATCTCTACAATGAAAATTTTAAATCATTAAAGAAAGAGATTGAGGAAGACACCAGGAGATGGAAGGACCTCCCATGTTCACGGATCCGAAGAATTAACATTGTGAAAGTGACCATCCTACCAAAAGCAATATATAGAGTCAATGCGATCTCAATTAAAATCCCCATGACATACTTCACAGAATTAGAAAAATGCATCCTTAAATTCATATGGAGGCACAAAGGACCCTGGATAGCCAAAGCAACCCCGAGCACAAAAAGCAATGCTGGGGGGATTACTGTACCAGATCTCAAAGTATACTACAGAGCCATAATCACAAAAATAGCATGGTACTGGCACAAAAACAGACACATAGATCAATGGAACATCAATGAAGACCCAAACCTGAGTACACACAAATTCATCCACCTGATATTTGACAAAGGTGCCAAGAACACACAATGGAGGAAAGACAGCAACTTCAACAAATGGTGTTGGCAAAACTGGATCTCCACCTGTAGAAGTATTTGTCCTTTTATGATTGACTGATTTCACTTGGTATGCCTTCCAGGCCCATTTATGTTGTTGTAGGTGCCAGGATAGCTTTTTTAAAGGTTAAAATAATATTCTGTTGTGCACATGCATTTGGTGGACAGTTGTGTTGTTTCCTTTTCTTGATTATTGTACATAATGCCTCAGGGGTAGTGCAGACATCTCTCTGAGATCCAGGTTTCAATTATTTTGGATACATGTCCATTAGTAGGATTGTATTGCAGAGTTGTTCCATTTTTAATGCTTTGAGAAACCACCATAAAAGTGTAATGTTTTTCATACACCATTTACACTTCTACCCACAGTGTACACGGGTTCCAATTTTTCCACCACCTTACCAACACTTGTCATTTTTTTTTTTTATGATAGCCATTCCAACAGGTATGAGGTGCTATCTCCTTGTGATTTGGATTTACATTTCCCTGGTGAATAATGATGCTGAACATTTTTTCACATACCTATTGGGCATTCGTCTGTCCTCTTTTAGAGAAATATCTGTTTAGGTTCTTTGCTTGTATTGAATTAGGTTAAAATTGTTTACTCTTGAATTAAAGGATTTTCTTATATCTTTTGGAAATGAACACTGTATATATGGTTTTTCCCAAATATTTTCCCTGCTCCATAGATTGCCTTTATCATTCCCATAACAAAGGGATGATTTTTCCCTTTGTTATGCAGAAGCTTTTGAGTTTTACATTACGTCTTCGTAATCAATAGCAAGAAGCTTTTCTCTTAAGTTTTCTTCTAGTAGTTTAATGGTTTTAGATTTCACATTTGTGTTTAATCATTTTGAGTTGACTTTATGGTATAAGATATGGATCTAACTTTATATTTTGCACGTGAATAACCAGTTTTTTTCTATGGAAGAGACTGTGCTTTTTCCATTGGCACCCTAAGCAACTTCTCAGTTGATCTTCACTGAAACTCTGTATTAGGCAATCAAGGTTTCACTTGGCTTATTGGGCAGGTTAAAAGATTGAGATTCAGAAAACGTAACAGAATTTTCTCAGTCACCCATTCATGCTGAGAAGGAACACTGGCACTATCTTCCTGACTCAGTCAAAATCTGCTGTGGAAAGAAGTTTGGAAAGTACCTAAGTGCTCTAGGGATCTTACAACTGTTAGTAATAACTGGGTTCATGATGTAACATGGAGCATGAGGCACAGAGGAGTGCCACACAGTGATGGTCTCTTTATTAGCTGGTGGTCAGAGAGGGGCTAACACCCATAAGAGTTCTTGACCCCAAGGGGAGGAAGAGTGGGATTTATAAAGCTTAAAACCACAATTACATCATGCCAGGGGCAAAGCCAATAGCCATAGTTACATTAGCTCTTTATAGTTACATCAGATCAGAGACAGGTCAGTTAACAAAGGTGTTTTCAGTAAACAAAAAGTTTCAGTGAGGAAAAACAAGTTTCTCAGAAATAATGGGCTCCATGGAGATTCAGGTATAGCTGGGTAAGAGGACATCCTACCTAGACTATTTGGAAGTCTCCCCGTACTGTAGAAACAATGTATCCCATGAATCTATAGCTATAGTTTTCCTGGACTGGGGGGAGGGCTGCTGTGGAAGCGGCTGAGCAAAAATACAGGGTAAAGCAAAAGTCAGGTAGAATAAAATGGAGTCAGCTTTGGCATTTTAATGAATGTAGTGAAAATACCATTTAATGTTAATAGTTTTATGTATCAGAATTATGAAAAAGCATTTTCATTATTTAAAAAAAAGTACATGAGACCATCTGTGTGTGTGTGTATGTGTGTATGTGTGTGTGGTTGTGTGCATTTGAGGTTTCAGCCCTCTAAGAATGATGACCAGAAGGACATTAGTGAAAATGTTAAACGTAATCTTTGCATGAGAAAATGACTAGAAAAGAATTACCTCTGATATTTCCAGGAAAGGCCAACTGCCAACCCAGGAGTACAGAGAAAATGGTAATGTGTCCTTAGAGAACAAGAGGCACCAACTCTCTGTGACTGGATGTTCTAAGCTTCTGAGTCTTTCTGTATTGTGATAGTCCCTGTATTGAATAGGCTAGAACTCCCAAAGGACCAACCTGATTTGGAATAGCTTTGGGATGGGCTTGTGAGAAGGGTACCAATGGCTGCTCCTTGCCCTCTGTTGCAGGATCTTTCTTGAAAAGAAATGCCTATTCACTCCAGATAGACAGGTTGCTGACAGACCAAAGAAAAAGGTACATTCAACTCCTGCCCGGTGAACCAATGAGTTTATTGAGTTACTCATAGTAGCCTGGGTGACTAAAGAGCCCTCTAGTGGCAAGTCTCCTGAGCAACACACTGCAGTTATACCACCTAAAAGTCCCACCTGCAGCATGGATAGCTCAAGAAAAGTTATACTGAAGAATCCCCTCCCCTGTCCATCAGTTACCTCTTATATAACCTGGAGGTGGGGGCAGGACTTCCTGAGGATCCCCTGAGCCTTCCTCTCCCTCTACAAGGGAATGGTATTAGGTCCTATCTCATCAGAGTCTCTTCTAGATTATCACAGATGCTCTGATTAAAGATGGAAAAGGTCATGTTCAACTGGAAGGAAAGAGTGACACCAGACCCTTGATCTCAGAGCTCCTTGAACTTCTACCATACTTTAGTGGTGGAGGAATCTGGGAGGTGTGTCAGTGCCTTTTGATAATTTCACGTAAGTTAATGGACTATAAGGCAGCACAAAGCCATTGTTAAATGTCCCTGTCTCTAACCTCCTTTCCTTACAGTTCCCCAACTTCCACTTTGGAAAGAAGAAAAATCCCATTATTCCCAGGGACCCAAAAAGCTAGAACATTGTTATTTGTTCCTTAGTAATGTATGTTGTGGAAGAAAGTTAAATGACCCCAATTAGAGCTTAGAAAGGCAAATCCCATTCAGGAGAGCTTCTTGTATTAAATAGCTTCAGCACACTTTTTCACCTCCTCGTACTACTTCCCTTTCAATGATTCTGTTTTGTTTGTAGACGGTTCTATGTGACCGGTTTTGAGGAAGAGAGGAACCAGCAGTATTTAGCAATGAGGCGAACTGGGAGAGCAGCCCATGCAAGCACAGTACTGGACTCAGAAGAGGCTTCTCAACCAGGAGGCACCAGTGAGGGGCTCCCAAGCCCCGCCCTCACACTGCAGCCAGACCAACAAAAAAGATCATTTGGAGAGAAGCCCAGGTGTCTATGCATGTCAAAGCTTCAGGCATTTCCAATGCAGACACTTGGGAGACTCTCTACACTAAAGGAAGTTAGTCAGCTAAAAACATCCTTATCTGGCATTTTGTAAGGACCAGGTAATTATACAAAAGTCTGGACTTACTTGACTCTCAAATATTTATTGAATTAGCTATGGGAAATACAAACATAATCAGCTTATAAGGAGAAAACCCTTTTTTGGTGCTCAGTTGTAGAGGTTGCAGTCCATGTTCAGTTGGTCCTATTGCTTTAGGGCCTGTGGCATGGCAGTACATCACGGTGGGAAGTGTGCAGTAGAGAATACTGATCATTTTGTAACAGGGAAGCAAAAAACAGAAGAAAGGCCAGGGTCCAAAATGTCCTTTCCAAGGTTACATCCCCAGGGGCCAGAAGACCTCCCACTAAGCCTCGCCTTTTAAAGTTTCTAACACCTCCCAACAGTGGTAAGCTGAGCACTAAAGTTTTAACATATGGGCCTTTGGGTGTCACTACATATCCAAACCATAGTAAGTACCCTCTAGAAACCAAACACTACCCTCAGTGCTCAGGGAACACATGTGCAAATCACCAGTCTTGGTATGACATTAACTACACTAGCTGCGTGTGGTGTGATACACCTCTGTAATCCCAGCCCTTGGAAGGTGGAAGCAGGAGGATCGGGAGTTCAAGTTCAGCCCTGGCCACACAGTGTGTCAGAGGCCAATCTGGATTACATGAACTCTTCTCTCAACAACCAAACAAGAAAAATTTACTACCAATAACTGCATTCCCTTTTGAAATGGGGAATTGTTGGCCAAAGGGTACAAAACTTGCAATTATGAGTAAGTTTTGGAGACTTAATGAACAGCGTGGTGATTGCACCTGATAATAATGTTCTTTATATTATTACATATCAGCAAACAGCTGAGAACAGATTTGAAGCACTCTTACCACACACTTGAAAGGTAGCTGTGAGATGATGGTTATGTTCATCAGCTTGACCATAGTAATCATATCACAATGCATAGGTGTATCAACATACTGTATGGTATAGCCTGAATATGTATACTTTCTATTTGCTAGCTAATAACAAAAGTTAGTATAAAAAAAGATGTGTTGCATAATGTGTATGTCCATGAAGTGGCAATTCCAGAATGTGAGATATGTCCAGAGAGGAAGCTGAGAGGAAAGGCAACCAGAGGTGTGGCACATCCACCTGGACATTTCCCCTAGGACAGTCTTTCTCTAAGGACTTTGAGTGCCAAGGAAATCTGAGTCCTTACCATGTCCCGCAGTCTCCACTGCGGGACATGCATCGGGTATGCATGCCTGTGTGCATACACACTTGTCCTTTAATATCAGCCCATCTGTAATGACCAACCTCAATTTTCTTCAAATACAAATTACTATGGTCATTTGTTCCTATGCCCAATTCCTCTTTCTACAGAGCCTAAAATATCTCATTTTTATCATTTCATGCAACTGGCTCATTCCTTTTCTTTGGATCACTGTCAGTGTAGTCAACAAGGACTTTCATCTCTACCAGAATCTTCCAAACCAACAACTTCTATGTTTGGTACCCTTTTGAAAACGGGAATAATGAAGGCTGTTTCAGTCATAGGACAGATAATAAAGAGCTGTCTTAGACATTGTTGCTTTGAGAGTCAGGTGTGGTGGTACACACCTTTAATGCCAGCACTTGGGACACAGAGAGAGGTGGATCTCTGTGTGATGGAGGCCAGACTGAGCTACATAGCGAGTTCCAGACTATCTGGAGCTATAGAGAAACCCTGTCTCACTAAAAAAAAAAAAAAAAAAATGTTTTTTCTTTGAAAGCCCTTGGGCTGTGTTTCAACAGATTTCTTGCTGCCCATTTTTCCCAAAGGATTCAACTTCTTTCTTGGTAGCTCAGCATTTCCCCGCAAACACACAACCACATACATGCCCACACAGACACAGAACATGCACACACATACATACCTACAAATACCCACACACCCCCACCCACACCCCCCAATTACCACATACACATACATACTATGCCCCTCTCATTATGATTCCCTAACTTAACTATGCAGAAAAGTTCAGCCATTCTGAGCTCCCCACCCTCTATTGGATTCCAGGTCTATTTTTTTTAAATACCATCTCACTAATGTGCCTTTTAAAACAAAAGTTCGTCTGCCCTCGCACTCTCCCTGTATCAGCACAGAAGAAATGGAAGACACTTTCCTTCTCCCAGATGTCTCCATAACTGGGAGGAGAGTTCAGAGATCTATTACCCTACTGCTTAAAAAAAAAAATGCTATGTCACTCACAGAAAGCAATAGTAGCTATAATTTTTACATAAAAATCACACCTTGTTTCATAACAAATTGTTTGCTTAATAACAAATACCTTGCTGTTCATACAGAAATGATATCTTTTGCCCACAAGTCTCATGGAATGCATGGACTAGAACGATCATTGAACACCACCTGCTGTGTGCCACATACACTGTGTGCAGTAGCTTAACTTAGTCTTCCATTTTTTAAGTTGACATATGAATTAGTAGGGTTCTAGTCTCTCTTATTCATACCTGTTCTAGTTTGTTTCTCCATTGCTGTGACAAAACACTCTGACCAATACCAACTTAGGGAGGAAAGGGCTTATTCAGCTTACCTCTCCCGGTCACAGTTCATCAGAGAACCCAAGGTGGGAACTCAGGGCAGGAACCTGGAGGCAGGAGCTGGAGCACAGGCCATGGAGGAATACTGCTTACTGATTTGCTCCCCTGGTCCCTGCTCAGTCTGCTTTCTTATACAACATAGTCCAACCCACAATGGGCTGGACCCTCCCACATCACTCAGTAATCAAGAAGATGCCCCACAGACATGGCCACAGGCCAGTTCAATGGAGGCAATTCCCCAGTTGAGGCTCCCTCAACCCAGGTGGGTCAAGTTGACACTAGAGCTATGCAGCACAATTGACCCTTTGTCAATTTGACACACAAACATCACTATTAAACACAATCTTTCCATTTCTTGTCCCCAAGATATGATGTCAACATTAATATCACAACATTTGACAGTACAACCCTAAAAACCCTACGGTCCTTAAAAAATCCAAACACTTAAAAGTTCAGTCTCCTTTTTAAAGTCTCAACTAACTGTGGGCCTCTGTAAAATCCAAAACAAGTACTGTCTTATTTCAAAGGTAAGAATAGGACACATCTAAGCAAAATCTAAGTCTAGCAAAGTAGCTGAAGATTGGACATATGGGATTCACTCAAGATCTTCTGGGCTCCAAAGGGTTTTGACAGCTCCACTTCTCTGACTCTGCCGTCCACAGTACACACAGCTCGTCTCACAGACCCAGGCCAGCTCCATTCCACACCTGCCACTGCCCTTGGTGGTCGTCCCATGTTTCTGGAATCTGAAAAGCTGGCTGAAACTGAGGCTACACCTTCACTAATGGCCTCTTCTTACCTCTTGGGGTGAAAAGCCTCAGATTCTCTCCATGACCCCTTCAGTCCTGGGGTCTTCACTGCAGCTGAGGCTGCACTTTCACCAATGACTTTTCCTGGCCTCTCAGGGTGCCAAGCCTCAGCTGCTCTCTGTGACCCCTTCACGCTTTCAACACCAGAACCATGCAGGAGACTCTTACACATTACCAAGTCCTGCTTCCAGCTTGAGATGGAGCCTCAGGCCCCCTCAGGACCACAGCTTCTCTGCTGACCCTGAGGAAATACCTCCCAGAAGATTCCACCACAGTGATACTGGTCTCTTCTTACTTACAGCTGAATTTTCAGCTCCAGCTAACCAGCATCAATTGTCCCAGTAAAGCAAAGATTTTACTTCATGTTCTGGTTTCTTCTTAATCACAGCTGATTCTTCAGCCCCAGCTGACCAGAACCCACAGATTCTCAATTCATGATATCACACAAGGGCTGGAGAGATGGCTCAGTGGTTAAGAGCACTGACTGCTCTTGCAGAGGACTCAGGTTTGATTCCTAGCACCCACATCGCGGGCTACGAACTGTCCTTAACTCCAGTTCCAGGGGAATCCGAAGCCCTCTTCTGACCTCCATGGCAATGCACAACATGGGTGCACTCACATGCAGGCAATATACTCATACACATAAAATAAAAATAAGTAATTTTTTTTTAAAAAAAGATATAACACAAACAGCCCTGCTAGTCTCTCCTGCCCTTTGAAGCTTCACAAGCCAGGCCTCCATCATCCACAACCCTTTCTGCATAACTGTTCCAAGTTCCAGAGCAACAAACTCTAAGCACTCAATGGCTTTTCCAGCTCAAAGTTCCAAACACTTCCACAATTCTCCCCAAAGCACCAAGGCCAGGTCTGTCATAGCAGTGCCCTACGATCCTGGTACCAATTTCTGTTCTAGTTTGCTTCTTCATTGCTGTGACAAAACACTCTGACAAAGGGTTTATTTGGCTTATATCTCCTGGTCACAGTTCACCTCTGAGGGAGCCCAAGGTAGGAACTTAGGACAGGAGCCTGGAGGCAGGAGCTGGAGCACAGGCCATGGAGGAATGCTGCTTACTGGCTTGCTCCTCTGGCCCCTGCTCAGCCTGCTTTCTTATGCAACACAGGCCCACCTGCCCAGGGGTGGCACCACCCACAGTGGGCTGGGCCCTCCCACATCACTCATCAAGAAGATGCCGCAGAGACATGGACACAGGCCAGTCCAATTTAGGCAATTCCCCAATTGAGGCTCCTTCAATCCAGGTGTGTGAAGTCGACACTAAAGCTGTCCAGCACGATACCCCTCCCCCACTGCACTTGTCCCCTTCACACACCTTCTTGTTTCCATCCTCCTCCCTTTGCTTTCCTTCCACATGTACACCATTGCCCTCTTATTGCTCCCTCTCTCCTTTTAGAGCTCTTCTTCCCTCTCCTCATCCCTTTTCAACCTCCTATGTCTTATACATACACATACATACGTGTACACACCACATGTACATACACCACACACATATACACACACCACATACACATACATACACGTACACACCACATGTACATACACCACACACATATACACACACCACATACACATACATACACGTACATACCACATGTACATACACCACACACATACACATACCACATACACATACAAACACGTACATACCACATGTACACACACCACACACATATACACATACCACATACACATACATACACATACACACCACATGTACATACACCACACATATACACATACCACATACACATACATACACATACACACCACATGTACATACACCACACACATACACATACATACACATACACACATGTACATACACCACACACATACACATACCACATACACACCACACACGTACACACATCACACACGTGTTTACATACACCACATATATATCACATACACACAACACACACATGCACACAACACACACAGAGCACACACATACACACACATACACACACACATACGCACACATGTGCACATATTTCAATTTAAGTGTGAACTCTGCATATGGGAGATTATATGTGGTATTTGTCTTTCTACATCTGGTTTATTTTGCTTAACAGAACTCCACCTTCATTTTTAAATTTAAAAAAATTATTTATTTCTATTTTCATGGGTATGAGTGTTTTGCCTACATGTATGTAAGTGCACCTGTATCATGAAACACCCACAGAGACCAGCAGTGTGTATCAGATTCCCTAGAACTGGCGTTATGAATGGTTGTTAACCACTGTGTGGTTATTAGGAATCAAACCTGAGTCCTCCACAAGAGTAGCCTGTGCTCTTAACCACTGAGTCATCTCTCCAGCCCCTCCATCCATTAAAAAAAATGTATTGAGCACCTCATTTCTTTATGACTGAATGAGATTTGTGTATATATATATATATATATAATCATATTTTCTTTATGCTTTCACCTGTAGATGGATATCTAGCTTGGTTCTATACCTTAACTACTGCAAAAAGAGTTATTACCCCTGTGGCATGCTCACTTAGAGTCCTTCAGCTGATAGGGGTCGGGAAAAGGAACTCTTTATGCGTGGTCGGCAGGAGTGTAAATCCCTGCAGCCACTGGGAAAGCCTATGTGGAGGATCCTCACAAGACTGAAAACAGGACTAGCATGTGGCCCAGCTCTGCCGGTCCAGGATGTTTGCCTCAAGAACTTAATTTTTCTACCTCCTGAGGTATGTACCTTTTAAAAATACGATTTTTAAATTAAAAAGGAAACAGTGGTTCAGATAACATGCTTGGAATTATTCAGTCGCCACCCAGTAGACAAATGTAAATGTATCTATTTTCTCTCTTTACGTTTTCACATGAAGTAAGGTCCAAACACTCGAATAGTGTTTTCATTTACTCATTAGGCTTTCAAAAAGACTGGGAAGTGGTACAGAGGGTTCTAGGAACCACACTCCCGATTCCCCCCGTTGCCAACATCTTATACAGTATTTATCTTATGTATATTTGTCACAACCAAGGAATCAGTACAATTACTTACTACTAATAAAAGCTCTGCTTTTTCAGATTTTCTTAGTTTTAACACAATGCCCTTTTTCCCTAGGATCCCATCCAAGACATACTACATTTGACCTCCATGGCTTGCCAAGCTCCTCTAGGCTAAGACAGGTCCCCAAGCTCCCATTGCTCCTTGCTAATCCTGAGAGCTTTGAGCAGAGCTGATCAAGGATTTTGTCTTTTTCAGCACAAAGCTTTTCAGTGTTTAACTGCTATACAGGATTCACAGGGGCAAACATAAAAGTGAGGATCCATTCCCACGCTGGCATATCGGGGTGCCAATACAACCGATCTGGCTTCCTGTTTGTCTAGGTCTCTTAGCCAAGGCAGCTTCTGCCAGGTTTCTCCACTGTAAAGTTATTTGCCTCCTAACCAGGTGTGGTGGCACACGCCTTTAATCCCAGCACTCGGGAGGCAGAGGCAGGCAGATCTCTGTGAGCTCCAGGACAGGGGCTACAGGGAAACCCTGTCTCAAAAAGACCCCCCAAAAAAGTTATTTGCCTCCTTCTTTGGACTGAACTTTTTAGAAGCCCCAAGTAGCAATGCACCAATACGGAGATTCAGAGAAAAGCACGTGAACTTCCAAAGTACACTGAGTCCAGATGGAGGTAAATTGCATATGCCTACACACACACACACACACACACAGACACAGAGAGAGAGAGAGAGAGAGAGAGAGAGAGAGAGCAAGCAAATAAATAAATGTTTATAGCACATGAACAAACTGGTGTGTGTGTGTGTGTGTGTGTGTGTGTGTGTGTGTGTGTGTGTGCTTGTGTGGTGATCAGGGGTCGATGTCAGATGTCCCCTTTACATTCCATCTTAGTCTTTTGAGACAGTCTCTCACTGAATCTAAAGCTCACTAACTGGCAGTGAACTCCTGAGATCTTCCTGTCTCTGCCCCTTGGTACTGGAACTTCAAGAATGCCACCATGCTAGGCTTTTAGCTATTCTTTTTTTTTTAAACCATGGATGCTAAGGATCAAACTCAGGTTCTCATGCTTGCACAGCAAGCATTTTAACCACAAAATCATCCATCTCCTCAGCCCATGAATAATGAATAATTATTTAATGGATAAACAGTGGCACACGCACAGTCTTTACATTGCATCCCGTAGTCATACTCAGCTTCTAACACTGGCACATGTGACTTGTTCTAGTTGTAAAGAAACTGAAATTTATTCCAGTGCCTCTTCCTTTGAGAGATATTTTTGGCAGACTACAAGGATATACCTTTGGCCAAGGAGAGTCCCTTAAGAAATGAATTGCTTAATGATTTTGAGGTTTAGTCAAACATTATGTGAGTGCCTCCCCTGTGCAAGATACAATTCTACAATATGGAGAAGGGACTGCAGGAAAGGTCAGAAAGAGTCTGTCATACTGAGCACCTCATCACAAAAGGAACAAAAACGTGCCCAAATTGCTAGAAAAGGAGAGACTACAGGACTGGAGACATGGTTCAGCAGTTAATAGCATTGGCTGTTCTTGCAGAAGACCCCAGTTCAAGTACTAGCATCCACATGGAGGCTAATAACCGTTCCAGAGGATCTGACACCCTCTTCTGTCCGCCATGGGTATTGTACAACAGGGGTGCACTAAGACACACATAGGCATTACACTCATCTATGTGGAAAAAAAAAACGGGAGAGAGACCGAAAACTCAGAGATGCTGAAATAGCAATCGAGATCTCTGGAGGTCACAGGAGTAAGAGATCTAACCCCTTGTAAGAAAGAAGAACCTAGGAGCAGTTTCCTGGAGGAAGATGGGATGTGATGTGGATCTTGAATGTTGACTGTGACTTCATTCATCAAAGATACTATTGATATTCTCAATCAGATCCATGAAAAGCAGGGGAGAATACCACTTGTATGACATCTTGCAAATAAATCGAATCCTGAGTGCTAAAAAAATATTATTTCAAGCTAGAGGAACAGTACAAAGGCCTTCACAAACAGAACTTAAAGGGATGTTCTGGGAATAACAAACATCCTGGGAAAGATGTGCTCCACAGTCCACCTGTGTCAGCGCAGGCAAAGATTGGAAAGGTCAGAGGTGGAATACCTGCAGAGGACCAGAATGCCTTATCAATTATTCTACCCTTTATTCTGAAGGTCACAGAGGCATTTCTAAAAGTGGGACTGTGCAATACGCCTTAGGAGGGAGGGCCTGCAATACATCCTGAGGACAAGTTAGATGGTGCAATGCAAGAGATGGGAAGAAAGAGTAGTTCATGGGATGTGAAGAGGAGGGAGAGAGTAAAAATAATGCAAAGACGCAGTGAACGACTAGTCATTTAGTTACAGGGGCTCTTCCCTAAGTCAGTATATGATATAATGGATTGTAGCGACTTCCAAGTTTTCCATGTTAAGTCAACATATTATCTCTTTTGCCTTTTATCCTTCATAGCAACCTTTTGAGGTGGATATTATTCATCTGAATTTTCAAGTTGAAGAAAAACACGGCTCAGAAAAGCTGACTATCATATACAAGGCCACACAGTGAGCAAGTAATAGAGCCTGGATTTGAACTGTCATACAGAGTGACTCAAGAGTCTGACCTCTCAGGATATTCTGCGTCAGCTAAGTTTATAGACTGGTGTCATGTGTCCATGGGTGAAGCATCTATTTGTGGATCACCCAGAGAAAATGTGTCATATCACGCTGACTTCACCCTGCCACCCAGCACGTTCCTGGACCACCTCCCAGCTGGTGTCTGCTCAGGGAACAAAAGCTCACTTCAATATTAGCCCAAGTCAAACCTAATTAGAAAGGCAAATCCACTCCCAGCCTTCCCAATCCCAAATGGGTGGTACATGCCAAGCAGTAACTTTCCTGTGTTTTCTGCTACTTTGCTTTCTCAGTCCCAGCTCTGATCACTCTAGGTAATGCTCTTTCCAAAAGAGCATTTTGTCTCAAAGTGAAAAATCCTTCACATTTTACCAAATAATTGTGTCTTTCACCATGCACCAAGAACCTCATTGTCTTCATGTTATGCATTGATTTGAAAGATATCTAAAGAACATATAACGGGCTAATCTACAGATGATAAAGTTGACTAAGGCAGTGTCCCAACTCTCCAGTGACTACTACCTGGAGGGTGGCAGGTGCTTTGTTTTAATTAGACAAGAGCCTTGGCTGTCTCTGATAATAATTCAAGCTGAATTCCTACTTCTCCCGCATGTTGTTTAGGTCTTGAAGATACACCTGCTATAGACTGGTGTTTCTCAGCCTTGACATGAATGATGTTTTGGGACGGATAACTCTCTGTCGGAATGGGGCTGTGCTGTGTACTGTAGGAGATTTAGCATCTCTCCTCTTTCTTTCTGCTAGATACCTGCAGTAGCCTGCACTCCTGTAAGTTATAGTCACAGGCTTTATCAGGATGTAGCTATTCTAAAGAGACACTTGTGTCCCTCACTTTGGGTATCAGACTATTGAAACAATGAACTCTTAAAACTTGAATTATCCCTCCAGTGATCTCATGCTGGAAGAAGAGAAAACCAAAGCCTGAGCCAGTTAGGGGGAAAACTATTCTCCAGAAAAGAGATTTACAACTTGTTAGATCACCTTACAGAGAGACGACGGTGGGTCAGTGGTGGCTGGGACCACACCTTACCTGGGATTGCTTAGATATACACAGTGCTGGTGCTCTGCTCATGAACATTTAGTGTTCATGACTTGGTGGTGAGGTGGTTTGGGTCACTGGATCTCTTGTCCCCTCTTCACAATGTGGCCTCATTAAATCTCTTTTTTCATCCACTATTAATTTGGCTGTTTTAATTGTCCTCTCAAGAATAGGTGGTTGAACAGGGCTTATTGGGGCCCAAGCTGTGACCCTTAGTCCAGTAATATTATCTCAACCAAAAATGTCTCCAGATGTTAAATGACTCCTGGGTGCTAGTGGAGAACTATAATCCAGACCACACAATTCCAGTTTGCAGAGGCCACATCAAAACAGGGGTTTCACTGTCACCATCACATTTACTAACATTCATGCATCCTCACTACACTGACAGCAAAGAGCTGTGTGTTCCCATTCATTATCACAACTAGCTCTGTAATTAACACATTAAGATGAGCAACACTACAATAATCTTTTCATGATGGAAGAAATTGTAGAATAAATTGTTCTAAGTCATAAAGTTAGTAGTACAAGATAGATCAGAAGTTGTAACTAGGCTGAGATGCCCTAAAGCCAGGCCATGAGGCTGCCCTCTCTAAATACAATCTGTCATCTAGCGAATATAAAATTAAGAGCTATTTATGGAAAATTGAAGAAAACCAGGCCCACAAAGGCCAACTCTTCATTCAAAAACTAAATTAAACTGTTATTAAAACTGCAATTTTACTCTCATTTAACTGGTTAGGAAACTGAGGTTCAGACAACTTAAGTGACTTCCCCCCATGGTTCCAATGCTCCTAAACAGTGGAGTCTGGATTCAACCTATGTCTGTCTGGCTCCCCAGGAAAGACGGATCCCTAGCACTCAAGTCTCTCCATCTACCACCCACACAGGGAACAGTCCATGGTTCCAGCCCAAGCAAGACTTCAAAATGGATTCTTTGGACAAGGTATCCACAACTTTGCCTGGGGCGTCCTCCTCTTCAGGGAGCCTCCCAGCCCCAGCCCCTGCTTTCCACCGTTCTCCCGACCCACTGAAGGGGTCAGTTCTCTGTTTCGACAGCCTCCTGGGCACTGATCCCCTATTCCAACCCAAATAAGTCTGTGGGTGTTTGGTGAGTGTTTTTTCTCTCTGGGAGGCCCGCACATCAGAGTGTGGATTTTGGTTTCAAGTCTTTCCTACCTTTTGGCCAAGTCTTCCCTCACCTACTGCACTGAGCAGTCCCGCCCCCTCCAGCTCGTAAGCTGCCAAACCCTGACTCTGGCTGAGAAACAGAAGGCTGCATGCTGCCCTCCTTGGATGTCGCCCTCTTTGGGTTCCATGAATAAGCTGACAGGAATGCTTCAAGAAAGCAAAGCCATCATTTTTCCACCAAAGGGAAAAAAATACACAACTTTCATGGCTGCGTCCAAGAGAAAACAGCCCAGGCCTCCTGCGTAGTTGGTCCTTGGGTTCCAAATGCGCACCAAATAAGACTTGGTAGATGAAATCATGCTGTCTTTCATTCCCTCTGTGTTTACCAGTGGGACACAGGGAGAATGCGGGACTCCATGCAGAAGTGGTACTTGACCAATGGCCATAGCCCACATCAATGGGAATTAAACTCACAAAGAAACGAATAAAGGAATCAGCAAGCGACCCAAATAAGGAAGAGAGAACTCTTCCTACCACAATTTCCTTGTTACTTAATGACAAATAAGAGTCTTCTGGGGGCTGTTTTCTTTCTGGGCCTGTGAGCTAAGAGGTCCAGGAAATCAGCTTGTGTGGCTGTCAGCACATCTCCAAAGTCTTGATTGATTCTTCAAGCACAAAACTTCACAAAGAAAGCATGGGGAACCTTTGCACAGCTAAAGGAAAGAGACAGGGTATGTGTGTGGATGCCAGGCTTCACTTAGGAACAGGCATTTTTATGAACACCCATCACCCCATTCAACTTGAAGACAGCATGGCGCCATCCTTGCAGGTAAATTAGATGAGCATTTAAACTCACCAAATCGTTGTCTTAAACTGTAAAATTAAATGAATTTAAAAACAACCAAGCAGTAAAGGAATAGAATAGAAGGAACAGTGGTTGTAAAACACCCGATGTGATGGCAAAACTACCACTTGGCTATGAACAGCATCGACAGTTAAAGAAAGTGGCTGTTAAAATTTATTCGAAAAAGGATGATTTTAAAATTACAGATTTAAAGTGGTCATGATAGCATCATTTCTCCCCATTATCAAAACACTGAATTATGACATCACCAGCACTCCAACAAATCTCATCTGGTGAATCAAGGTCATTTGACCTATATAAAAGAGACACCTTCTGCAAAAGATAAAACCAAGGCTCGGAGGAACTTAAAATGTATCCAAAATCACCCTCACTAGTGGTGAATCAGGGATTTGAGCCTCGTTCTGTCTGACCTGTGCTCTTTCCTCACTGTTAGGCTTCTCATGGGCTGTCCTTGGTCTAGAGCTGGGTCTTCGGATCTGCAGGTTCGTTACCTACAGGTTCAACCAGCTGCAGATTGAAAATATTTTTAAATGTGTTTATAACCGAATAAGTGCATACTCTTCCTTATCATTATTCCCTAAAGAACATAGTCAACAGCTGTCTGTATATAATTCGCATAATCTCGAGCATTAGAAAGATATGTAGGTTATATGCAAATCTTGTATATATAACGTGTATATGTAAATATATATTTATATATGTAGGCTATTTGCAAATCTTGTATATATAACCTATATATGTAAATATATATTTATATATATGTAGGTTATATGCAAATCTTGTATATATAACCTATATATGTATATATATAGGTGACATGCAAATCTTGTCTCATTTCATAGGGAACTTGACTATCCCAGGATTTTGGTATTTGTGTGGGTTCTGGAAGCAAGCCCCTTTGTTTACCAAGGGATGGCTGTACACACTTGACTGTGAGGACTGTCCCGCACAGTGACTCCCAACACTGCCTGTGAACTAGAAACTCTTGACTCAAGTACAAGTGCAAAGCACTGATTGGGTTTGCTGTCCTTACCTAACGCCTGAGTGATCAAATCATTTTATGCAAATCTACAGTCAGTCCTTTCCTCATGTAATTCATAAGAATAAAGACAGCCGCACCATGCTAGCTAGAGGTTAACATCTTTCTCTGTGTGCTAGGAGAAGCACTGAACTAAGAATCAAAAAAAGGAAGTGCGGTTCGTGGCCCCATCACAACTGGCAGGGGCCCATCAGAACCACACTTGAAAGGGCTCTGGGAGCAACAAGCCCTTTGTGTTGCATGCACTGGAGTTCACAGCCTGGATGTCCTGTCTGCATGGAGTGTCATAGGAATGGTGCCCTCGCAGCTGTGCGATGCTATTGCTAAGGCCCTGGAAACCCTAAGCAGATCAGCAAAACTTTCTGCATCTGAGCTCTTCCTTGAGAGCAGGATGGTTATGCTGCCTTGAGGAGTGAATGAGATAATGAGCGCGGAGTTTCCCATGCAACCTTGCCTGTCTTTCTAGTGCCAGACAGCACGTGGACAGTTGCTGCTCTATGATCCGTCTGAACCACATTGAACAATTTATTGTCATTCTTTTTTATTATTTTTATTTTATGTGTGTGAGTGTATTGCCTACAAGTGTGTAAGTCCACTGTGTCTTACATGCCCACAGAGGCCAGAAGAGAGCATTGGATCCCTTGGAACTAGAGTTAGCCACTATATGTGTGCTGGGAATTGAATCCGTGTCATCTGTAAGGACAGCAAATGTTCTTAACTGCTGAGCCATCTCTCCAGCCCCCTATTTATTGTCATTCTTTAAGGATAAATAAGGGGCTGGGAAAATAGTCCAACAGGTAAAAGAAATGACTCCTGAATGTGTGGAACATGCATGCCCACACTCATACATATACTATATATATATATGTGTGTGTGTGTGTGTGTGTGTGTATGTGTGTGTGTATGTGTGTGCATACACACAAACTAATAATAAATAAAAATAATTGTTTTAAATAATAATAGGCCTGGGGCTTTGTGAGTAAAGTACTTGGTTTGTAATCAAGAAAACTTAAGTTCTACCTCCAGAACCTGTATATATATATATATATGGTATGGGCTTGCAATCCCAGTGCTGGGAGGGCAGAGACTGGTGGATCCCTGGGACTAGCTGACTAGCCAGCCTATCTCAAAATAGTTAATCCCAGACCAACAAGTGTTCTTTTCTTAAACAAGGTAGATGGAGAGGAGCAACATCTGAGGTTGTCCTCTGGTCTCCACACATATGCACACACAGTGCAAGTGTACCTTCCACACACAGGTGACCCTTCACAGACACATCTGTTCACAACATAAAAAGAATAAGTAATAAATTAGTAGAGTACATAATATCCTTTCACACGGGGGCCCTGGAAAACCAGGTGGGAGAGAGCTGCACAGGTAGGGCACTTACTTCAGTGTGGTCTTTGGGGCCAAGGTATGAAATAAAAGCACTGTTTGGGAGAAAGAAGGTAAGGGTGTAGCTAAAAAGTGAGGAGGAAGGTGGTAGGAAACACTGAACCCTTTCTTACAACAGGACAGGAAGATAAGCTACGGGCTTTCTTAAAGCAGTGTCTATAACCAGAGAGATAGAGCTGGAATACAAGCTCTATGCCATTGACCTTTCCTTGACAGTGGAATCTTACCCTGAGTGTGGTTCTCACAGTTGAAATGGATGTCTCTCTAGCGTAGTCACAACCCCACACATCATGTATGACCTTGCCCAACACAACTAGCTATTCTGCCCACCCACAACACTGGATCTCATGCATTCTGTCATATATTTTAAGGCTTATCAAGTCAAGTTTATGTCCCCAGATTTCTGTCAGTGTAAGTTCATCCACCGGAGCCTGGTCAGCCTATCTAGAATCATTTCCTTGAAGAAGACTGATTCTTCCTCACCCAGCAATGATCAACTGCCCATATTTCCTTAGTTAAGGTTTGGGCCTTCTGTCCATTTCCCCAGTTCTCTTTTTGCAAACTTTTATTTATTTATTTATTTATTTATTTACTTACTATTTATTTATTTATTTATTCATTTACTTATTATTTATTTATTTGGAGTAAGAGTGCTGCTCCTGGGTGTACATAAGTGCATCATGTCGTGCAATGCCAGCAGAGGTCAGAAGAATGTGTGGGATTCCCTGGAACTGGAGTTACAGATTGTTGCTAGCTGCCATGTGGGTGCTAGGATTCGAGCCTGTGATTTATGAAAGAACAGCCAGGGCTCCGAGCCATCTCTCCAGCCCTGGTTTTCCTAATTCTGTCCGGGGGTTTTGTCTCATTTGAGTTTGCATAGGTCTTATGTAGCTAAGAAGATAATGAGGAAATAAGAGAACAGAAAAAGGTCTGTGATTAAGATGAATCTGCACAAAATCAACAGCTGTCATCTGGGGCTGGTAATTTGGGAGATGGCCCTTAGAGAAGACAATACTGTTCTAATTCAATTAGGCTGCAGAAGTAAATGTTAAAGGAAAATACAAGCAGCCAAGATGCCTTTTGTTTCACAAGAGGAAGACAAGTGGCCTCTCCTCTGAATCATAACCAAAGGCTTCCGTTACCCAGCCATTAACTCAGCTGTGATGAAACCTCAGGCCCAGCTGCAGGAGCTGATACTGTCTCTCTCATTGAGACCTGGTCTGACTTGCTTTCTCAAAGCATCCCCACAGACACTCGAAATGAATCAGATCACTTACTGTGGTCATAACTACTACGATGACATCATCTGTACTTGAACATCATTTGAAAGTTTACAGTGAGTTTTCACTAGATGACTGAAGAATGCCTAGAAAGATGCCGAATGCCGTGGCGCATGCCTATATTTCTGGATACTCTGGCATTGGTGGTAGGAGGCTTCTGAGTTCAAGGCCAGTCAGGGCTGCACAGTGAGGCCTGGTCTTAAGTAAAAAGCCTGGAAATAGAGCAGCTGACAAGTTTTTCCTGCTTCACTGATGTGCAATGGGTCACAGTAGGGATGCACAGGGAGGTCATCTCATTTGACCCGCACAACCCTAGGTGGAGGTATCTTTATAACTCCCACTTCAGAGATGCAGAAAATTAGGAAATTGTCCTGATTAACATGGCACTTTATTTATTCATTCATTTATTTAGTGTTCAATGTATGTTTTACATGTTCATATGTGCATGTGTGTGTATGTGCGTGTACACGCAAGGGGTGCATTTGCACAAGGGAGTCCGTGAGTACGGCTGCCAGGGGTCAATGTTTGCTGTCTTTTTCAGTAACCCTCCATGAAATTTATTATTTATTTATTTATTCATTCATTTATTTAGAGACAGGGTGTCTCGCTGAACCTGGAGCTCATTGATTTGACCAGGAAGACTTAGAGATTAGCCCACTTCTGTCTCCCCAATTCTGGGATTATAGATGTTCACCAGCATGTGCAGCATTTCATGTGGGTGCTGGGCTCTGATCGCCAGTTCCTCTGCTTGGACAGCAGGCCCTTTACTGACTAAACTGTCTCAGCTTGCACATGGTATTTTAGAGAAAGACTCTGAATTTGAACTCAGGTGGTTTTTCTATTTCAGCACACAGCCATCCACCAGTAACATCATGGACTTCTTCATCAGCTGTGGGAAGCCAGGATTACATCTGAATTTTCCATTGAGAAAAAACAAAATCCAGAGAGACTTCCAAGTCCTGCAGCAGGGAAGCTTTGCATTTGAATCCAGGATTTTGATTCTAAGATCTTGTCTTTACACCACAGTTGCTATGCCATGCTTGGGGTAGATGAGAGTAAAGCTCTAAACTCTGCTTGTGTATATATAAGCAGAGAAAGGCACATCTCACCAGGAACTGCGTGGGTATAGAATGAAACGGTTCCCCAGTACAGCTGATGACTAAACTCCAAGACCGGTTGGAATCCTCTTAAATCACAGGTTAGCAAAGCCATTCCTGAAAAGGAAGTAAATCCAGTGCTGGGAAATGCAGAGCTTTTATCCCATGTCCTTCCTGCATTTGTGAAATGCCACACTCTCCATTTAGGTCAGCAGCTTGTGTAGCTGGTGGCAGACGGTGGACTACAGGCACGGCCAGCCCCTTCCAGAGGGCTAGGGTCTTAGCGATAAGCTCAGCACACAGCTGGCCTCGCTCTTGTTGAGAGCCAGGCAGGACAGGCTCAGAGCAGTGGCTAGAGTACCCCTCTCCCAACACAGACAGTGTCCCCCACGCCATTTCTCTCCAGGATGTGAAGGTACTGCCCACCCTGCTCTGCCATCTCACATTATGTAAGTCCACTCTCAAGGCATCTTTACACGAGAGAAGCGCTTAGAAGTTTGTTCAATCATTTTTGCTGAAAAGGAATATTTTTGTAGCAATTTTTTGGTGTCACCCAACAGTTTTCTATAAAAATTGAAATGTAATTTAAGAACCTGTAAGTGAATAATTTTTGAGATTTTATTTTTAATTATGTGCATATGTGCATGTCGTCTGCATGGGTGTCTGTGCACGAGTGCAGGTGTCCACAGAACCCAAAGTTGTCAGATCCCCTGGAGGTGAGGCTACAGGCAATTGTGAGCTACCTGATGCCGGTGCTGGGAACTCAGGTCCTCTGTAAGAACAATACATACTTTTAACCGTGGGTCATCTCTCTAGCCCATGAATAATTTTTAAAGTAATATTTGAAGGACCAGGTAAATAGTAGAGTTTGAAACAACTTTACACAGTAGATGGTGCCATCCTCTTTATAGATGGGGACACCAAGCCCCAATAGTTAATGACCACATAAACAGCTAACCAAACTGGCATACATAGATGCTCTTGACTCAATATTAAATCTAGTCTGTTTGCCATCAATACCAAGCTGTTTTCTTTACAGCAGCCCTTCCAGGAAGCACCACCCGAAGATACGTCTATTGTCATACTTAGGGGAGATGGAGTTGGTGGCCAGGCCACAGAGAGCAAAGGGAGATGTTAAGATTTGAGTCTGAAATATTCCATACAAGTGTATATGTTTTGAACACCTGATCCCCAAGTAGAGCTATTTGGGGAACCGTTGGAACATTGGACCTAGGTAGTGACACAGGCCACTCTGAGGGTTGTAGCCCAGCCCTGTTTCTGATCTCAGTCTCACTGCTAACATGTTGACATGTGTGACCAGCCACCTCATGCTACCACTCATAAGAACTGAGTTCTGACATGCCTTCCCTACCAAGATGGGCTGAAGTTCTCTGGACTATGAGCTGAAACAAATTGTTCCTCCCTGAAGTTGTTTCTATCAGATATTCAGTCACAGTGACACAAAAATAACTAACAGGGAAGAAATGGTTAAGAAATAGCTAATCTCTACTATACTGAGTAGAGATTATCTTCCCACTATTGACTAGACACAGATTTACAAAGAAGAACCATCATTGTCATTATGTAAGATCAGTTCTCAGTGTGAAAGAGGCCCAGCCCAGATGCTTGGGGACGGAATAGCAGGAAGAGAGCACAGGCGCTCTTGGAGCACTTATTACCTGAAGCATTGTACTGATGTTATTGTCTTATGTGTTGGATTGAGAGAGAGCTAGGAGATTAGAAAAGTACACGTCTGTGCTTTGGTGAAGGTGTTCCCATAGACAGCTGGCATATGAGACAGTAACCAAAGTGAGATGTGGGCATCATTCAATAGCCTGGAGGCCTCGATAGAAGAAAAGCAGGAGGCAGAAGTCCATCAGCCTAACATTACCACCTATCATCTCTCTGCCTCCAAGCCGCATAGTCAAACTGCTTATACCACGCCCTTCCACCTTCCTGCTGTGATGTTTCTGCTACGCCAAGGGCCCGAAAGGAATAGCACTAATCGACTACGGAGTCAAGTTTCTGAAACCATAAGCCAACATAAACCTTTTCTCTTTTAAGCTGCTTTTCTTGGGTATTTGGTCCCAGCATGAAAAACTAACACGATTAGGTCCTGCAGATACATTATCATATTTAATTCTATAAATATAATGAGATTAAAATTTCATTTTTCAGGGACTGGAGAGATTCTGGTCGAGTGGTTAAGAGCACTGACTGCTCTTGCAGAGGACCCGGGTTAGATTTCCAGCATTCCAGCACCCACATGGCGGCTACAAACCGTCTTTAACTCCAGTTCCAGGGAAATCCGAAGCCCTCTTCTGACCTCTGCGGCATTGTACAACACAGGTGCACTCACATACATGCAGGCAATACACTCATACACATAAAATAAAAATAATAAATAAAATATTTTAAAATTTCATTTTTCATAGTTCACTAATCCTTTTAGCACTAGAGCCTTGCTGGTTTTCAGCAGGCTACTGAATGGTTTGGCCCTCCGTGCACCTTACCATTGCCCTGAGACCACATTCTCCCACAAAATATATGAAGGTAGCTGACATAAAAATTTTATATCACTCACTTAAAAAGAAATTGCTTGCTTTTTTCTTTTTCTCCTTCTTTCATCCATGAACTATAATGTGGATATGGTATTGGTCAAGCAGCTTTGATCACACAAAGATCAACTCCTTAGGCAGTGGGTCTCAACCAAGGGTAACTGTGTTTCACTCAGGAGACATTGACAGTGTCTAGCGATATTCTTCCCCACAAAAACCTGGGGGAAGAGTTCTTCTGGCATCCAGTAAATAAGGATCTGCGGTGCTCCTGAATATTCTACAACATACAAGCTACCTACCTTCACCACCCATTGCGCCAATGAAGAAACCGTCCAGCCCCAAGTGTCAATAGTGCTGAGGTTTAGAAATGCTCATCTAAAGAAAAGGTGAACAAAAAGAAGCTGGAATCGGAGCTGCCTATGTCATCTCCTCAGGCCTGTTACAGGAGCATAACTGTTATTTGGGTCTCTGTGTTGCTGCAGCAGAGCTAGCTATAATGTTATTGTTGTTTCTTCAGCCTTAGAAAAGTTAATTTTGTGACTTGATAGCCAGCATGTAAGGATTAATACCCACAATGCCTGAATCTAAAACTCATGTCCTTATCCTCTATAACATTAGGCCTAGTTGATGGGCATAGGGAGAAGTGAGACAGCAAGAAAAGAGATAGAATGAAAACTGGTAACTGGGGAAATAATGATCCAAGGACTGGCCTCATGTCCTTATCCTCTATAACATTAGGCCTAGTTGATGGGCATAGGGAGAAGTGAGACAGCAAGAAAAGAGATAGAATGAAAACTGGTAACTGGGGAAATAATGATCCAAGGACTGGCCTTCAGTGCTCGGTTTGAGCACACACGCCAGGCATTTAGTCATGAGCATCAACTTGGAAGCTATTTGGAATCTTGTTTGTTCCAGAAGAACATCTCTTTTCCTCCACTTTGCCCCATCTAGAATAGAGGATATCAGTATAAGTAGAATATTCCATGGGGCTGGAGAGATGGCTCAGTGGTTAAATACACTGGCTACTCTTGCAGAGGACTTGGGTTCTAATGCTAGCACCCACATGGCAGCTAACAACCTTCCCTGTTCCAGTTCCAGGGGATCCAATGCCCTCTTCTGATCTCCACTGGCATTGCACAACACAGGTGCACTTACATGCAGGCATAACACTCATACATATAAAACAAAAATGATATTCCAGACATTTCTCTGATGGGTTAATCTCTTAATTTACAGTGGAGAGCTCTTAATATGAAGACTTACTATACAATGTCTAGTCTGACAGCAGTGTGTGTCACTGTCTATTGAGTGACAGAATTAACCCACAGCTTCCTTTACATCTCCTGGAACTTCTTTGTGATCACAATTAGGAGGGTGATCAATGCTGACCAGAGTCAGGTCTTCCCACACAGTGGTTCTAACCACCATATTCTCATGATGACATAAAACTCACAGCCTCTCTGAGTCTAACTTGTATCACAGGGCACAGTGTGGGGCCTAGAAATGATTTTCTGTGAGTCAGTTTTCTCAGCGATTTCACAGGCTCACATCCATACCAAATAACATTTTTTACAATCATATCCTAACCTAGACCCTTTCTGTTTTGACAATCCACCTTAAATCACCAGTGATTACCCACAGCATGGGATGGTGCTACTCTGTATGTGCGCCTTCTAAAGGTTTCATCCAGCGGTCTAATCTCCCCCGAGGTTCTTGGTATATTATGCAATGTGTGGCTCCTGCCATTATCTGTGGGAGAGACTCCACATGGACAACTCATTCACCATCTCAGCTCCAAAATATCTCTTAGATCTGCGTGGGCCCTTCCCAAGCCGTAAACATTACCATCACACAACCTAAGAATCCAAATCAGGATAGTTAGCTAAACCACAAAAGGAATTTATCCAGCATGCTAAAATAAACAGGACAAAGGGTCACACAGAGGAAGTGAAATATGCCAAAGCCTTATTCCTGGGGAAGGATATGTGGAAGTAAGATGTCTGCATTTTCATGCATGTGTAGGTAGGCATGTGGGTAAGCATTCATGCGTGTGCACATACATGTGGAGGATGGATACCTCAGGTATCATTCTTCAGGGGATACTCACCTTGTTTTTTGAGATGGCATCTCTCATTGGGATCTGGGCCTCACCAATTTAGTCAGAATGGCTGGCCAGTGAGCCCCAGGAATCCTCTTGTCTACCTCTCCATTTCTGGGATTACAAGAGTGTACCACTAACTTGGCTTAAAACATGGGTGTTGAGGATAGAACTCATGTATTGAAACTTTCAATGTGAGCGCTTTACCAGCTGAGCCATCTCCCCGGCCTCTACCAAAGCCATATGGCAAAGGAAACAAAGAAGAAATGAACACAGATGCCAGGAATATTCATAACATGTTTGGCGGGGGGGGGGTGTGCTCTGCTAAGGGTCCATTTTGGAGAAAGGCAGAAAGATGAATTACGTCTTAAAGGAACCTATTCCCTAATGTGGCAGAGTAAAGACAGCACCAGTGCATAAGTAATGTTAAATCTAGTGATGTACACTAGTTTTATAATTATAGTTATAAAATATTTTATACTATTTATCACAATTTTCATTTGAATTAATATTTTCCCTAAAGTGTCCATTTTTAATAGTGTAAATGAGAAGATATTGTCTACTGGGAAGTTTCTAGATATCATTGACATAACCCAGATGCAGCTGACCTGAACTGGGGTCACGTGAAGAGGGACAGTGATCCTGTTTTATACTTTGCTCTTGTCTGTCACGTTTGAGTTGAGTCTTGACTACAGCACACTCACATCACCACCTGGGGCTTCCAGGAGCTGCTCCCTCTTGTTGCGGTCCCAATGGGAAGCAGGTAATGTTTGTAGTTGTCCATGTGCAAGGAGTCACCACCCTGTGCATTTCACACACCATTATCACACAAGGCTGTATCAGGCCTGTGAGCCTTTACTGACATTTGAGGAAATAGAAATACACTTTGCACTGAACTTAACAAACAGATGTGAACATTAAATATATACACTGAAAATGTAAAATGTTGATGAAATAAAACAGGCAAAATAAAAGGAAAGATATACCATGTTCATGGATTAGAAGAATTAATAATGTTAAATAATTCACAATACCAAGAACAGTTTTTAGATTCAGTGCAATTCCTATGAAAATTTCAATGAAATTTCTCATAAAAATAGAAAAAGAATATCAAAATTCACATAGAGTCGCAAAATCCCATTAAATAATCAAAGCTATCTTGAGCGAGAACAAAAAAGTTGGAAGTATCAGATTTCTTGATTTTGAAATATATTACTAAACTACAGTAATGAGGGACTGAAGGGATGACTCGGCAGTTAAGAGCACTGACTGCTCTTGCAAAGGACCTGGGTTTGGTTCCCAGCACCAACATGGAGGTCAACAACCATCTGAAACTCCAATTCCAGAGGAATCTCTGCATCCTTTTCTGACCTCCATGGGCATTGCACAACATGGGTGCACTTACATACATGTGGGCAATACACTCATACACATAAAGTAAAAATAATAAATAAAATATTTAAACTACAGTAATGAGAACAGACTAGTTCTGGTCTATAAAACAGACACATGGAGCAATAGGGGGCTGGAGAGATGGCTCAGCAGTTAAGAACACTGCTCTTGCAGAGGACCTGGGTTCAGTTCCCAGCACTCACATGGCGGCTACAAACCATCCTATTCCGGGGGAATCCGAAACCCTCTTCTGACCTCCGCTGCGTTGCATGACATGGGTGCACTCACATACATGCAGGCAATACAGTCATACACATAAAATAAAAATAATTTTAAAAAAACGCAGACACATGGAACAACAGAACATGATATAGATCCCCAAATAAGTCCAAGCATGTACCATAAACTAAATTTCAATAAGCACCAAAGATATATAATAGAGAAATGATGGCCATTTAAATAAGTGATATTGGGTAAATTGGATATCATAATCAAAAGAATGGAAATGAACCCTCCATTTTATACCATACACAAAACTCAATAGAAGTAGATAACTGACCTGAACTTAAGAGCTAAAATTATAAAAACTATTAGTTTTCTAGAGAGTTTCTTCTAGTAGTTCCAAATCCTTATTATTTATCAGAGTTGGCTGATTAATACCCCAACATAACTGTTAATGATGAGGCTGGATGAACAGAATATAAGGCCAATCCATCTTCATAATCAACCAACTTCCACATTGCTTTTGATCTCATCTTACTATGTTTTCTGTAAATGGGTTTGTATTGAAAATATTGATGCTAATTCAGCAAGTCCTGAGGGGTTGGTCACAGGGGCCTCAGAAAGAGAGAAAGAAGCAGAAAGGGTGTGTCCCTTAGAGTGACCTGGAGTGTTATTACTTCAGGCAACTAGGTAGATCATATTTCATTGTGTTCACCATCCCATATCTTCCCTGCCCTCCCCACTGTGGTCCTCTTCCCATTCCCAAATACTCTTATAGCCATGAATTTTTTCTTTTTTCAATCAAGATCTTGCATATGAAAGTACACAGCATTTATTTTTCTGAGTCTTATTTTGCTTAACATGATCATCTCACATTTGCAACCATTTTTTTTCTAAACAACATGATTTCATCCTTCTTTATGGCTGAATAAATACTCCTCTGTTTCTGTATACCCCATTTTCTTTATCCAGTTTTCCATTGATGGGCACCTAGGCTTACCCATAACTTGGCTAATATGAATAGTGTCACTATAAACATAGGTGTGGAGGTGTCTCCTTTGAATATATACCAAGAAATGGTATTGCTGAATCATAAGGCAGTTGTATTTTTAACTGTTTGTATAACCTCCATACTGATTTCCAGAGTGGTTTAACTAATTTACATTCCCACCAATAGCATACAAGCATTCCTTTCCCCTGAATCTTTGCCAACACTTTGTGGTTTTGCTTACAAACCATTTTTACACATTGACCCATTGTCATAAGTTTCCAAATATTTGTTGAAAGGACCATGGTGAGTGGTTAATTCGCAGTGCTGGTATTGTGGGATTTTTTTTATTTAATGGCTATCCATATTAGGAAGTCATTACAACTGCAGTAATAGCCTGACAAGAAGATAAACAATGCCTGCTCTTTCTAAGGATAATTATTTAATTTTAATACCTCATTGAACATTCTAATCAGCATTCAATATAAAACAACTACTATGACCAGCCATATGTACATACATATATATTCCCATGACAACTGTACAATTTATTATTTGATCCCTTTTTTTTGAGACAGGGTCTGTGTAGACCAGGCTGGCCTCAAACTCACAGAGATCTGTTATCTCTGCCTCCAGAGTGCTGAGACTAAGGGGGTGCACCACCATGTCTGGTGATTTCATCCACTGAACGTTAGAAGACGGAAATTTGTGCACACCTAGAAGGTGACAGAATTAGAGGCCTCCTTTTCAACTATTCTTTTGATGAATTGAGAAGTTGAGGGCAGCTGTTATAGTTCAGGTGGTTTCAGTGGAAAATGCAGGGATTATCACAAAGCCCAAGGGAAATTCTCACGGTTTTCTAAGTGGCAGAGTGAGTGTATTATGGTCTTCAATAACTGCGTTTTTTTTTTTCTTTTCAGATTCTTCATTTCAGATGACATAAGTATATTATCCTTTCTGTATACTGTTTTATTCATGCCTTAATAACAACTGTTTAGATTTAGTGTAAGTGTTTTGGAGCACTATAGAGTACAGTGAGTTCCTAATGAGAATTCTAAACAGTACCTACACTGAGACACTTCCAGTTTTTATTCATCAATTCTGGACCTCTTCCTCCACATTCTAGACATGCTGATCTAACTTTTCCCTTAAACATCTTCCCTTGGAAGCCTAACTGATGTATCAATCTTAGTTTGTCCAAAACGTAACTGTTGCTTTCTCTCTAAAAATATCCTCCATTTCTCTCAAGCATTAAATGTCAACCCACCACTACAGTGCTTAATCTAGAAACTAAGCACTGTCCTGAACTCCTTGTTCTTCTTTGTGAACCTATGTCTAATCAACATGTCATGTAGGTCTTAACCTCAGGGTTACTTCAAAACTTTTGTTTACTCCATCTGTTTCGAGACAGTGTTATCCTTCTCAAGACCTATGCAATAGTATCCTAACTGGTCTCCCTGTCTTCATTCTTAACCTTCATTCAATCTATTTTCTCAAGCATCTTCTCCCTCAACCAATGTTACTTATGAATGACTGACAAATGAGAGCTGTATGTATGTATAGACAATGTGATGTTTTGAAATACATTGTATATGTAGCAAATGATTGCCACAATCAAGCTAATTAACATACTGTTCACCTTACATGGTTAATGTATTAGCTACTTTTCTCAGTGCATGACCAAATACCTGGCAGAAGCAACCTAAGGGAGGAATGATTTATTTTGACTCACAGTTTGAAAGTGCAGTCCATCACTGCAGGGACGTTATGGCAACGGGAGCTTGAGGCAGCTGGTCACATTGCATCTGCAGTAGGGAAGCAGAGAGTAATGAATGCTTGTGCTTGGTTCACAGTCTCCTTTTTATTCAGTCTGAGACACCAGCTCATGGAATGATGCCTCCCACACTTAAGATGGGTCTTTCTCTCTCAATAAATCTAGTCCGGGAACTCCCTCGCAAGTATGCTCAGAGCTTTATCTAACAGGGGATTCCAGATCCTGTCAGGTTGACAATCAAAATTAACCATCACAGTTACCAAAAACCGTTCACCCTATCTGAGATTTCCTCTCAGCAGTTTCAAGTGTGTACTACATTATTATTAAGTATTTAAGGACGAGATAGGTATTAGGTCTCCAGAACTTACTTGTCCTTAAAGATATACATTCGTATCCTTTGACCAATGTCTCTTGGGTCCTTAATCCTCTGGCCACTATCAGCCACCCTGCTAGCCCCTGTCAGCCACCCTGCTAGCCCCTGTCAGCCACCCTGCTAGCCCCTGTTTCTGAGCTCAATCCTTTCTGGAGTTTATGAGGATGATCTGAAAGTACAAGTCAGTCTCTGGGTCAGCACACAGACCTGGAAATGCATGATTGTCTCTTCGCTACCTGAAGTTGCTTTGAAATGAAATCTTACATAGAAAGTCATTTCCCTTCATTCAAACAAAAGCAATGGGGCCAAATGATCAGTAATAGAATGTATCAACACATTGTGGGTAGTGATGTCGAGAAGTTTGTCACAGCGTGGCTCTTCTTTTATAAACGGGTTGTTGCATTTTAGTTTTAGTTTTTTTTTTCTTTTACTGGATACTTGGAAGCTATCTTTTAAGGTTTTTGTTAGCATTTATTAATTATACATAATAATGGGTTTAAGCATGACATCTTCATCATGCATATAGCACATCTAAATCATATTTGCCCTTTACCATCTCTTGTCCCCTTCCATTCCTGTTGATCCCTTTCTTCTTCCCAACTAGTCCCTCTTCTTCTTTCATAACTTTTTTGGTGATACAATGAGTTTAATTAGGATTACCAACAGGCACATGGGCGGTTTACCAATGGCTGAAGAAAATGTCTCTCCCACCCCCATCAACCATTAGCTGCCTATAAATCCTCTTGGCATGCAGGGCCCTGGAATGCCGACAGGTCCGGGCTTATGCAGGTGGTCACAGCTGCTGAGAGTTGAAGAGTACAGTGCATACAACACACCCAGAAGACGGCTGCAACACTCAGCCCTTTCCTTGCTCTCACAAATGTGTATCCTAGCTTCAAAAGCTCAGATTTGTGTGTTTAGGTTAGAGCGTCTCTAGAGGTCACAAAGCTAGAAAGGGTCTATGAGAGGGGAAGGGAAGAGACCTTAATGGGTGAGGGGATAGTAGAACACATTTGATGTGAAAGTAGAGTGGGACACACTTGGAGTTAAAGATTTAAACTCAGATGTGGGTGAAGAGACAGGGGAGCAGAGGAGGCAGGAGTTGGCCAAAGCTAAAGATGTATGAAAAATCCTTATGCAAACCCATTACTTTGTGAGTTAATTAAAAATGTATGATTTTGGCGGGGAGCTAGAGACATGACTCAGTGGTTAAGTGGCTGTTCTTGTGAGGACCCAGGTTCAATTCCAGGCACCCACATAGTAGCTAGCAACTGCCTGTAACTCCAGGTCCAGGGGAATCCAACACCCTCTTCTGATCTCGGTGGGTATTGCACAACACAGGTGCACTTATATATATGCAGGCAATACATTCATACATATAAATAAAAATAATGAATAAAACGTTTTAAAAAATAAAAATATGTGACATTTCTAAAAGGAGTTTGAAAACATGTACCCTGCATGGGTGGACAATTACTTCCTGCAGAAAATGTGGGTTACTAAATGAAAATCTCAGTGCCAGGCGTGCGTTACCTTTCTATGAATTATTGGTCAGGGAGGCCCCAAAGGCCCCCCAAACAACACAGCCTATTGTCATTAATTTTTGTTACCCACCATAACTAGATGGTAAGACCCTATTGCTGGGGGCTGAAGAGATAGTTCAGCAGTTAAGATTGCTTATTTCTTTTGCAGAGGACCTAGATTTGGTTCCCAGCATCCACATAGGTGGCTTACAACTGCCTGTAATTTCAATTCCAAAAAGAGCTCTGGCTCTGTGGGCACCTGCATGAACATGGCGTGCGCGCGCGCGCACACACACACACACACACACACACACACACACACAAATTTAAAAGTACATAAATTCTTACATAAAAGAGAAGACCCTACTGCTGAAAACACAGCACACTTTAGTTGCAAGACAGAAATCAGAGTGGAAAAAAATCTGAAAGCTTCCTCACCAATGACCATTTTTCATAGTACCAGAAGAGGCTATGCAGTCCCTCAAGAGAGAGGTCATCAACAGATTTACTCAGCAGTGAGTCCTGATTGCTACAATACTGACCTGACAGGCAGGATGTGCCCACTGGTCCAGTAGCAGCATGAAGGTTGTGGAAGGAACCAACAACTTGCTGATTGCATTTGAGGTCTGCTCCACAGGAGGGAATCCATGCCTGGTACTGGAAATCTAATTTTAAAAAAGCATGCTAGAACAGATTAATGCATCTCTCACCAGAGAAGCTGTTTCTTACAGCAGATGGTAAGTAATACAGAGAATCACAATTGGTCAATGTTCAGAAAATAAGAGACTACTGAGTACTCAGCCCTAAATGGGACACCTGTATCACACCCTCTCTTCCCAGGGTTCAGGGATCCTTATGAGAGAGGGGGCAGAAAAATTGGAAACCGCATTTTCTAGAAACATCTAGGCAATTGCACCTAAGAATCTACAAGGGGGGGTGGGGGGCTGGAGAGATGGCTCGGCAGCTAAGAGCATGGGCTGTTCCTGCGGAAGACCTGGGTTTGAATCCTAACACCTACATGGTGGCTCACAGCCATCCATAACTCCCATTCCAGGGGATCCAATGCCCTCTTTTGTCCTCTGTGGGCATTACACTACATGGATGCACTTACGTACATGCAGGCACAACACTCATACACAAAAATTACAAATAATTTTTTAATTTAAAAATGAATTTACAGGGCTTGTGAGGGCAGGCACAAGACCTAACAAACTCAAGTCAGACAAAAGCCCAGCATGGATGGGGAGGTGGGCATGAAGCCCAGCCCTCACTGAGGCACTATTGGCAACAGAAAGCTGTTGGAGATGGAGACTCAGTTTTCTTTAAGTGTGTGATGTCAGGTAGGGTGACCACGCTCCAGGGGGTGAATCCACACCCAAAAGCATTTGAGGAACACAAATTAGACTCAATAGGCCTTAAAATAATGGAGGACATGAACTGAGGGAAGTAGGGAGGTGGGGTTAAATCTCAGAGATGTGGGAGGGGGTCTGAATATGATCAAAATACATTGCCTGGAATTATGTAAAGGAATATTGACAACTGATTGCTGTAGATGAGGAACAGCTGACCTTCCTAAAACAAAGGCCTCTAGATAGGCTGACTAGATTCACCAGAAGGACAAGTAGTGGGGAATGGCTGGGGTGCAGACAACACAGCAGACAGTAGCAGTAATGACAGAGTACAAGGGCTCTAGTCGGGGGAGGGAGGCTATGGGAGAGTGCCATCTGGGAAGTGGGTGTATAGATGAATAAGATGGTTTGGGATGTTCTGTGTGATATACACACAAAAACATCAAAATTTTTTTTAAAAATTAATTATATTTGAGGAGGAAGCATAAAAATTTGCATCGTGTTAATTAGTAGAGGTGATAAACATTACCATTGAAATCTACCCGGTGACTTTATAGACATACACAGGTGCCAAGGATCTGTATGCAACCGATTATGACTAATAATAATCAGATACATACAGATTAGAGATGCATGCACCAACATCTCAGTGTTAGTAGCAAAAATGGTGAGTCTTTTTGTAAGAAACAGAATATTTTAAAATGAAATGGAGATCTTTTTTAAAGGTTAAAACTCATTCAATTTTATGTCTTACAGGGCTTATACTGTAAGACAATATTGCATAACTGTATTAACTAAACAGCAAACCTAAAAATTTTACAGCCATTTTTGAAAGAGGTGTATCTTTGCTCTGGAAACTGTTATTGAGTATATTAAAGCTGTAATGAAATGTTTCTTCTAAAAAATAAATATATACATAATAATAATAAAACATGGCCATTGATGGGGAGTGGGAAGAAAGATTTTAAGGAGGTGGGTAGGAGGACACAGGTGATATGGAAGGTGACAGGGAAGGGAGAATAACGGGAAAGAAGATTAGAGTAGGGAGAGGGATGGGAGGGTGGGCTGAGAGAGCTGTGGGAGGGGCGAAAACAAATAAGGATGCTTGAAAAAAGCCACATGGAAACCCATTATTTTATAAGGCTGTGTGTGTGCGTGCGTGTGTGTGCGTGTATGTGCGTGTGTGTATGTGTGTATGTGTGTGTATGTGTGTGTGGTGTGTATATGTGTATATATGTATGTATGTGTGTATGTGTGTGTATGTGTGTGTATGTGTGTGTTTATGTGTGTGTATCTGTGTATCTGTGTGTATGTGTGTGTTTATGTGTGTGTATCTGTGTATCTGTGTGTATGTGTGTGTTTATGTGTGTGTATCTGTGTATCTGTGTGTATGTGTGTGTTTATGTGTGTGTATCTGTGTATCTGTGTGTATGTGTGTGTATGTGTTTGTATGTGTGTATGTGTGTATATGTGTGTATGTATGTGTATGTGTGTATGTGTATGTGTGTGTATGTGTGAGTGTATGTGTGTGTGCGTGTGTGTATGTGTGTGTATGTGTATATGTGCGTGTATGTGTATGTGTGTGTGCATGTGTGTATATGTTTGTGTGTGTATGTGTGTGTATGTGTCTGTGTGTGTTCATATAAAAGAATTTTGAATTTATTTAGGGGCTGGAGAGATCGCTCAGTGATTAAGAGCTCTGACTGCTCTTGCAGAGGACCTGGGTTAAATTCTCAGCACCTACATGGCTGACAGCCATCCATACCTCCAGTTCCAATGGATCTGATGCCCTCTTTTGACCTCCACAGGCATTGCAGGCCCAGTGAACTTACAAGCAGGTAAAACACTCATACACATAAGTAAAAAATGTTTAAATGTTTTTAAAAAGCGTTTAATCAGAGTTACATTACACAGGATATTATGCCCCTCCCACAAGTTATAGGTTGCCAAATAAAAAGCCTAGGACTAGACATGGACTACGTCCCCTCAAATTGTTGGTCAGAGATGTCCTAGAGACCTTCCAAATATTATAGGCTATTGACATTGCTCTTGGCTGCTCACTAGACTTTTATGGTAAGACCCTATTTCTGAAGCCATCACACATAATGAGAATTCAGGTTGGTGCTGACCAAGTTTTCTCCTTACTGGTTAGCTTTTATAGTACTGTATGATATGTTATGCGGGTCACTGAGGTGGGGGTGGGGAAGAGTCATCATCATCAACAGTCTTACCCAGCTATGAACCCTGTAAACTACATAATGACTGGTATGGCAAGATATGCCTGTGGATTCAATAGTGGCATGAATGTTATGGAGGTAACCAAATGCTTTCTGACTGGATTTAAGGGCCACTCCACAGGAGGAAACATATGCCTAGTACCAGAAATATGACCAAGAACCCATGGTTGGGGAGCTCACAGGTACCAGGGGATGAACCTACTACTATTATTTTGCTGAATTAACACAGTATTAAATTGCCCTCTAAATTTGTCTCTCTCTATCCATAGATTAGCACATCTCTCAGACCTCACCACAGATGTTTTGTACAGCAGATGGTAGTTAATGCAGAAACTCACAACTGGACAAAGTACGGAGAAAAGGTACTTGTGGACTACTCAGTCACAAATGGGACATCTGTATCACCACACCACAAGGGGCAGCGAACATTGCAGAAGAGGGGAAAGAAAAAGCCAGAGGTAGGGAACAATCAGAGCAACAGTGCCTTCTAGACATGACAGGAGCACTGCACTTATAAACTCATAGCAGCTGTGCTTACCTACATGGGCCCTGCACGGGGTCAAGTCAGTTCACATTCTAACATGGAGGAGGAAGAGATTCACAAGGCCACTCATTAACTGGTGATCTATAAACAGTTAATGACTTCTGGAGGAGGGAGAGTCAGTTTTCTTTAAAGGTGTAGCCCCTGTTAGTTCTACCATGCTCCAGTGGATGGCCCTACACTCAGGAGTATATGGGCATCACAAATTGAACATGATGAGTTATTGAAAAAAAGAAAGAAGACATGAAGTTGGGAGGGATAGGGAGATGGGGGTGGATCAGTCGGATCAAGGAGGAACTGGTGGTAAATATAATCAATATATTATATTAAATTCGTAAAAAATTAATGAAAATATTTTTAAATGGCTTCAGTTGTCAGAGACTCTGGGAAGAAATCTCCTGCTATTGTTTTACTAAATGGTCATGTTGTCAAACTGCTTTCTAAATATTTATATTTAAGTATTTATGTGGTGCTTTCAAACCTGGCCAGAGAAGCTTCTTTCTTCAGTGGGCAGAAGTTAATGCAGAGGCTCATAACTGATCAAAGCTCTGAGAATAAGAGACTGTTGAGTGCTAAGATGTAAGTGGGATATCTATCAAACGCTCAAGGAACATTGTGGAAGAGGGGGCAGAAAGAATGCAGAGCACTGCTGTTGCACTCAAAAAGTCACTGCAGCTGTGGTTACCAGCACAAGATCAAGGTAACAAGGCCAGTCAGAATTCCAATAGACAGCACTAATTGGACTCAGTAGGTTGCCCCCAAAACAAAAAAAAAGAAAAGAGGACATGAAGGTCAGGGGGAATTAGGGGCATTTATGATAAAGATACATTTTATACATATATAAAACTCTCAAAGAATTGCAAAAAGATAGTTTTAGTTTAAAAAATAGAAAGAAAAAGATATTAGGCAGAGTTGATCACTCAAAAACATGTCTGGGGATAGAGTTGTGTTTATCTCAATGTCTCAGTTTATCAAATACATCTAATTTGGACCCATCCAAAAGAAGAGAAAAAATGCCCTACACACATATACAAACCATGCATACCCAGCTCAAGAGGCCACACACACTGATAAATTTATAGAGGATGAAATAACTACTTTGGAATTAAGTTAAAATGTTCTTCTCTGATAAAAGCTTAGGATGTGTGAATTGGACATCATTCTGCTTCCCAGAGTTGTTGAGAAAAGAGGATATCCTAAAAGTGCTCAGTCAGGTCAGAAAAAGGCCCAGGCTAGCATTAAAATAAAAGACATGCTATTCAGGTGATTTCTTGGAGACTTGCTCACTAGACCACTGGGAAATGGAAGCTTTTTCAAGTGCTGAGGAGTTGAACACATGACAAAGTGACAGAAAAAAAAACAGCAAAAAATAGCATAGGCAAAAAAGAAAGGTATTGAGATTATTCACAAAAATAATAATGGACAACAATTTTTTGATGTAGCCTTTAAAACACTGTGGATGTTTGATGCTGAATGGTCTGGCTGAGGTTCATTTGGGTTATGAAGAAATGTCCTGGGCTTCATAAGGTGAAGAGGAAGAGACATCTTCAGCATTGAGCAAAATGCAGACTAGCTAGGAATCTCTTACCTGGAGTTTATAGTAATGTGAAACCAAAATGATGTGATGACCTCATCCAAATGATGAAGTCCGTTGCAACTGGAAAGAACAGTCCATGGACTCAGAATATCTGTAAAATAGCTGAAAGTCCTGACTACCGAGGCTTCTCAGTTATACCCATTGTTCCATTATCCCATCCAGTTTAGCATCTATTCTAGAGTTTTCACTTGAATCAAGTGTTATTACTAGTATTAGTGTTAAAATTATCTGAGACAGATTTGAAGAGCTATACTTTATAGTTCTTTTATAGTTCTAGTTTCTGAGTTCTCATGTACTAATGTGTGAGCTGCATGCATGAGGACCAAATGCGCTTCTCAGGTTCACAGTTTAACCATCTAAAGATGGAACAGTAACTCAGCTACCTTTCCCCATTCTTCTTTCTCCTCATTCTCCTCCTGCTCCTCTTCTCCCTGCTCCTTCTGTAAGGAGGTCCTGAGAAAACAGATTCTTAATAAGTGATTTAGTTTGTAATAGGGAAAATACAAGTGAAGGAGTTAGAATATAAAGCAAGGAAGGATTTTCCAAATTTAATTTCCAAATAAAAGGTTGCAGAGCAAAGCCAGAAACTTCTAAAGGCAACATAAGTTCAATCATGCTGGGCAAAATTGGGAACCAGTGTGAAATGCTTGCTTCCTGGCTATCTCACCCCAGTGGGAAACAGCATATGATTTATACTGGTGACAATAGATTGCACATTAATCTGTATCATTACCTACAAAGAGCTTTATAGAGATGAAGTGTGTTCTTCTATAGTCTTCTCTCTATCTCCATGGCTTCTCTTAGTAAATACGCAACATGCACAAAGGTTGGCATTTCAGACATAGAGAAGTGTTTCTGAAGCACTTACCCCTAAGTGACACATCTTCAATGCAACCTGTACACATAGGATGAATGTATCTCTCACCTCTCTCCAGAGACATTTCCTTATGCAGCAGATGGTGATTAACACAGACTCACAATTAGTCAATGTGCAGAGAACAAGAGACTGTAGAGTGCTTATCACTGAACAGGACAGCTATTTCAAATCTCTGCCTCCCAAGACTCAGGGATCATTGTGGAAGAGGAGGAAAAAGATTGCAAAAGCCAAAGGGTAAGTAGATGACCACAAGGAAGGAGAGGTTTCCAGACAGCTGCTCAGTTACTCATACGAACTCACAGCAATGGTGACAGCATGCACAAGTCCCGTGCAAGCTCAAACCAGACAAAAATCTCAGTGTAGACATGGGGAAGTGGGTAAGAAATTCCAACCCGACATAAGGAACTTTTGTCAACTGATGACTGCTGGGAAGGGGAAAGATAGTGTCTTAAAGAGATGGGGCTCTTGGTGGCTCCAGTGGATGGACTCACACTGAAGGACAGCTGGGGACACAAATCAAACTCCATCAGCAATATACATTATCTATCTACCTATCTATCTATCTATCTATCTATCTATCTATCTATCTATCTATCTATCTAGATATGCATTATATACATATGTTTATGTGAGAGTATATTGAACTGAGGGGATGGTGGGGGAGGTACAGATAGGGGATAGGATCTAAATACCATAAAACTATATTACATGAAAGTTGCAAAAATTCAATTAAAAAGTTGGCATTTATGATTTGCTACTGGAGTCTTAATGATGGTAATCACCACAATGAAGCCAAAGACACCAACCTCCTGAATAGGCACTACACCTACTTCAAAAGCTGGTCGGTAGGCAAACAGACCTGTAATCCCAGATCCTTGTGAGACTGAGTCAGGAAGATTGCAAATCCAAGGCCTGTATGAGCTACAGAGTGAGATAAAAGCCAACCTGGGCAATTTAGTAAGATATTTATCTCAAAATAAAAAGTAAACAAGGAGGGGGCCTGTAGACATAGCTCAGTGGGAACACACTTGCCTACCATACAAGAGGCCAAAGGTCTAATTACTAGTGCTAAAAAACATAGAAAAAGTTGGTAGTATTTCAAGTAGACTACACAAAATAAAACAATGTAGCATTAGATATGTACAATACATATCTTATACAATACTGTGTAAAGCATGACTTTTTTGTTAGAGAAAATGTTTAAACTTTTGAAATTCTTCTATTTAGAGTTCCTTTCATATATAGAGAAGCTGGTGTAGTAGCTGCTAAAAGCGTTGTCTTAATCAGCAAAAAACTTTTTACTTAAAATAGTGATAATATCAGTTTTATATTAGTTACTGATGATCCAACTAATATCAGCCAACAACTTCAGTAATTTTCAGTCCAAATAATGGATGTGAGGTACATACTTTAGAAGATTATTCTACCGAAAATGAAAATCAGCTCTGTCAGTGACAAATGCCTGTAACTTGAGCACTAGGGAAGCAGAAAATCATGAGCCTGTGGCCAACCAGCATGGGCTACATAGTAAATTCCAGTCTCGGCTACATAGTGAAAGCCTGTTACAAAAAAAAAAAAAAAAGCAAAGAGAGCTAGAGAGATGGCTCTGGCTCTGGTTCTAGGGGTTAAGAGCGCTTACTGCTCTTGCAGAGGATCTGGGTTCAGTTCCCAGACCCACATGTTGGCTCAAACAATCTGTAACTTCAGTTCCAGGGGATCTGGATGTCCTCTTCTGGCCTCTATGGAAATCACATGCATATGGTAGACCTATATGCATGCAAGCAAAACACTCATACACATAACACACACACACATACACACACACACACACACACACACACACACAAACTAACAAAGACTAAACAAAGCGATCAGTTGGATGACATGAGTTTATATTCCTAGTGCCCTGGGATTTGCTGACCAGATGTCCTTGCCAATTCAGTCAGCTCCATGTTTAGTGAGAGATCCTGTCTCAAAAAATAAGGTGGAGAGTGATTGAGCAGGACACCCGATGTCAACCTCTGACCTCTAAGTACTAACACATGCATACACCACCTTCGCCCCCACACACAAGGAACCAAGCCAAAACTGAAAGGAATAATCCCTGGCACAGTTAAACGTCCGACACATAAGATGAACTTTTAAGCTTTGTGGTAATAACAGGAATATAAATTTTGATAAAACATGGTATTATAATAAAGTTAAGAAAGCAAGACACATAGGTACCCTAGACTAGTTGGATACACACTTATACATTCTTGTGTCCAAACAAGCTATGACTGTTAGATTTAGGAGAGGAGAAAAGGATGAAGTGTAACATTTAGGGATAAGAACCAGAGCCAGACCCGCAACAAGCAAGGAATGTGTCCTTTACTCAGGCATCACAGCAAAGGGCAGAAGTCTTTCTGAGGGAAGAGGGCATCTGCATCTAATGAATGGGGCTGGGTTATATAGGAATTCTACTGAATACAGTAGCAGGAGTTCACTTGGTGCCAGGGTCTGGTGTCCTTGGGTGATTGAAAGTCTTCCTCCCAAGATCATTTTCTCAGGCAGAGCAGGCTGGCTATCTTGGGGCACTAAAGGAGACAGGTTGACTCCACAAACAGCTTCTTTCAATCCTGGGAGTGACCAGTTGATAAGGCTTGAGCAAGGCCAGCCTGCCAACCTAGGGCCAGTTGGCCACTTTAAGGGATTTATGGTTTTATAGATTCTCTAATGAGGCTTATGACTCTCTTGCAATTTATACATCCTATCAATGACTGCTTACTGCCTAAAATAAAAGCTATAGTTGAATTTATAAATAATCAAATGCACATATACATAATATACATGCACTCATAGAATAACTGAACTCAATTATTTTGTGATGGATAAGATAGTGAATATAAAGCAAACCATCAACACAGAATATGGATTTTGCCTCTGCAGCCCACCAGCAATGTGATCTCAGAAATACTGAACCCTTGAAGCACCAATTTATTTCTTTCAATGATACTGTACTTCCCCTGTAAATAAGTCCTTTCATTTTTTGTTCTATTTTATTGAGAACTGGCTAAAAATTCCTTTATCAAAGTATTCAACAACTGAAGGCCAATTTGTTCAATTTCAACTTCAGCTGTTAAAAACTTTGAGTACATGGTAATTACAGCAACCAGAACTTGCAAACAGGAAAGAGTAAAACCCATGCCTAAGAAAGCAAGGGAACAGAGAAAACCAAGCGATGAGTGCTCAAATGGTGTACAAGGATTAATTTTGTAATTCTGTATTTATGGTTTGGTTCTGTTGATATTTGAGACTAATCATTTGATGGATTGAATGCATTTGTAGTATTACTGAGGATTAATCAAGAAGTTTATGATTTTTACAAAATCTAAATCTAGCCGAACATCCACAAGGGACTGTAGAAAGACAACTTATTTAATGAACTTTGTCTTGCAAAAAGATTTGCCAAATAAAGATCACTCTTAACCACAGCTTTAACTGTGCACTAGGACTGGCTCTCTCTCTCTCTCTCTCTCTCTCTCTCTCAAAAAACTGTCAACAGTAAAAAGATTTCTGACGGCACAACAACCACAAACCAATTCAAAATCAAAGCATGATGAACCTGAGGTGTTTCTAGTAGCACTGGCTGGTGCTATACTGGATGACCTCACTGTAGTTTTGGTTCTGAACACAGAACATAAGTGCCGTGCACTGTGAATGCCCTCCAGCCATCCAACATGTACAAACACTGACACACTTCAGCTAAGATGCAAGACAGTCATGTTATAAACTGCAATGTTCTGCTGTACAGATAAAGTTTTCTGCTCCTATAGAAAATTTGAAAACCTCTCACGAGCTCTGTATCTGCAATATTAAACATTCAGCCAAGATTTCCTTATGTGAAAACAAACAGGCACGCTCACCTCATTAGTGTATATACGTTTGCTTTCATTTCTAGTGGGTGGTGAAATTATCTGCAAACAGAAAAATTATTTTAAAATAAATTTCCTTAAGATTTATTATCAGAAAATATTTGATTTGTGTGCTTATTATATGTTCCTCGGGTCATGTAAAAATTTCAAAAAGGGAATGCATGAGGATGAAGTTTAATAAGACATACTCTAAACAGAGAAGGCATATAGTGCCTATAGAAATATTAGTGGGAAGCGATCATCTATTTCAGTGTGAAGAAAATCAGCATTTCTAATATCCTTATTAGAATCCATCCCATGTTTGAAGCTTACCTTAGCTCCCATAGGGCAACTGTTTTCTTTTTGTTTCAAGTTTATTGAGGTCCAAACCAAAAATAAACATATCTATTCAGGTAGACAACATGATGTTTTGAAATACCTTTATAATGTGAAATGATTCCTGTAATCAAGCTAATTAACCTCACATAGTTCTCTCTTTGGAGCTGAGAACTACTTAAGATCTTTCTGCCAACAAAATTCAATCTTACAATACTGTATTATCACCCACGGCCACCACGTGACACATTGTTAGATCTCTAGACACTCCTCACACAAGTGTGCTCCTTGACCAACATCCTTCACCCTTGGACCACTGCTAATCACGTTTCTGGCCCCATAAAGTCAGCATTTTTAGATTTCACATATGATTTGGAAATCATTTACTTAATTAAAAACGCAACGATTTGCTTCTATTCAACAATGTTAGTTAACATTTTTTGAAAAGATGTTTTGTTTTCTCCATAGATTTTCAGTAGCACTCTATCGTAGATCAAGTGACTGGGTCTGTTCTAGACGCTCAGTTCTGCTCCTTTGTTCAGTGTGTGTAGTTGTGAACAAAAGTCACAACTTCATAGTTACTGATGATACACAATAACTCCTGAAATCCAATCATATAAACACTCAAACTTTGCTCTTGTGAATTTTGTTTTGCTTTCTGTATTTCCACTAAGTTTTAGAATTAATTGTTTAATATCAAACTCTCCTCTCAAAATGCTTTTAGTTTTTTCATTGGGATTGCATTGAGTCTATAAAGCAGTTTGGAGAAAACTGAGATTTTGAAAGTACAGCATTGTTTTTTTAATGATGTTTATGTCCTATCTGCATAATTACTTGGGTGTCTTTAATTTCACTTAACAATTGTCTTGTATATCTTTTGTTTGGTTTATTCCTTAGTGTTTCATAATCTGATGCTGTTGCAAGTGGTAATGCTACAACATTTATTTTTAATTGCTTACTGCTAGTACATAGACATGCAATTTATTTTTGTAACTTTTTTAAATTCACATATTAATTTGAATAGTTTGTTTTTTAGTCTCTTAGATTTCCTACATACAAAAACATGTCATAGTTTTACTTTCATGCCTTCTGATATTTATAACTTTTATTTATTTATTTTGTCTGCTGGCTGGGACTTCCTGTTCAGCTTTAAACAGAGGTGCCAACAGAAGACACCTTGTCTGGGTCAATAGATATTTATATGGAAAAAAGTGAAATGACCTCTACTTTGTACTGTTTCAAAAATTAAGGTAGCTAACAGACCTAAACTTGAAAATAAACCAATCAAGTTTCTAAATACAATATTTAAAATACTCTCATTATCTTAAGAAGGCAAAATATTTTAAAGTAGAACACAAACTATTTAAAACATAAAACACTGAGAAATTAAAATTAAGAATCTCTGGCTATCAAAACCTTAAGAAAGCAACAAGTCAAGCCATAGCTTGGGAAGATATTCACATTCATACATCCATTTAAACTATATTCAAAGTATGCAAATAACCCTTACAAAGCAAGAGAAGAAAAACAGCTATTCTAATCTCTTAAGAAAGGGTAAAAGAATTGAACAAATACTATTCAAAAGAGGAAATGAAGTGGCCAAAATATAAATAAATAAATAAATAATAATAAATCAAAGACACTCAAGCATTACTTAGAAAAATGCACGTTCAACTATAATGTGATATATTATCATATTCCTACAAGAATGGATAAAATTTACAAGACTAACAATATCAAGTCTTGCCAAAGATGTAGTTCAACTGGCAACCATCACAGCTTGTTGCAGTTTGGAAAACTATTTGACAGTATCTGCTAAAGTTCAAAACGTCTTTCCTATCCAGAATTTCCACATACTACTAGTAAGAATGTGTACCTATAACATATTTGTGAAATGTCTTTCTTTGTCCTCGTAGAACACACAGAACAAATGACATGGCCTCGTATTAGCTACTTTTCTTGCCATGGTCACATTAAACCTGACAGAAACAATTTAGGGGAAAAAGAAGCTTCTTTCAGCTCAGAGTTCAAGGAAAATAGTTTCCACAGATGCTGAAAACACGGCCGCTGAAGCCACTAGGTCCATAATGGGAAGCGCTTACACGTGGCTCTGTAGCTGTTTTACACCTCCACGGATCAGGAAGCAGAGAGATCTGGCTGGAAGCACCCATCACACCCTCCATACCCTCCCTCTGTGAACTCCTTTCTCCTGGTAGGCCCCCATGTGCAACCTCCCATGTGTGCCATGGGCTGGGGGCCAAGTATTCAAACATATGAGGCTGTGGGGACATCTCATACCATAACAACTACCAACTGGGTACCCGAACTTTGCAGAACTTAAGTAATATTTTTAAGGTATGTCGTAGGCTAGGAGTCATCATTCAATATTCAATATTCCTACTTGACACAAATCTGGAAGTCAAAAAAAAATAGAAAAGGGAGTCACCCTCACTATTGCTGCTACATATTCAAGAGGGAAACTTCACACCCTTGGCCGTGCATGATGGTACTCTCCTATAATCCCAGCATTCTGGAGTCAGAACCAGGAAGAACACTACAAATTTGAGGTCAGCCTGGTCTAGATAGTGAGTTCTAGGCCAGCCAGGGATATATGAAACCCTGTCTCAAAAGAATTTTATAACTTTGGCCTCTGTTGATTCAAAGACATCAAAGATGTGCATGCTTCCACCAGACTGGACATCAGCGACTTCTTCAGCAGACGTTGAGGGGGCATTGTCTCCACCTGAGTTCTACTTTTGCCCCCTATAAAATGAGAAAATCAAAGTAGATGAGCCTTTGGCCCTGTTTGCATGTTGTCTTCAAGCTGTGAATGACCTTTACGTTTTGAGACGATCATAAAACCGAAACAAAAACAAAAGAAAAAGGCATACATAACAAAGAACATATGGCCCGATATTTACCCTCCGGATCATTACAAGAAATGTTTGCTAACCTCTGAATCAGACTGACAGCTGCCAAATGCACATTTTTTAAAGCAGAAAGATGCTAATTTCTTAAATGAAATCTCATACGGAAATGAATCCTATATAGATCTTTCTCATCTTATAATGGAGTTACATCTTGGTAAGCCCTTAATAGGCTAAAAGCTACCTTTAAGTTAAAAATGTGTGTAATGCACCTAACCTGCCATACACCAGGGCTTAGCCTTGCCTCTCCTAACACGTATTAGCCTATATTTGGGCAAAACCATGAAACACAAACCCATTTTATAACAAAATGTTGAATATCTCATACCTAGAATCACAAGAGTATTATACCAACATGGTGTTAATGCACCAAAACCCCACAAAATTTAGAATACAAATATTCAATTCCTGTCATTTTCACTCCATAACAAAAATCCATAAAGTCAGGTCAACAAGATGGCTCAGGTGGATAAAAGGTGCTTGCCACCAAGGCTGATGATCTGAGTTTGATGCTAGAGACCCACATGGTGGAAGGTGAGAACTGATTCCCCCAGGTTGTTCTCTGACCTCTCTACATGTGCACTGCGGTACATGTATGCACACAAACACACACACACACAATAAATAAATGCAATAAAAAATTAAATACATTTTTGAAAATCTGTAAAATCATAAGTTAAGCCATTGTAGTCTATTTATTTAAGTCAAATAAATGGGATTGCTCAGATGGATGGGCTGGGAGGTGTTAGTGGCCATTTCTCTTGTCCTCCCCATACCTGAGTCTCTCAGAACCTACAGCCTTCATAACATACAGATTGAAAACACTGAGTATAGCAGCTGATATTGTTTGCACATTGGCCATTGCTACTAAAGATGACTTTGGTCTCCCCAAAGCTGAATTGGGCTCAATAATATAGTCCCATAACCATTAGCGTGTGAGAACCACAGGGCGTGAACAAAGTTACAGAACTGTGAACAGAGCAATTAGATCTCTGCCCTCTTTGCCCAAGAGTTTCTTGAAGATGCCGATTTCCCCCCTTAAATAAGCCTTTCTGAGGAAGAAACCACACCCGGAGGGGACGCCTGACCTCCTGACAAAGACAGAGCTGTCCCACCATCACGGGCCCAGTGAGCTGGTCTTTACAGCTTGGGAAATCTGCTTTTTAAATAAGAAATAAACTTGGACCCATGCTCCTCCAAAAAACTTCTTGTTTTTGTGGCACTGAAGATCAACTGAGGACCCCAGGCATGCTAGGGCAAGCATTCTATCACAGAGCTGCATTCTTAGCCCCCAAGGATTTTAAAGCACAAAAACTGAGTCAAACAGGGTATTTCTTCCTGTATAAACTTCAATTCCTTGTTAAAACCAAAGACAACCAACACTCCCTTCATTTGCTGAGGCCCTTTTTCCTCTTCTAAGTGGGTAGCACAACCTTAGAGATCTAGACAAAAGTTTGGACCAACCCTCTTCCTAGCATATCCTTTGTGCTATATGCCTGCAAGATCACGGCCCGCAGCACAAAACCACCGTCCACTCAATACTTCCTTCCTTGAGCCAAGAGGGAAGAGGGGAAATCGATCTCTCTTCCTCACGTGACTATATCCCAGAAGTACTGATGCCTTCCTAAGATGTCCATGTACCCCAGGGGGGCTAACTTTTTCACAATTCTGCTTCTAACTCCCTGTGTCTAAATTTGGCCATTCTTTAAATTCACTCTAGCATTTACTTGCTCAACACGGTACTTGATCTCCCATCAAAAACCACTGAAGTTTCCACCAGGATGGCAGTGTGAGAAGCTCTGCAGAGAGAAAAGAGCAAAATGTACTAGAACACGGGGATGTAATGATAGAAACAGACTCACATGCATATGAAGAGCCAGACTGAGAAATGGATAGAATATATGCTATCTGCTTATCTATTACCAATATGGACATCTTCCCAAAGGACTAGCAAAGCCTGTGCAGCAAAACATCTGTTTGAACTCAGGATGATGGGTGAGTCGTACATCTGATCCTTGACTTGCTCTCTCTCCTGCCTGCTCTTTGGCCTAGCAAACATTCCACTGTAATAGGCATGTCTATTAAAGATAGGATGACCTTCTTTCTCTGCTACCAGGAAAGAGTTGTGGTATCTCACAGGACAGGACAGGTCATCAGGTTTTGTCACACTTTCCCTAGCTCCAGGGAATAAATTCCTGGAATTGGCTTGAGCACACAGTTTCCCTTTCTCTTCCAAGCCCTACTCATAGTTCAAAGGTTTTCTCCCAGGCAGTGAATACCAGTAATTTTGGGGTTCTGATCACTCCAGCTCACTCAAGTTCCATGCTGGCAAATCAGACCAAGTTCACCAAAGGCTACTGCACGACCAGAAACCTAAAATAATGTGTCAGAGAGCTCTCTGTTCAGAAGAATAAGTAATCCAGAGAGCAGAGTACCCACAACCTCTTTCCAAATGAAATAGGTATTTGAAATAAAATGTGGGACATTTAACTCTAAGCGTGTCGTTGAAAAGAGAGGCTCCTCTAAATTAAGAGCAACAAACTAGTTGGATGTTATGGCACACAGCCATAATCCCAGCATTCAGAAGGCTGAAGCAGGAGAAAGATCACAAGATCAAAGCCAGCCAGGGGTGCATAGCTAGACCCTGTTAAAAAAACAACAAACCATTTAGTTTGCAATTAGTGGAATGTAATACGGACGTCTTCATTTCTCTTTTCAATTCTACCAGTGTTTTCTCTACGTATATTCAAGTTCCATAGTTGGATGCACATGCACTGTTTCTCTTTCTTGGAAAATTAACCACTATCATCATCTTCTTTATTCCCAACAATATTCATTGTTCCAAAGTCTGCTTTTACATTAACACAGTGATTGCCACTATTTTATTCTAAAGTAATTAAATGGTATTTTTCAGGTCTTTATTTTCAACCTATTTAGGTCCATATTTATATTAAGTTTCTTATCAACAGAACAAAACTGGATCTTGTTTCTTATTTAATGAGCCCATCTCTATGTTTTGACATGCCTAGACCATTCTCCCTTAATATGATGACAATATTATTAGATTTAGCCCTGATATCTCATTAGCTCTCTTCTTTTCAGTTCATCTATTTCTTTTCATTTTGCATCCCTATTTTATGCCTTTTCTCAGGTTAATTTATCTCTGATGCATTGTTTTTACTCTCCTGTCTTGGCTTATAATTTAAGCCTTTTTATTTAAACTTTTAGTGATTATTCTAAGGTTCACAATACATGAACTTAGTCTACTTTCAAACAGTATGATATCTCATTTGTAGTTTAAGGAAAATGAAATATTCCATGCATCTTTCTTCTATTATTTATTCTATTAGTGTCACAATTTTACTTTCAGATCACAATTTTATTATTCATTAAAGATATTCATGCATTCATTCATCTACCAGATATTTATTAATACAAGGCTTTGAGCTTGGAACAGGAGAGAATATTTGCAATAGGGTTGGATGAATCTATTGGGAAAGAATAATAGAAAGAGAATATTTAGATAGATGATAGATAGATGATAGATAGATGACAGATAGATGATAGATAGATAGATGGATGATAGATAGATGATAGATAGATAAATAGATAGATAGATAGATAGATAGATAGATAGATAGATAGATAGATGATAGATAGATTTTTTTTATAGTTGATAGAAATATATAGAAAGAGATGAGAGATAGAAGATACATGATTTAGATAGATAGATAGATAGATAATAGATAGATGATAGATGATAGATAGATGGATAGATAGATGATAGAAGATGATAGATGATAGATAGATAGATGATAGATGATAGAAGATGAAAGATAGATGATTGATAGATAGATAGATAGATAGATAGACATGATAGATAGATAATAAATAGATGGTAAATATTATAATTGTAGATAATTAGTGATAGAAAGATAATATTATAAAAGACCAGGTAGAAGATAAGAGCAACTATAAGCGGGCAGGTGGATTGGTTAGGAGAAACTTGATGCACTGCATGTATTTCTCTAAAGCTTTCATTTGTGCCCAAGCTGGTTTGCATCTTAGCTGATGCAAGCTGCAGTAACAATATGGTTAGTGTCTGACTAACAGACCTTACATCTCACAGTTCTGGAGACTAAGAAGCTCAAAATCAGGACACTGACAGAGTCAGTGCCTGCTGAAGGCTGACTTTCTAATTCATAAAAAGAGACTTCTTGTGAGATCTTTAAATGGTAAAAGGGGATAGTCAGATCTCCAGAGTCTACTTCATAATGCAAGACTGATTCATGCATTCCCACTCTTATGACACAATTATTTCCCAAAGACCCCATCTTCTAACACCAGCACTTTAATTTCATTTATCCATTCATTTCCTTATTGAGGTACTAGGAATTGAACCTAGGGTCTCTCTCACATGCTAGGCAAGGACTCTACTACTAAGCTACATCCTCAACTTTTGTTTAGTTGAATGATTGTTTTGCTTTTTTTAGTTTCTTGAGACATGGTCTCTGTGTAGTCCAGGCTGGTCTCAACAGCACTCTATAGCCTACGCTGGGCTTGAAGTCTCTATTCTCCTGCTTCCATGTCCCAAGTGGTGAGATTGCAGGTATATATCACCTTGAGAGTTCAATATCAGAATTTTAGAGAATATTTGAATATGTGGATCTCAGCGTACATGAACATTTATGTCATAGAAATATAAAAAAGTGGAATAAGTTTCAAATAATCCCTAGGTTACAAAATGAGGCAACTAGATAGAGCATAGTTGTACTATTAGCTAGACACAGAACGAGGATAAATGAGAAGAGTAGATAATGTATGATACAGAAGTTTCATAAACCCAAGTCTAACGGCATGATTTCTAATGGGGTCCCAGAATGACTTGAATCATTAGTACAGAAGGCAGGCCAAAAGAATTGAGAATATTTTTAGTGAATATGAAAACATTATATTGAACTAAAATATTGACTCTGCAACGTCTATTCATGGGTTTTATTTGACTAGAAACTCAGAACAAATCTAATTGGAGAGTCCCTGGAAGCTGAGTTCCCAGATCAATGTCTGTGAATCGAATGTTTACGTATCTAATTTCACTCACTTCCGTAATCATTCCCATTCATTTTTGAGGATGTGCAATTTGGCAATGATTCTTCACAACCTAATTATTCCATTCTCCATTTAGTTCTTGTTGGGGTTTTAATGACTAAGAAATGAGCAGTCACAGGGACCAAGAAAGTTGCTAAGGAATACTAGACTCATCTGTAAACAGCAAACCATTGTCCTTCCCACAGCCTTGTGGTAAGCTGCTCTTTTGACCAGGCTTAAAATAATCAGCCAATTCCCCCTCCCCCCCACACACATACACACATCCTCAATCTCTCACACACGTACTCTTTTACATACACACCCTCTCATATACACACTCACTCTTTCTCATATGTACATACACTCACACATATACTCATACACACTCACACACACACATACGCACATACACACACTGCCACTCTCTCACACCCTCACACAAAGTCTCACTCTCACACATGTACATATACTCTCTCTCCCGCCTCTGACCCTCTCTCTCTCCCCCCAACCCTCACACAAAGTCTCACTCTCACACATATATACATTCTCTCTCCCTCCCTCCCTCCCTCCCTCCCTCCCCCAATTTACATGCCCTCAGCCTCACTGATTTGCAGGTTGCTTCCTTACTCATCTTTCTGCTTCTTAACATCGATTTCATTAGGATTTTACTCACACCCAGAGGTCTTTGTCTTACTGACTCTCAGAGAAGAGCACAATACAGACCCCAAGGCATCAGTTATCTGTCAGTCCCTAACATCATGCTTCCTACCTTTCAGAATCAGTCAAATGTAAGGGCTGTTCTGAGTTTAAAGGCCAACTCTGGTTTTGTCATCTGAGGGCTTGGAAGCACCTAACAATATTGACTAGAATACCATCTGAGAAAACATATTTCTAATGATGCTTTCCCTTTTTATTTTTAAAACAAATTGTATTTTTGACACAAAAATTAACATATAGGAGAAAATTCACACAATGAAGGAAAACATAAAGGAATATAACAAGGTGGGCCACAACCCTAACACCATGAGAAATAATGGCAACCTTTAGATTAGATTTTCTTCTTGAGTTTCTTCTATGTATATATTTTACAGTAAATACTGCATATCTTTTTGTTTCCACTTATTTGTTTGTTTGTTTGTTTTACAGGGATTGAACCTAGTACCTTGTGCACAATAGGCAGGCACTCTACCACTGAATTCTGTTTCCTGTTTGTTTTTTAATTTTATACGATGCTTTCTATATTTTTTCAAAATAATTTCTATAATTTTTATTTATTTTTTATGTGTATGGGTGTATTCCCACATGTATGTAAGTGCACCCATGTCATGCAATCCCCTCGGAGGTCAGAGAGAGTGTCAGATTCTCCTGGAACTGGAGTTATGTATGGGTTTTAGCCACCATGGGGGTGCTGGGAATCAAACCCAGGTCCACTGCAAGAGCAGTCAGTGCTCTTAACTGCTAAGCCATCTCTCCAGTCCCACTTTCTATATCTTTGAATGTCACTTAAAATTCTTTTTCAGAGGGACAGCAGGTAAGGCTGCTTGTTGCCAAGCCTGATGACCTGAACCTGGATCGCACATGGTAGAAGGAGGGAACTTACTCCCACAAGTTTTCCTCTGACTTCCAGAAAGGCATGGTGGCATGCGCGCATGTGCATGCACAAAATGAATAAAGTAAAATTTTCTCCAATATTGTTTCTGAAGCAAATGAACATTTTAAATCATAGACACATTTCTGTTCCCTTTTATTCATTTCTCACAATATATGTTTTATTGAATTTTTGTGCATTTCATAAAATACATCTTAATTTAGATGTATTTATTTAGACTTAATATTTAGCCCACCCTCCCCTATCTACACTTCCCATAGGCCCCCTCATCAGAGGTCATGTATTTTGTCATATATGTTATGGTATATCAAGTCAAGTTTGTGTCCCCAGATGTCCCTTGATGTGAGTTCATCCACTGGAGCCTGGTCAGCCTATCTAGCATCACTCCCTTAAAGAAGATTAAAGATTGAAGATTGACTCTCCCTCATGCTAAAGTATCTTCTATTCACTTTTGCTAACAGCAGGGTAGCCAAATATTGGAATTTTATTCTTATGTGTGAGGGTTTGTGAGAGCATTTGCCTGCAGAGGCCCAAAGAGGACATTGGAATCCCCTAGATCTGGCATTACAGATAGCTGAGTTATGAGCTGCCTGACATGGGTGCTAGGAACCAAAACCCAGCCCTCTGCAAGAAGAGCAAGCCCTCTTAACTCCAGCTCTTATGATAATTTGATGAAAACTTCTGTGCATAAAGTTGGTTAGATCTTTATGTTTACTATGGAATAAAAATAGCAGGGCTAGAATGATTTAGCAAGGTTTCTGAACTTTTACACACAATTGTATTTTGTTGTCATTATTTTTAGTTTCTTTCCTCACTAAAGAAATTGGACTCTTCCATGGGTGCTTAGTGGACCTTTTCCCTTTATGATTTTATTTTTACTTTATTTAAGACATGATTCTTAAGCATCAGAACACATAGAACACTCACATTCTTTTTTAACAGCTGTGTTGTTATCCTTCATATGGATATAGTGCAATTAGTTTAACCATGCTTCTATAGGTTGACATATGTTTCTAGTTTTAATACTTCAAACAATGCTGAAAAGCTTTATGTTTTGAGTCATGCTTAGCCAAATTTTTCTTTTCAAGATTATATAACTAGTCTCCTATAATTTCTTCTAGTGTATAAATTTAATATTTACATATTTGGAATGTGTGTTTCTGTACACTTCAAATAAAACTTTATGTTCCTCCAAAGAGCCAATTATCTCCACATTATTTATTGAATAATCCATCCTTACTCTACTGTCTATGCTTATGGGTCTTTAAATAGGCTGACTTCTCATTTACTAATTTATTTGCCTATTTGTTTATTCTTCACATCCCTTTAATCATAGAATCTCTAGAGTGCATTTGAAATCTGAGAGGGCAAGTCTTGATGCATAAGTCTTCTGTTCCAAAATGTTTTGCCCAGATCCATCAATGAATGACAAACTTAGTAGTTTAAAGTTTAAGCAGAAATAGGATGCTCAGAGGCTGAGGCTGGGGAGAAGGCTCAGTGGATAAAGTGCTTGCTGGGCAATCTTGAAGATGAGAGTCTGGTTTCTCAAACCCACACAAAAGCCTGGTGAGTGTGGCAACCCGCCTGCAATTCCAGCACTCTGGCAATGGAGATTGGGGATCTCTAGAGAAAGCTGGCTAACTAGACTACTCATAATGGTGAGCTCTGGGTTCATCTAAGAGAGTTCATCTCAATAAATAAGGGGAGGAGTAGTGGAGGAAAAACTCTGATGGCAGCTGTAGGCCTCCACCAGCACACACATACACCTATACACATAATGAAAACACAGACATACTCTCACACCACACACACATCCACATAATAAAATAATAATAACAAAATTTCATAATCTTACACAAATATTTATTAATTACAAGGGAGAATAATAAATTTATAATGGAGAACTCAGATGGACAGCATTTATTCAAGCAATGGACGTTGGCATGACCAGAAACACATGACAGCATTATGTGCCTCCTCTATGATGTCCGTAGAACAAAGAAATGATGTTCTATCCAGTTGTGAGAAAACATGAGACAAACTCAAACGGAAGTATATTATAGAAAAGAAATGGGACTCTACAAATATGTCAAGATAATGAAAGATACGGAAAGGCGGAGGAGATGAGGTAGACATGACATCCCGAGTACATCAGTCAGAAAACTCATGCAGTTGGGGAACTTGTCCTGTGCTTTTCCCCCCAGCCCCTCTTGTTGTAGACACATCCTTCCAACCTCTGTCCACATATTCCCAAGGTCTTTTCCCTGTATGTCAGCATGTCTCTGAAAAACATCCTCATCATGTTTAGAGTCACTTTAACCTAGAATGGTCTTGTCTCTATTCTGACTCTAATCACATCTACAAAGAACCTATTTCCAAGTAACACAACGTTCTGAGGTTGTGAGTAGACATGGATTTTTTTCAGAGAGATGGGTGCACTATTCAATCCTCAACACAGACTTTAGCCTTTTTCTTGTTTTTTCGGATGTTACCACTGTGTAGACTGGCCTCTAACCCATGATTCTCCTGCCTCAGACTCCTGAGGGCTGGCAATTTGTTTACCACAGCAGTCCCAGCACCAATGAGGTTGTCTGGCACAAGGTACATGTTTGTAGGTATTTGTCTAATGTTGAACAAATCGAATTCCTTTCATTCCAAATGAATTGGCGTGAAGGACTGACTGCTTTCTTTCCATGGCATCTGTCTGTAGATCTCCTTGGATGTAGTGCACTTCTGCAAGTCACCTTCTGGCTGTCCAGGCTTTTACACTCTGGATCTCTTTTCATCAGGCTTAACACACTGCTTGTCTAATGGGAGGCGAATGAGGACCAGTGGAGATGGGGAAATGTACTGGGGATGCAGAAACAGGTGTTCTGATCTGGAGCCTGGCTCTGCCACTAGCTCATCAAGGGTCCCCTCCCTCAGCTCTCTGTCAGTAAAGTGGGGGTAATCATGGTGCCCACTACTGTGCTGTAAGGTCAAAAGAAATTGATACTGATAACGAGTGTAACCAAACAGTACAGAGCACACTGCCATAAGAACTTTAGCTGTCATCCCAGCGCCTCTGTGTATAAGGTTTACTATTCTTTACATCCTGATTTTCACGAGAATGCACTTTGCTTTCTTATTAGACTTTGAGACAATCTCGCACACTTAAAGCAACATTTCCATTTTAAATGGGAATCATACTAGTCTGCTTCTCTCCAATTGCCTCCAGATGAGAAAGGGATTTTCTTTTTAAACTAAATATTTAATCATATTACAATAATATTTTAATTACTCTAGGGAAAAGGTTTAATTTAATGAGCCCAAAGAGCGAGTCTCTTAGATGATGCATTTGCGCCTCCAGCTTGAGCCTTCCTCCTGCTGCATTCCCAATCCTCACTCTTTCCCCTCGTATTCCCGCTTTGCCCATTATTAACTTTAGAAGCAATTTGGTGGAGGCTGAGAGGATAAAAGAGAATGAGATTTGAGTACTAGGAATTATCTTAACCAGTTTGCTAATAATCTTCATTTGATGCTATAAAATGTACATTATTACTTTTACTTTACAAATGAATTTGTTGAGACTCAAAGATGCTATAAGAAGTATCTTGTTCAGCATTATCTAAATAATGTGTGATGAAGCTATTGTTTGTTAGTTTGTCTGACTCTAAATCTGTTATGTTCATTACATAACACAATGTCAGTTATGATATAGTGCTAAAAGTGCAAACACACACAGCAAAGTATGCAGCTTTGCTCTAATACTTTGGTTCATTTTAGTACTACTGAACTGACTTTTATACGTTGCCTTATATTTGAATAAAGATAAAGAAATACAAGAAAGATTAGAAGAATAGCTGCCTCGACAATATTCATTTTGCAAAGAAGGTAATATTCATTTGTGATTAGCACTTTTCTCAAGGTGATGCTAAGCTATAACCCCTGCTCCAAAGACCTTAGCACATAAGCTGATTATTTTTAATAGGGCACACTGGCACACATTGTTATTATTATGCAAATATGTTTGAACAATCACTTTAAAGGGAAACAATCTAATTTCCCGTTCCCTTTGCTTCTTTGTAATTTTCTCCACGCTGTAAACAAATGAGCTAATATTGAATATATGAACAAATCAGAAAGACAGGCAACCTAGTACTGCGTCTTTATTATCTTGCATTTAGAAGGACGGGATTATGTGGCCAGAAGTAAGCAAATAATATCATTAAACTAAACATAAAGTGAATTAACTTGCAGTGTAGAAGTTGCTTCTGTTTCTCCCGTAAGGTCTTTCAAGTAGGAGAGTCTTAGAGGGATCAAGAGTTCTTATTTATGTACGTATATTCCACTTAATGACAACATACACCCAGAGAAAATGTCTCTGTCCAACAACCAAACAGTATGTCTTGGGAGCTGAGGAGTCATGATGTCCTGCCTTTGACAGTGACTGAGCCAGCTGGTTGAAAATGACCTAAAGAGAATCAAATACTCTGTGAAGATTAGAAGATTATTCAGCTTCTCTCTGAAGAGTCTCCCAGCTCTAGGTTTTAGAAGTCATGTGTCTGTGGGCACTGGTCACTTTTGCCACTTTAATATTATTTTTATGTGTATAAGTGTATTGTCTACATGTATGTAAGTGCATCCATTTTGTGCAGTGCCCTTGGAAGTCAGAAGAGGGTGTTGGATTCCCCTGAAACTGGATACAGTAGTTGTTAGCTGCCATGTGGGTGCTTGGAATCCAACCCGGGTCCTCTCCTAGAGCAGCCAGTGTTCTTAACCACTGAGCTATCGTTCCAGTCCCTGCCACTTTCCCTCAGCTTGCTCTTCATTTTTTTTTTAGATAGTCCACATTGACCTCATGTATTCCAAGTTGACCTTGAATTCACTATATAGCTGAAGATGACCTTGAATTTTAATCCTCTTGCTTCTACCTCCTGAAAGCTGGGATTACAGATATGGGTCACCACACCTAATTTATGCCATTCTGGGAACTGAACACAGTGTTTCATGCATGCGAGACAAGCAGTCTACCAACTGAGCTGCGTTCCCATTTAGATCCCTCCACTTTGAACAGCAACCAACTGGACTTCCTCCCTTATCTACCCGCTAGATCAGGGACCTAGATAAGCGGCAAAATCTAGACAGCCACCTTTTAGTACAATTTTATCAGCAAAGTATAGTTTTCATATTCAGAAAATTTGGGAAGAGAGAAACTTCATAATATGTAAAAATGACATGATATCCAATGTCTCTTGTTCACACAACTGTGTTGGAACACAGCTCGTCCATCCGTTTCTAGGCTATCTATGACACAAAGAGTAGAAGAGTTGGGGCACGTACTATATGTCTTTGAAGCTGGGTTTATTGACCTTTTCTTTAAATTACAAACCTCTGAGGGTCATGTTTTTAGGCATTTTTTATCTCTGCATTTCAAATATTTGGTACAAGGTGGCTTCAGTGTTGTGGTTACTGAATGAATAGATGAATGAAACATGATCTTATTCAGAATTTATAAAAACTCATTAAATCTAAATATGCTATAATTATGCTCCACTGCTAGAGACCAATAAAAACTTCCATCCTTTCTAAGCAAAACAGGAGACTGCACCAAAATTACCACGGAGGCATGGTGTACTTACACAGCATAATGTCTGTGTTCTATTTTGATAGACCTACACCTCACCTCATCAGTCATTAGCGATTTTGGAAATCCCTCTTGGAGATGCTTCAAGTTATTATCTTAAAAACTTGTGACTTATTGAGATCTTGCTGGATTCCCAAAATATCTTAGAAAACTTGATCTTTTCTTGCCTTAATGGGTTGGCAAATTTAATTCTCCCTGGAGGAATTTTTCTTTCCTTTCAACACAGAGAGAAAGCCAGCTCAGCAATTCAATGACAGTTGCTGCAGGTTAAAATGAACTTCAGCACCACCCTCCTCCCCACAAAAGCATCGTAGGCTGCCTCACACTGAACAAAAATCTCCCAAACATCAACATTTTTTGGAACCCGTTTTAGACTGTTGAAAGTTTATGAAGGATGCTTACACTGATTCTCATCTCCCCTCCCTCTCACTTTTTAAAACGATTAACCACACAGTGCTAATTATCCAGCTGGTGCTTTTGCAGCACAAAATTCTCCAAGTTGCTTCCCCAGTTTGAAGCTGTCAGGAGAGGAGTTGAAGACTCCCATTTCCTCCTACAGCTCGGTGTTCTAATTAAAGCAATAAATACAATTCCCTTCCTGGGAGAAGGAGGCAGGGAAGAAAGATCTCTTCCGATCCCTTAGTCTCTCAACACAGTCTATAGGATTTAAATTCCAGCTCACATGGGACAGTGGGAGAACCTGTACCCACAGGTCAGAGGAGAAGAGACCAATGATAGGCAGAGGTGGGAGAAGGACAAATCAAGACCACAGGATGGGATATCTGAGGGGCAGAGACAGATGTGTCACAGGTTTTCTCATTTTTGCATCACTTGGTTCCAGCCTAATACGATTTATAGTGATAGGACTCTCAGTGATCATTTGGGTCACAAATAGCTTGTAGAATGAGCCACACAATTTTATGACTGTGCTTGATAATTGTGTGTGTGAGAGTGGTATGTGGTGTGTGTGTGTGTGTGTGTGTGTGTGTTACATGAACATGAGTGTGCAAGCATACCTATGTACACACATGCATAAGTCGTGGGAAGATGTCAATCAAGTGTTTTCCTTTATTCTGCTCTGCCTTACTCCCCTGATACAGGGTCTCTCATTAAACTAGAAGCTCAGTAGAAATGAAGCTTCCTGGCCAGGAGCTCCTGGGATCTGCCTGTCTCTGTGCCCTAGTTCTGGGGTTATAGGCATGCATAGCCATGAGCAGCTTTTTATGTAAATGTTGGGGATTCAAACTCAGGTCCTCGTGACTAGACAAGCACTCTTACCCACTAAGCATCCCCCCATTGTGTTTTTAAATGCTTAAAATTTTTCTTTTCTTTTTTCTGATACCAGGACTTGAACCTAGAGCCTTTGCATGCTACTAATGAAACATATCCTCAGCCCTCTTTTTACTTTTTGTTTGGAGTTAGGGTTTTGCTAAGTTGCCCAGGCTGGCCTTGATCTCACTCAGTAGCCAGGATGGCATGAATTCGTAATCTAGACCTGCCTTAGCCTTCTGTATAGCTGGGGTTGCAGGCCTGCCCTACCAGGTTCAGCTTAAAATAATTTTATTACATTTATCATCTTTATTCTGTTTTGTCACATGAGTAATTTATCATGAAAATATTATTTGCATAATTGGGTCACACTGGTTTCAGATTTAAAAAAGATTCCACACAAACTACGAATACTTTTTTACTGTGGCTCCTTCAGTTCTCAACTTTTTTGGCTTCATACTTATTCATCAGATTTGTCACCAAGTGTTTGTGTGGATTTGTGATAAAAAGGACTGCTGGGTGCTAAAATACTTCATGTTTGAGTAGACTTACTTGCTGTTTAATATTGTGGTTCTATTCATTATTCCTTGCCCTCCTCTCAGAAGTCCCAGAAAGTTTTTGTGATTGAATTCTGCCATGCAGAGAGAAATGTTAGCCTATTTGCCCTTCCTGACCCCTGTAGACATTCCAGTTTGTGATGCCTGAATCTGGCTCTATCTATCTATCTATCTATCTATCTATCTATCTATCTATCTATCTATCTATCTATCATCTATCTATCATCTATCTCAGCCCCAAACCCCACAATATCAAAAGCAACAACAAAAAACTTACTGAAGCCAAATTATCTTCAATATAGATTTTCACCATAGGTGTATAAAATAGTTAGTCTTTGTCATTCTGATAAATCAATGAAATTACATGACACCTCTTCTTAAACTTGTGTACCTCTGATCCCTAGAGTAGGTGGAATATCCTTTACTAAATTAATCAATCATTATTTGCATTTAATTTATGAAACCTGGCAGAGACTAGTCTGATTATTCACTCATGGGCCATATATGTAAAAGAACGTAATAATGTAACTAGATTGGATTACCAGAGGTGCTGTATTGGGGTCTGAGTGTCATGTTAACCTATTTGATCACCACAATCTTTGCAAGGTGATTGTATGGTTTGCTAATAGGCAAAACATATAAAATGATGGAACCTCAAAATTGGGAGTAACTGCAGGCATTTTAATACAGCTATTTTAAAATACTGGTTCAAGAAATAAATAATAATAATAATAATACCACTGGTTCAGTAGCCAAAAATCTGTGCAGATAAAATAGTCTTATAATAAAACCTATTGAATAAGGATAAAGCACATAGGCTCTGAATAACAGAATAGAATGGAAAAAGGATAACCTCACAGGGTAATGTCAGCAGAGAGCTGAGGAATAAATACCAATGTTAGTGCTATAATCCCAGAAAAGAGAAGAAGGAAAACCTTCACATTCTTTAAATGAGATCAGAATTATCGGATCCCCAAGTTAGATAAAGATATAACAAGGGGGAAAACACCCTACAGACCCTGATAGGTATGGAAACAATAATTCCTTTCTAATTTTGGGGTTATTTATTTTCTATGTGTATGAGTGTTTTGCCTACATGTTTGTAAGTACACCATGTATGTGCAATGCCTGTGAAGGCCAGAAGAGGGCATCAGCTCCCCTGGAGTGAGAGTTAAGGTATCTGGTGTTAGGCACTCCGTGGGTACTGGAATCTGAACCTGGGTCCTCTGCAAGAACAGCCAGTGCTTTTCACCCCTGGGCCATTTCTCCAGCTCTGGGAACAATAGTTTTTTATAAAACATTAGTAAACCAAATCAAAGAAAAAATATGAGTAAATCAAATAACCAGATGTGGTCATTTATTCTTTACTACTTCTAAGTAAGAAACAAAATGTGTATCTTCTGCTTTTACCCACTCACCTACCACTTCTGAAATTTCAGTTCTCATTTCCAGTTTTTGTCATCCCTTTATCACCTGCAGCACTTTCTTCAGCATAACATACAATGTCCTCTACCTGCTGGAATTGAATTTTCAGATTTATAAAAACGTCTCCATTTCACCTTCATTTTTAAAACACATTTCCACTAGATATTGAATTCAAAGTTGATTTAAAACTTTTTAATAATAATTTGAAGATGTTCTATTGTGCTTTGGTTTGCACTATTTCTGAAAAAAAAAAGTTGAATAATCATTTCACTGTCTTGCCACTGTGATAACTCTCTCCTCTCCCTACTCCCCTCCCCTTAGGTCTTTTAGAATTTTTTCTTTGTTCTTCTTTTGGGATTGGTGTCTGTTTTCCAGAAGTTTAAATATGTTGTGCACATGTATGGTTTTCAGTGGACTTATTCAACTTGGGATTTGCTAGCTTTTAACATTTATAGTTTGCTATTTTCATGAAACAGAGATTTTTCCCTGTTATTTTTGGAGTTAACTCTATTGCATTGTTTTTTGGGTCTCAGACTACATGGACACTTGGTAGTCTCCCACAGGGGAAGGATGTTCTACTCAGTTTCTGTTTCAAGTCTTCTGCCTGTGCTTCACTGAGTTTGCTCATCCTTGCTAGAGTGTTCTCTACAATTTGGTCAACTGGTGTATGTATGCATATATGTATGTATGAATTAATTAATGTATTTTGAAAACAGCAGGATTAATGATGACATTTCTGCTAAGATGAACAAATCCTTTTTGCAACTGTTATGATACACTTTGATGATTCCTATGTGACTAGCAAAAGGTAAAGAAAAAATTCAGTCATTACTACTGCCCTTAGAAGATATATCTAATGAAATATAAGCAAAGCACAATAAAATACATGTATGAAAATAGCATAATGAACCCCTTATTTTGTAAACTAAGTAAGAAAATAAACATTTAAAAATTGAAAAGAAAAGGAAACCCAAGGATCCTGGTTACAGAACTCTTGCAGAAATCACTTAATAAGGTTTTTTGTTTTTTGTTTTGTTTTGTTTTTTTTTTTGAGTACTTACTGGATGCCAGTTGCTGTGCTTGACAATAGAAACAGTGGCAGGTAGACGGAAGAGGCCAGGTAGACGCATCATAACATGATTTCATATGGCACAGGGGTGTATGTTAAGTGTCATACTCCTTAGCTAGTTCAGACTCTTCATGGTGAGAAGCAGATTTGAGCTTTCGGTTCTGGTAGCTGTTAGGAAAGTATGATTCTGCTCTCTGGCCACAGGAACCATTCCTCTTACTCTCTTTCAGCATATTTGACTGGACCTGAAGCTGCTTTGTCCACAGCTGGAGTCAAGCACAGTACTCTGCCTACAATAAGCTCTATAGATACATGTTGAACATTACCAAGAAAGAAAAGTTGGAAAATGAATTCTCAGTTCAAAGAACTTCTCACTTAGCCTTCCCAATATTGATGAGGACTCTGTATGTGGGTCAGGGGTACTATAACAACACTGCCTCTGAGAGTGCATACTTGTATGAGAAGACACAATTAGAGTTATTCATCCTAGACAGACTACATAGCTGACTTGTACATACATCCTCATATAATAGATAAGGATGTTAGTCAAGCAAGTATCATATTCTAATGGAGCTCAGTGGAACAATATCTGCCATATTGAGTAAAAGTCTTGGCAGAGTTTCTAGAGCACAGAGTTGTGCTCTCCATGGGTAGATGGAAGACAGAGGAGTGTTTGGTTGTCTGGGCTTATATCTAGGTCCTCTGTTTTATTCCATTGATCTACATGTCAGTTCTGTGCAAGTATCATGCTGTTTTTATAACTATAGCTCTGTAGTATAACTTGACATCTGATATGGGACTGTCTCCAACATTGCTCTTTTTACACTAGTGTTTTAGCTGTTCAGGAGCTTTTATGCTTCCTATGCACATACCACATGTTCACATGCCACAGAATGCACGTGGAGGTCAGAGGACAAATTGCAGTCGTCTGTTCTCTCCTTCCATTATGTGGGCCCTAGGAACTGAGCATGGGTTGTCCAGTTTGGTAGTAGGTGCTTTTACCTGCTGAGCCATCTTGCGGGCTTTGGAAGGAGTGTATTGAATCTGTAGGTGGTATTTGGTAGTATAGCCGTTTTCACATTAATTACTCCAGTCCATGAGCATGAGGAGTAGTTTCATCTTCCAGTATCATTTTCAGTTTCTTTTTTGGTGCTTCAAAGTTTTCATATTAGCTTTTCACTTCCTCAGTTAGGTTTTTTCCAAGGGTTTGGGGTTTTTTTTTCCTAAAGCAATTTTGAGTGGGAAGTTTATCTTATATTTTTCTCATCATATTTATGATTGACATATAGGAAAGCTGCTGATTTCATGGGTCAATTTTGTATCCTCCCACTGCTGAACATGTTTATCAGATCTAAGAGTTTTCTGAGGGAATCTTTGCAGTCTCTTATTTATGGAGTATACCATCTGCAAATAAATATATTTTGACTTCTTCCTTTTTTATTTCTATTTATTTTATTTTTCTCTCTCATTTTATTGCTCTAGCTAGGACTTTAAGCCCTGAATTGAGTAAGAATGGAGATCCAGTTAGCTTCATTCCATAGATGCAGGAATGGTTCAACACATGCAAACAAAAAGGAAATAAACTCAGGGCAGAAGTCGCATGATTATCTCACACAGGCAGAAAAAACTTTTGACAAAAATGCAGCATCCCTTTGTGATTACAAACCTTGAAGAGATTAGAAATTTAAGGAATATATCTCAACATAACAAAGGCTATGTATGACATGCCTGTAGAAAACGTTACTCTAAATAAGAAAAACTAAAAACATGTCCACTAAGATGATGAACTAGAGAAGGGTATTGGGAATTTTTAAATGGCTTTTGTATGTCAACCAATATGATCATGTGATCTTTTAAAATTAATGTGTTAATGAATCTAAACCAATAAGTATAATAGTTAATGTAAAATATAAAGTAAATCTAGCTATAACCTGTTGAATTATATTGATAGTATTTTAACTATATAAATGACATGATAGTCTTAGGATAAATGCTACTTGTTTATTTTATGTGTATGAGTGTTATGCCTGCATGTAAGTGCACCCATGGCATGCAGTGCCGGCGGAGGCCTGAAGAGGGCATTGGATCCCCTGGAATTAAAGTTACAGACTGTTGTTAACCACCATATGGATGCTGGGAACTGAATGTGGGTCCTCTGCAAGAGAGGCTGCTGCTCTTAACTACCAAGTTATCTCTCCAGCCCTAGATAAATTCTTCTTGATTATGGTATATTATTTATAAATTTAATTTGTCAATTTGTCTTGAGAATTTTTGTATCTGTAATAATGAGGGATTTGGTTACTAGTTTTATATCCTTCATATTGTCTATGTCTGCATTTACTATTAAGGTGATGTTGGCTTTGAAAACTGATTTGAAATTCTCTTATCATTTGGAGGAAACTATGTAGAATTCATGGTATTCCTTCTTAAAGTGTTTCACAGAACTTTTTAATAAAATCATCTGTGCCTGAGCTTTACTTCCTAGCTATCTAGCATTTTGATTTACTTTTGATTTTAGCTACTGTATTTTTCAGATCTAGAGCTTCCATTTTTGTTCTTTTCCTCTTGTTATCTCCAAATTTCTTTTGAGTTTTTTTAAGCTATTAATTTTATTTTCATCATTTTCTGTACATCCTTAAATAAAATGATGATGATGATGATGATGATGGTGATATCAAGTCCTGGTCTTCTTGTTGCAGTATCTGGTTCATCTGCAGGGTAGTCTGTTGATTTTGTGTGTGTGTATGTGTGTGTGTGTGTGTGTGTGTGTGTGTGTTGTGGGAAAGTGGGAGAGTGATGGATGTTATTTTCTAGCTTTTTCACATATCTCATAATACTCTGTGTAAAGCTGGGCATAGATTACAGTGGAGACTGTGCTATGCACTCTCTTCTATGTATAAGAGTTCAATTGAGAGAATGGTCATTTACATTTTACCATGTGATAGGTTAGTCTGGGATTGGTCCTCAGCATTAAGAAGTTGAGTGCATCGTGCCTAACACATCTCCCCTAGTGATTAGGAGTTTGACTTCTTACTGATGTTTGAGCCTGAAATCAAGTCACAATTGTGTAACACAATTTATGTCAAGTTGAAAGCACAGAAAAATGTTTCTGAGGGCACAAGTCCATTCTGGGTTTTGAGCCTAGCTTCATTATGATTTTTGCAGAAAAATTGGGGCAGGAGGTGAGTCTTGAAGCCCACAGTCATTTCGAGAGAATTATTAGTGTATATGAAGCTTCCCTGAATCTAATCTCTTCCATCTGCCCTGTTTCATTGCCATTAGCTCTATGACTTCTCCTGGACTCAGTAGATGCAGCACTTTCTTCCCTTCCTGCCTGTGCCAAGATCTAACAGATCCCCCTCCTCCAAAAGCTGCCACACCCACCTGTGAAGTACTCTTTCTCTGTAGCTAGTTCCATAAGACATCTTTGCATAATACCCTCTTGAATAGTCCAGTAGACTATATGGTCGTTAATTTATCTATCAAGTTGACTAGGACATGGGATGTCTAGATATTTGGTGTAGGTGTGTCTGTGAAGGTGTTTAGAGATGAGGTTAACATCTAAATTGGCAGATGGAGTGAAGCAGACTGCTCCCTGTAAGATGTGTGGACCTCATCCAATCAGGCAAAGGCCTAAAACCAGAAAAGATGAGGTTTTTATTGATAAGAGGAAACTACTCCCACCTTACTGATTAGGACTAAGACATTAGTCTGTGTCAGCTCTCAGACTTGTAATGAAATATTGGCTGTTTTTGTGTCTCAACTCTGCTGGCTTTATGACTAAAACTTGCACCATCAAATTTCCTGGTCTTCAAGCTTTTAAACTCAGACTAGAACCATCAGCTGTGCTATGTCTTCAGTTGTTGTGATGGTTTGAATGAAAATGTCCCCCATAGGCTCCAAGTGTTTGGACATTTTGTCCCCAGATTATGACTCTGTTTTGGGAGGTTTTAGAAGGTGTGGCTATCCTGGAGGAAGCACATCACTGAGGGTGGGCTTACAGAGTTCTTAAGCCTTGCCAGATCTCCAGTCGCTCTCTTGCTTCCTGTGCCTGCATGATAATGTGAGAGCTTAGCTTCTGATGCTCCTGCTCTAGCCACCTCCAGCCACCATGCCTCCCTGCCATGATGGACTGTAATTCCTCTGGAACTGCAAGCTCAAATAAACTCTTTCTTCTATAAATTGCTTGGGTCAGTGTTTCTATCATAGCAACAGAAAAGTGACTAATACAGTTGCCGATTGACAATCTTGGGCTTTCTCAGTCTCCATAATTGTGTGAGCCAATTTACAGAAACACACACACACACACACACACACACACACACATACACATTCATATATTAATACATATATAATGATTGATATAGATGCAATGCATGTATACAGAATCTTCCACTGATTCTATTCTACTAGAGAATTCTGAATGATAGCGGAATGGTATACTCCTGGCATTTCATATTTTTTAATATTTTATTATTTTTATATTATGTGTATGAGTGTATTGCCTGCATATAAGTGCATCCATGTTGTGCAATGCTCATAGAGGTTGAATCATGGATAGCATTACATCCCCTGGAACTGGAATTATGGACAGTTGTTAGTTACCATGTGGGTGCTGGGAACTGAACCAAGGTCCTCTGCAAGAGCAGCCAGTGCTTTTAACTTCTGAGACATCTCTCCAGTCCCTCATACTGTTTTGTTTGATAGACATATGATGGTCTACAGATCTTCAATATTTTATAAGGAAGTAGATCTTCCTAATTTGGCTATTTTTGTTAATATTCTACTTAATATAGAGACGGAGGGTTAAAGGGAGAAACATCTCCATATAAAAAATAGAGAAATGACATGTGGGTGATACTAGAAGAAAATCTGTTCATATTCTGTGGAGTTACCATGTCCACTTGGATCCTTATTAGTGATCCATATCCATGATGCTAACAGAATGTAGAATCAGAAAATGGGAGTTGTTTCCAAATGATTACAAGATTCCTTATGGGAGATGGTGGGTTCATTTTTGTTCTAAAAAGCAGAAAGGAAGCCAGTGAGGAAGAATTCAGGAAAGTCTCTGAGTCTCGATTAATACATCCAGTAAGCAAACTCAGAGAAACTACTATGGGCACTCACTGTTCTTGACACTTGAGGTGCTTCATCGAGCAAGGAAGACAAAATCTCTGCCCTCTGGAATTCGCAGCCTAAAAGGAGACTCTAAGCAAGGAGGCACATACGAAATCAGTGGAAGGGAAACTGAGCTGCCAAGAGTATGAAAAGCGACTCTTGAGTGGCCGCAGTGAGGACAGAATTCTAATAACTATGCAATGCAGCTTTGAGGAGATTCCTAAACCAGTGCTGCCTTCGATGACCAAGCTCTGGGGTGTCCTTTCACAGTGAGGTACTCTCAATTATTGGTAGTTTAAATTACATACAGGAAATATCATGGACTTTACTACTAGTGCTCAGTAATATTAAAATGGACTGTGCTCTTGCTTGGATGTCAAAAGATGGGGTGACTGTTGTCATTGTCAACCAGCCTTCTGTATCAGCAATACTAGCACTTTGGTTTTGCCTCTGATCCTTACACACACTGCTTAGCCACCTTCCACATATCTTTTGTCTTAACTTTAAAAGCCATCTCTCCAATCCGTGACCCTTAATTCTAAACAGGGTCGGCCCCTGTATAACTTTTCCTTTCAGCATGGTGCCCAATCCAGTTTGTGATTTCCCTGACTCTATGCGCTTGTTTGCAGAGTCTCTGTCCCCAGCAGCCTGCAGGATTCAGGTAAGTGGGGACTACGTTCTCCTCACCACTGTATTTGTAGGGCTTAGCTCTCCTTCTGACATCTGATAAAGTGCAATGCATCTGGATTCGGTGCTGAACGAAGAGCTGAGCAGAACACCTAGAAGGCAGGAACTGTACATCTCTAAGTTATAAACATGTTCAGCAATTTGTCTATTCATGTGAAGCCACAAAGAAAGGATTTCTCAAGAACTAGTTTTCTTCATAACATTCCCTCCATTCTTGAATAACTAGAACTATGGAGTGGAGGAGCTTGCTGTAAGGAGGAACCTTACAACTTATCTAAGGCCTCAGGGAGAAGAAAACTTGACCTTATAGTGAGGAACAGTCCATGAATATGCATGAATCCCTGGATCCATGGGGTACATTTTCAGAGCTGTTTTCTCAGAAATATTTTGGAAAATACACACACACACAGACACAGACACAGACACAGACACACACACACACACACACACACACCAATAAAAACAACTCTCTCAAACTATCCAACTTGCGTTTGAAATTCATTCCAAGCTGTTGACCCAAAAGTGGCCAAGATGGGAGGGGTGTATGAGAGAGAGAGAGAGAGAGAGAGAGAGAGAGAGAGAGAGAGAGAGAGAGTTTTCTGGGGAGAGGTGCTGGTCTGATGGCATGCCAGTGACCTCCACTGAAAGCCTAGCCCTCACGTGCACACAGTGTTCCCTGGGGCTCTGGTGCTGAAGGAGCCTGCGGGGCCGGCTTTGCAAAGCTGAATGCTGACAGCTCTCTGACTGTGCTGGTCACCACAGTAACTTTCCGAAACCTCCCACGGAGGGGTTGGGGGAAGGGAACCCAAAAATCCCAAATATAATTTAATTTCCAGGGCAAACATTTTCGTGTAGAACCGGCCGAAGCTTTCCTAGAGGCGTCTCCCGCATTACCACACTGCCCCCTTGAGCATTCCTCTGAAAGCCTGCACAGAGCAAGGCTCCAGCTGCAGCCCGGGACAGAGGAAACAGAACACAGCCTGGGGACAGATGGGGACAGAACAGCGAATGACTACACATGCTGAGCATCATGGTCCTCTTCTAGAAAGTCAAGTAAACCCTCATCTGTGGCATAAGTAAACAAAAGGAGCAACCATTCCATGACAAGCTGATGTTGGCCAGGAGAATTGGGGGTGGGGGTGGGGCAATCCTATGGAACTCCCAGCTCAACTGAGCTTGAAGGAAGAGGAAATGGAAGAATGCTGTCAAGAAAAGGTAACAAATTCAGCAGAGATGGGGAGAGAGGGAGGCACTCCCGTCACAGGAACTATATTGAACAAAAGCTCAATGACTTGCCACAGTGTGACTTGGTCCAGGAACTGCACAGAGATGTTCTGGAAACAGGAAGGATGCCTAAGAGACCACTGAGAGGACAAATTTAGATAGGTACATGGAGGACAGATCAAAGAGACTTTGTAGTCCTTTATATGCCATTTTTGTCTTAAAAGAAATAGGAAGACATTTAGTAGATTTCCTATAGTTCAATAATCCTAAAGTAAAATCAGAAATCATTGCAAAAGGCTGACGTCCACGACCTGAGACAAGCAGAAATTAGAAGAAACAAGATGATACAGCATCGTATATGAAATGGGGCATTATATGATGTTAGGCATCACTAATGGAATGAGTTTTATTGTATAATGGACTGGCACAGTTAATAGAACTTGACTTTTAATATGTTTACAGGATGATGATGGCATTTGAATCAGCTTCTGGTGTTTACACACTTTCTTAGAGTCACTAAATAATTCCATATTCTTCGTGTCTGCCCAACTTCTCAGACATGGCCATTCCCATACTCTGTTCAGGATCAGCTTTATTTATGTGCTTCCTGTCTTTGCAGTTAGCTAGTCATAATCCACCCACTTCTTCCCAGGATGGCAGACGATATGGGCCCTCTTTCCTCACACTATCCATGAAACCCAGAATCAATTCTTCTAGTTTTCCTTTGGGAATGAAAGTCACTAAAGTATACCTTTGAAGAGAGAAATCCATAGAGCATAGAGCCACAGAAACTGAAAATAGAACCAGAACATGTATTTGTTCTTTCCCTTGAGGCCTTCTGCAGGGCAGGAATGAGGACACAGCCTCACTGACTGGCCATAAATTGTCCAATTTCTTCACGCCTCCAAGCTGACGCCAAGCTGTCACCAAGATCTGGTCTTGATCTTTCTAGTCTGGCGCTTCGCTTTTTCAAACTTCAGCCTGGCTCCTTGCAGGCTCTTTCTGATTAACTTAGGATCTGGAGTTCCTCAGTCTAATTCTACCCATTCAAGAAGTGATGTAACAACACATGGTTTCCTGGGACTTTCAGAATCTCAACGAAAATAAGGCCATGGAAAAACAATGTAGCTTAAACCTAACCGTTCCCATTTGGTCTAAGATTTGACAGCCATCCCTCCTGTTATGTGAATTCATTCAGGTGCCTAGTCACTGTGGACTTTCCTGACCATCTTATTTAACATTATGACCTGCCCACTATCCCTAACTCCCTTTCCTCACCCTAATTCTTGTGTGGCCTTTTGTTTTAACTTGCTTATTTTAGATATCATTTGCTTCCTGCCAAGCCCTCATCTCCTTCCAAACACCAAATCTGAGTTCTACAAGGACACAGACTTTTGTCCTTTGTTTTGTTCGCTGAAGTAATTTAAGAATATAAGAAAACAGCTTGTATGTGACATGTTCACAGATGTTTTCTAAACGCATAGTGTGTGTTTGTGCACCTGAGTCTGCACATACAGATGCACAGGCACAGGTAGGAAAGTAGGTAGAGATACATTTGAGTTTACAAGGTACGTAGGAAAAGAGAGAACATTCTATCAGAGCCAACAAGACTTGCCATGTCCATATGCCTAGTTTGCTTTCTGCTGCCATGCTAAAACTCTGACCAAAACCAACCTGAGGAGGAAAGGTTTGTTTGGCTACAGATTATAGTCCATCCTCAAGGGAAACCAAGTGTTCTAGTTTGTTTCTTCATTTCTGTGACAAAACACTCTGACCAATACCAACTTGGGGAGGAAAGGGTTTATTCAGCTTACATCTCCCGGGTCACAGTTCATCAGGGAGCCCAAGGTAGGAACTCAGGGCAGGAATCTGGAGGCAGGAGCTGCAGCACAGGCCATGGAGGAACACTGCTTATTGGCTTGCTCCCCTGGCCCCTGCTGGGCCTGCTTTCTTATGCACACAGGCCCACCTGCCCAGGGGTGGGTGGCACCACTCACAGTGGGCTGGGCTCTCCCCAATCACTCAACAATCAACAAGATGCCCCACAGACATGGCCACAGGCCAGTCCAATAGAGGCAGTTCCCCAGTTGAGGGTCCCTCAGCCCAGGTGTGTCAAGTTGACACTAAAGCTATCCAGCACAAGGTACTGATTGTTTGACACACAAATACATCACTATTAAACCATTACCTTTCTATTTCTTATCCCCAAGACACTCTGTTAACATTACTATCACAACATAAAAGAGTACAACCTTAAAAGTCCCACAATCCTTAAAAAAATCCAAACACTTAAAAGTTCACAGTCTCTTTAAAAAGTCTCTTAACTGTGGGCTCTTGAAAATCTAAAACAAGTACTGTCTTATTTCAAAGGGAATAATCAGACACACCTAAACAAAACCTAAGTCCAGCAAAGTAGCTCAAGGCTGGACATCTGGGATTCACTTACAATCATCTGGGCCCCAAAGGGTTTTGGCAGCTCCACTTCTCTGCCATCCACAGCTCTCCCAGCTTGTCTCACAGACCCAGGCCAACTCCATTCCACACCTGCTGCTGTCCTTGGTGGTCGTCTCATGGTCCTGGCATCTCCAAAAAGTTGGGGTCTCCACTGAAACTGAGGCTGCACCCTCACCAATGGCCTTTTGTGGCCTCTTGGGGTGCAATGCCTCAAAATCTCTCCATGACCCCTTCAATCCTGGGGTCTTCACTGTAACTGAGGCTGCACCTTCACCAATGGCCTTTCCTGGCCTCTGCGTGCCAAGTCTCAGTCGCTTTCTGTGATCCCTTCACACTTTCAACACCAGAACCATGCAGGAGACTCTTACACATTATCAAGTCCTGCTTCCAGCTTAAGGTGGAGACTCAGGTCCCCTCTGTGGGCTGACCCTGAGGAAATACCTCCCAGAAGATTTCACTGCAGTGATGCTGGTCTCTTGTTACTTACAGCTGATTTTTCAGCCCCAGCTAACCAGCATTAATTGTCCCAGTTAAAGCAAAGGTTTTACTTCAGGTTCTGGTCTCTTCTTAATCACAGTTAATTCTTTAGCTCCAGCCAACCAGAACCCACAGATTCTTAATTCAAAATATCACACAAACAGCCCTGATAGTGTCTGCTTCCCTTTGAAGCTTCACAGGCCAGGCCTCCATTGTTTACAACTCTTTCAGCATAACTGTTTCAAGCTCCACAGCAACAAACTCTAAGCACTCAATGGCTTTTCCAGCCCAAAGTTCCAAACACTTCCACAATCCTCCAATATCAGGTCTGTCACAGCAGTACCTCATTCTCTACTACTAATCTCTGGTCTACTTTTGTTTCTCCATTGCTGTGACAAAACACTCTGACTACTACCAACTTGTGGAGGAAAGGGTTTATTTGTCTTACATCTCTGGGTCACGGTTCATCAGGGAGCTCAAGGTAGAAACTCAGGGCAGGAATCTGGAGGCAGGAGCTGAAGCACGGGCCATGGAGGAATACTGCTTACTGACTTGTTCCCCTGGCCCCTTCTCAACCTGCTTTCTTATATAACATGGGCCTGCCCAGGGGTGGCACTACCCACAGTGGGCCGGGCCCTCCCACATAACTCAATAATCAAGAAGATGCCCCACAGACATGGCCACAGGCCAGTCCAATGGAGGCAGTTCCCCAGTTGAGGCTCCCTCAATCCAGGTGTGTCAAGTTGACACTAAAGAAACAGAAACCAACAGAGAACAGAAATCAATTGCTTACTGGCATGCTTCCAGGTTCAAGGTCAGTTACCTTTCTTATATAGCCCAGACCCACCTGCTTAGGGATGGTACTGCCCACTGTGGGCTGGGCCCTCCTACATCAATTAGCAATCCATAAAATGCCCCATAGACATGCCCACAGGCCAATCTGATAGAGAAAATTCCTTAGCTGAGGTTCTGTCCTCACAGGTATGTGTCAAGTTGACAACCAGGATTAACCATCACACCACGCCTCTGGTCACATAGCTTCTGCACAAATAATTAGTGTATCCAATATCACAATCAGTATTACATCACAGAGGAGTGTTTGGAAGTGAGACTCTTCTAGGATACCCAGGATTGTCTCTGTGCCTATTATTTAGATGGCCCCTTCTTATGCGTGATATCAGCCTGAGATCCAGAACCATCTGCCTCTAGAGCACCCTCTAAAACTACAATTTCATCGCTTTTATTTGGAGAGGGGGAAAGAAAACCCTGGGAGCCCTTCTCAGTGCCAAGAGGTCACTAGGGGAGCTGCATCACAACTCAACTCTAAAACCAGAGCCTCTGGTCTAGCAATTGCTCCCAGAACCTGGGTACTTTGGAAGCTTGTGAAGGGAGTTCTCTATTTAAATAGACGTCTCTCCAGAAATCTCCCATGTAGTGGTTGAAAGCCTATTTCTCTTTTTTCTTTGTCATATGCACACATACACACACACACACACACACTCATTATAGATTTTTTTCTACGGTCTTAGTGAGCATATTATGTCTCTCTGCTGGTGATAATAGATTCATCTGGAATAATTACCCACATGGATACAGACCCCTGTTTAGGCAACTGTGAATTGAAATTATACAAGCTTTCTTTATCTTTTTCTAGTAAAGGTGCACAAAGGTGCAACTCACTCCTTTCCCCTCTGGGGAATCTACATATTCATGTTGTGTGTAATGAGCATGTTGCTATGGTAATGATTATGACTTTACAGTAAGTACTAAGAAAACCAGCAGCCAGCAAGGAAACTGGCTTTATTTACCATTCGGTCATGCTCTCTCCCTCCCTCTCTACCCCCTCTACCATCAGGTCTGCCAGGATTCCTTGCTACAAGTGTAATTTAGCTATGACCTTGATCTGGGTGGCCACTTTGGGCAATTGTGGGTGATTCAAAAAACACTGAAATCTGTTATATCATTTCTTGGACTCCTTACTAAATGTTTAGAGTGACAGATGATAATAGAGAAAACAGGAGGGTTTTTTTTTTTTTTTTGGTCTATCTATACTCTCTTGTGGGTGTTATGTGTCAATGTACATTTTGTCTTTACACTACAAGCCTAGTCTCCTTCTCAGTAGGATGAGAGCAGTAAGTCAAGCACATGTTTTTAGTTTACCTTTTGCCTTCGTTTTCCAAACGTGATTGTTGAAACGGTGCCGCCTGAAGAAGCCGGCAGGGCAGACAGACAGCAGGCCTGGACCCGGTGCCTCTGGCAAGCACAACTCTCTGAGCTCCTGTTTTTCTTCTTTTAATTTTTTTAAGCACTAGTTGTTTCCCAGATGGTGGTAATGTGTGCAACATGTGCATTAATATGATTATAGTGCTCGGCTCACATCAGACATTCAATAAAAAAACACCATTTTTATGTGTTTATTTTGCCACTTTTTAAATATTTTTAATTTATTATTATTATTATTACTACTATTTGTGTGTATATATAATATACATGTATGTGTAGGCATGTGCATGCCATGGCACTCATGTGGAGGTCAGAGAACACTTTTCTTTGAGGAGTTGGTTCTCTCCTTCCTCCCTGGATTCCAGGGATCAATCTCAGGTCCTCAGGCTTACATGGCATGTGCATTTACCATCTGAACCATCTATTTGCCACTTTTCATTTAACAAATGCCACAGGGGTTCTATGAGACTCTGGGCTGCAGCGATGAGCGAACAGTGCTAGGCCTTCCTTCCTTCATGAAGCTTATACTCTCCTGGGGAAAGGAACTTAACAGCCGGATGCAGAACTGCATCTGCCCCAAGTATTCCTACAGAGCTGAGAGGGATTGGATGAATGGAGGATCTAGTCAGGGAAGTCAGAAGTAGCTTCCTGAACTGAGAGAGGTCAGGAAGGAATATGAACTAACTGAAAAAAGAGGACAGGACAATTGGGACAGCAGGGACAACGCCTTACGGCAGATTCATTGTGACTGGGCCCAAGAAAGATAAGGTGTATAGGACTGGCACTGAAGGGATCACCGGCCATGTTAAGTAGTTCCAGATTATATCATGGGGGCAGGGGGTAAACAGAGGGAAGACAATTGGATGAAAGGAAAGAGTATCCTCTGGGCAGGTGCCAATGGGATCTCAGGGGGAAGGAGGGAAGGAGGTGTCAATAGGTTGACAGCATTAGATCAAACAAATAGTTTCCCTCCAGCCATCATATTGAGTACAATACTTGAAAGGTAACTAGACTGGCAGCACTGCTGAGCTCAGTTTCTCTTAGAAGAATAGTTCATTGAGCTGTAGAAGTCTGATGGAGTGGTGGGACATTTAAGGGGTTAAAAAAACAAACTACTTAGGTGTGCATTGTGTTTCAATTTCATTTTTATTGAATTTTTTCAATTTTCATAAAACATAGTTTGACAGTGTTTAGATCCCCTCCCTTAGCCACTGCTCCCCCACTGCCCCCCACCCAATTTTAATGTACGTGTGTGTGTGTATGTGGGGGGGGGGCTATAGAGTCTGATTCGTCTCCCCAAAATGTCCTTTGGTGTGGGTCTAGCCACTGAGCTCACCAAGAGTCCCATCCAGGTAAGATATTGCTCTCCCCTTCCCAGCAGCTATCAGTTGCCAAAAGTATCCTGAGATTTGTTTGGAATTTCTTACCTACTTCCCTTTGTCTGTGCTGGGATGTTGTCTGGTTTGGGCTCACATGAGACTTGTCCATGCTGTCACCATTGCTGTGAGTCCATATGAGTAACTGACCAGCTGTCTCGAAGACTGTTTCTTTGTGGTCATCCACCTCCTCTGGCTCTTACAATCTTTCTGCGCTCTCTTCCACAATGATCCCTGAGCCTTGGGAAGCAGAGGTTTGAAATAGGTGTCCTAGTCTGAGATAGAACAGACTGTTAACAGCAAGATTGGTTCTGTGACCTCTTGGTTCTCTGTATATTAGCCAATTTTGGGTTCCCGTGTCAATCACCATCTGTTGCATAAGGAAATTTCTCTGGTGAAAGCTGAGAGATGCATTCATCCCATGTGTAGAGGGTGGATTGAAGATGTGTCACTTAGGGTTAAGTTCTCACAGGCACTTATTATGTGTTTGATCAGTTCTGGGACTCTGTAAGTCTCTATCCTGGCTAATGAGACACTCTCCGCTGTAGGACAGGGCTACGCTCCAAGGAGAGCATATGGGAACAGAATAGGTTGGTTCTTACTAGCTAGCAGAGCAGGCCTCCAGTATAAGATTTTTGAATGAGTTGTGATGAGGGAAAGAAATAGAAAGAAAGAAATAGGAAGATTCTGGATTGCAAAATTAAAAGATAATGCTATTTGCCAAGCTATTCCAGGCTTCAGATATCAAGGGGTCATAGAGGAAGAGCATGAAATGTATTTTTGACATACTGATTTTTAATTGCATATGGATCTTTCAAAAGGCATAGCTACCAAAGACAACTACCCTTGTAAGCACCTGACAAAGGTGGCTTCCAAGTCCAATGCAATACTTCACAAGTAGAATATGTGTCATCCCTGCCTCTCCCCAATCCGTTATGCACACAAACACAAGAATAGCATTCACCAGCATGAATCTATTTGGAATACAATTGTCGAGAATCTTGCTGTTAACACCCATTGCTTTTAGTTTTATGTGGCTCATAAACTGCTCCTACCAACATGTTGACTACTCCCCATGATGCTTTCCAGTACTATGTACAAATACATGGTTATCTTTTCATTTTTTAAACAAGCTGAACTACTTACTGCTGTTTTTTTCTTTTACAGAAATGACCCAAATCCACATCGCCACTGCACAGCAGCAACAGCACCAGGCTGATCTTGCTGTTCATTCAAGATGTGATTTAAACACCACAGTCTCAGAAAGAGCTATGTTATCTTTCTTCCTAACATCAAGTAAGTGAGCGTCCCTCATGACTCTCTCAACAGTCTTCTTTCTAACACCTATTGTGTTTTGGAGATATAGTATTATTTGTATAATTTTGGTTTATCCTATGTCACCCGTACTAGAGCAGGAACTGTGTTTGCTTCTTAATGAAGCAGCTTTAGCAACAGGATGATTAAGGAAAATGCCATAGGGGTGAACATTGGGATTTAAACTCAGCCTGGAAGGTGTTAAAGAAAGAAACAATGGTGCACGAAGATACAAAGCCGAGGCAGTGCGTCCAACAACGCCTCTGAAATTCATCTCTAAGTTGAAGGAAGGCTATACTTGTAAATCATGACAGTTTGTTGTATTAAAGGTCATCGACAAGTATTCCCAGCCCGGCACTGAACATGCCTTAGGTGCTCACTGAAAGAACAGTTGTCTCAAAGAGATAGATAAGGCAAGAAGGGAGTTGGCCCTTCACCTCATGAGTAATCAGAAGTGGACAGGCTCACCCAAGGTTTATCACAAGCCTTCCCTGACTCTGGGGCATCTGACATGATAAATTAAAATTTTAATCAACATATAAGTGATGGACTAAAAGAGATATTATCTTCTTAAGCTTTTAACTTGGTAAGCTTAAATATATATATATATATACATACATACATATATATGTATATATATATATTGATTGATTGCCAAAAGTTGAGACAAAACATTTGGGCGGGGGGTGGAGAGATGGATCAATGTTTAGGAGCACTGGCTGCTCTTGCAGAAGACCCAGCTTCAGTTCGCAGCACAAACACGGCGGCTAAAAACCATCCATTACTCCAGTTCCGGGGGGATCCAACACCCTCTTCTGACCCTTACAAGCATCACACAACATCAGTGAACTTACACGTATGCAAACAATACATTCATACACCTAAAATAAAAATAATAAATAAAATATTTTTAAAACTTTTGATATGAAAGGTATGAAATTTTGAAAATTCTATCTACCACCACATAGTTTTTCCATGAGTTGGGAAATAATAGTTACACTGTTTAATTTTTTGCTAGAAACACCTTGGCCAGGCTCCTAAGGCACTGATTCTCCTCCAGGGTGGAGGGAAAATTAAGGACTTTATGCTGTGGAGATGTGTTGAACCAGAATAGGTATTCACCAGGCTTTTGCAATGAGAAGGTCAAAGGCTCTGGTGAGGTTGAAGGTACATGATAAGCCTGGCTACCCAGATACTTCATTCATATTCAGAGGACTTCATTCTGAAGTTTCAAAGTAAACTCATTTGGACCAATCTAAAGAGTCCGTTGGTTCCCTTGGTTACATAGTTACTAGAGAATAGGCAGTCTGGGGTATAAAGACAGTCTTCCTGACTCACATTAGGACTATCAGAAGAAAGACAGCATCCTACAATTCACTTTGACGTTCAAACCTCAGCCTGGCACTTCAAGTTGGCACTGTGTATCATGTAAGAGAATCTGCAGTTTGGAAATAAGAGCCCTGAGATGAAGGAAGGCAAGCTTCCTAGTGCTGATGTGTGAGTACCCATGGTCAGTGTTCTCAAAGTGGGAACACTCTTGCTTTTGTTATATGAAACCTATAAATCTCCCATAGACAGGTTCAGTTTTCAATCATGTTTCTGTTCTTTGCGCCTACAATAGTTAGAGATAAATAATAGCAGATAGTAAAGGGTATCGATGAATAACGATGAAGCTATAAACCACAGCAAATTATTGAGCCAGAAGCAGCATAGAAACTAGAAAACAAGAAAGAAGATTAAAGAAAAGGTTAATGTGCATGGTATTTAAGGCTAGAAGTATTGGTAGCAGCAGCATGGATAGCTTTTTGTGGAGCAGTGGAAGGGATAAGCAGTACCATATTCACTCCTAACACTGCTATGACAAAGCTCTGCAACTCTGTGGCTTCAAAGAGCACAAATTGATTATGTCATCTCTGGAGGCTAGAAGCCCAAACTCAAGGTGTCAAAGTTGCTAAGGAAACACCCTTCCATGCCCCTTCTAGCTCTAGTAGCCCCAGAAATCCTTTAATCCTTAGCTTGTGGCAGCAAAGACTCTCAAGTTCTTCGTCCAGTTTTCCGTAGTTGTCTTCCCCCATGCTTTTGGGTACATGTCCAAGTTTCCCCCTCCTAAAAGGACTCCAGTGGTATTGGATGCCGGGCTCACCCTACCACAGCCTGACCTTGTCTTAATTCATTGCATCTGTGACATGCCCTTCCCAGAAAAATCACTTACAGAGGTATCAGAGATTGGAACTTTAACATCTTTTCTTGAATGATATGCATATATGGGATTCTATAGTGAAATCCATTATACCGTATGCTAACTTAGTCAAACAACAAAAAAGAAACAAGAAATAAACAAAGATCACTTTATTTGGGAAAATGAAATAAAACCAAATCCACGAAACAAAAATCAACTGAGTCCTCAACAACTATGAATGTGCCTAAACCCTTACAGTTGCCACCTCAGACATTCATTCTCTTCCCTCCTTTTCTAAGACCACTTCACCCTTCAATAAAACTCATTCTCATTTCCTACTAACCAAGAGTCCCAGAACTTTCCATCTATTCTCTTACTTTCCAATCCTCCCTCTTCTCAGAAACCTATCTACCCCATCCCCATCACTACATCAAAACAGCCATCTTCCTACATCCTGGCGCAAAGGTGGTTGACTCAAGTGAAAACTGGTCTTACCGCGACTGGCATTCCTTTCCTAGCAAATTAGAATTGAGACTGGGGGGACATGCAAGCTCTGTCTTGGAGACAGGACCTACCTCTTAAGATCTGTGGCTGTTTTCTTCCATATTGTCTGAGAGGCTGCAAAGCTGGGGTCAGCAAGCATAGGGAAAATACAGATTTCCAGAGCAAAGCAGGCAGAGGAGGGGAGCAAAGGTGCTGCAGACATGCCAGGCAGGATTTGAATCAATGCCCAAGACCCAAGCTTCTCTGTGATGGGGCTCCAATGACACTCCTCTTCCCTGACACTAAGTTCTCCTACTGGTTTCCCGCAACAAGTTACAAATACATTATTAAAATACTCTATTGAAATCTACTCTGAAAGGAGTTTCTGACTAGGTTTTACACTCCGATACGTGAAAGGTTTGAAGGTCACAAATGTCTCAAATTCCAGGAAAATTTGTACTTGGACTCAGCAGTAGAGGCTTCTGGTTATAGCAGACAGGAGGTAGATTCTTTAGGGAATAGGAATATGCTAATTGTTTCTAAATATGTCATGAAAGAAGAATCTAACCCTGCCAACATGAGCGTGTTTGTGAAAACATAAAACAAAAAGCTGTGACCACCTCTGAGTTCATGATTTGGTAGGTCTAGAAGTGAGTTTGCCTTTTTAACAATACGTTGGATGACTTGATGGTGTTGATCCAGGAAACGCCCTTTGATAACCACTACAGTTAACATCTATACTGCTTAAGGCGCTGAGTGGTACATCAGTATGAAAGGATGCATTTCTTGTTTGGACCAGCACTGCAGGTCAATTGTTAATTACTAATCCAGCATTTGGAAGAATTCAGAGGAGATACGTCCAAGGCACAATTTAAGGTCCTTCTTAGATTGTTCCTTTGGAAAGAAAAATCCCAGGAGCTAACTGATATTTAGAGAAGACGGCTAACTTCTGAATTTGAGAACGTTGGCTCTATGCCATACGCTGCTACAGAGAATGTCTTTGGGTCTCTGGTTTCTGATCTGCCAAATCAAGGCTTTGAATTACTTTATCTCTTCCTTCCTCCTGGGTTTTAACATTCTCAGATCCGAGTTTGTTCAAGCTTTGCTCTGGAAACTCCCAGAAGTGCTATTTCCTCAGTGAACACCTCCTAGACCATCTCTAATCTCCCCAGTCCCTGTCCTGTTGAAGAGCAGAAGGCAGTCAGGAGAAGGGGGCATGAAACAAGCTGTTCTTTGTAGGATTCTCTGAAGAACATTTGACAGAAAAGTAGAATCAAGAGAAACTTATTCAAAAGAGGATGAGTCTCTTCAAACTCTAAATCACTCACTTGGAGACTCCCCAAGTCCGCATAGCTAGTAGAACTGATATAGTTGCGTGGGCTGTTGTAAACCATTTTCCTATGCACAAGACAGCCTAACTCAAGCAATCATCGGTATGTAGTAAAACTGTTAGCCTATCAAACGTATTGATCAGGGGAATATTCTCTTATGCCCAGAGGCTCAGGCAATGCAAGATTTGAAAGAAGCCTATCTAAATTATATCTCTGGATAGTCCACACACAGTTCTCAAAGGCCCAGCCGCATAACACGCTGTACATATTTAGAGAACACAGTCAGGATGAAGCCAGAGCCACTCACTCAGCCACATATTCTTGCCTCTAGAAGAACTGCAAGGGAAGAGACATTTTGCACGTGAAGGCAAGAGACTTTTAAAAACTTGGATTAGAAAAAAGAAGAAAAGAATTTACTGTTCTTAGTTCTCCCTCCAAACATCCCTAGAGAAGAGATTTCTTCTCTGCTTTTTCTCTTCAAATATCCTGAAGTGGCAACATTTCAGGAAAAATATGAGTCTGGACATAATCATAATAATAGTAGCACATTATTTTTGCAAAGAGCATCTTAAACACTAGAGGACAGGGACTAGAGAGATGGCTCAGTGATTAAGAACACTGACTGCTCCTGCAGAGGACCCAGGTTCTGTTCCCAGCACCCACATGGTGGATAACAACCAAACGTAACTCCTGTTCCCTCTTCTGATCTCCACAAGCATTGCATACACAGGTGCACTTACATACATGCAGGCAAAATACTCATACACATAAAACTTTTTAAAACAAATTTTTAAAAAATTAGAGGACAGACCCAAAGTCTTAAACTGTCTAGAATACATCTTTACAAAAACATAAATAGCAGAAGGGCATGAATGCTTTTCTCCACCAACTTCTCAGCTGCATGCCTTGTGCCAAAAAGTACCAAAGTAGGACCCCAATTTTCAGCTTTTGAAAGGTTACAGATTTCACCTCCTTTTTTTTCAGACAGGGTCTCCCTGTAGCCTCAGCTGTCCTGGAACTCACTATGTAGACCAGGCTGGTCTTGAGCTCACAGAGATCCGCCTGCCTCTGCCTCCCTAGTGCTGGGATTAAAGGCGTGCGCCACCACACCTGGCTCACCTTTTTAACTCCCTCAAAGAAAATGCAGTAAAAGTAAACTACAATGGTGCGAGAGGAATCGACACAAATCTAGACCTCTGGTCTGCTGTTGAAGTTAGTAGGCTGAAGCATGTTGGGAAAATGGATTTCTCCACTGACAGAAATTGCAGACCCTTTCACCGGTTGCTATGCATTGTGAAAACCCAGGAGGAGAGGTTGACTGTTGGTCTGCTTCTGCTGCCACTGCTGGTAGGAGGACTACTCTTGTCTTTTTAATCAGCAGATGATTTGATCTTGGAACTTGGGATCTTAAAAAACTGTTGAGAAAGCAAGTCCCACATCGGACCTGCAAGTATAGTGTCACAGCAGGATCTCGCCTGTTAAGGGACCTCAGTTGGGATCAGGAACCTAAGGAGTTAGTTACACCACACCAGTTAGAGGAATGCCTCCCCCCTACCCATAGCAGTACCAAATTTATGTCTTGCACCAATACATCTAACTGTTGTCCAAATCACAGTCGAAACTCTAACCCAAAGATACTTGGGGAAGACAATGTAAGTCATAAACTTGGGAGATGTGGGAAGTGACCATGAATGAGACCGTGCATTGCATCTACCACAGGCAGACCTGTTTGCCGCATTTCCTGAAGCTGGTTAAGGCCACAGCACCGTTTTAAGTAGCATCGTGAGAGAGAAGTGCTGCAGTAACTCACTTTGGGAAATGTTGGCTTAGTTCTGCCTCCTTAGTGGGGAGAAAGAAAGTGGATGCCCAGAAAGGTTGGCTGCTTGGCTGACCCCACCCTGTGAATTAGCAGCATGGCAGGGCAGGGCACTACCCAGGCCAGGGCCAGGTCTCCCCCTTCCCAGTCATCCCGCCTGGCTCCTTACCCCTATCACTACTGTTCTCTCCATTCTGACAATTGCTGTCCCAAAGGACCTCGTGGAAGAGGGTCCTTCAGGACCAGAAAGCAAAGAAGAGGCTTTTAAGGAAGCTTGAACTGGATGCCTGAATTATGTAACAATAGAGCAAACTAATAAGCGCTCCCGAACCCCCAATTAAGTAGAAGGGTAATTGTACCCTGGAGCTGAGGGAGCAGCGGAGGCTGGGAGTAGGGCAGAACGGTCAGAAACGGAGTTGCTTTTTAAAGCTGGCGTTTCATCCTTGCTCCTTTTTTTTTGAAGAGGAGGAGGGAAGGAGGAAAGCCATTTGGCTTGAGTCTCTCTGTACAGACTGTGTTGACTGAATAAAGTCTTCTCCTGTTTTGGCTAAAGGGGAGAAGTCTGCTGTCCCTGCCTATAAACCTGACTAGAAGAGAAGGCGTTGACAGCCTACAAGAAGAGACTCTGTTAGGACCATGTCTGCCTTGTGCCATTGATTTTGACCTCAAGCTTTCAGCGACTTCTTTCTGAATTCTAATTTTTTTTTTCCTGCTGAGTTCCACAGCTGCCTTGTAGCAGCAAGCCTTGAGCTGACTTATATGTTCCTAGGCAAGTTTAAACCCCATCTAGAAATCTTTTATCAAGTCAACCCGTGGTTACCCCTTACCCTCCAACAGGATCAGTTTTCTTGGTGCTTCTCTGCTTGGCATGTATAAATGTGTTTCACACTACTTTGGTTATTCTGATCAATAATTACAATTGTAATCCTGTGTGTGTTCCTCCTACGGTCCCTTGGACTACGAAGAATCAAAGGCAATCATTTCAGTGGTGGAAATGAAACCTGTCACATTCACAATAATGGGTCTTTCTTTTTCCCTTCAGAATTCAGAATCTCACCCAACTTTCGTCTTCAGGTGGCAGGCGCATTCTCATGCAGCAAGCTAAAAGTCACAGAGGGGGTTGATCGAAGTTGACAAAAACCAAGCAAAACAAACGAACAAAACCACTGAGTAGCCAGACAATCAGACCCGAACCAACAAAAACTGTATGAAAGGTAAAGACTGTCAGAGGTAAGTCAACAAAGAAAATAGTAATGACGAAGCAGGCAGTCACTGCTGCCCAGCTGCTGAAACCAGCCTAGCCATCCCCACACTAAAACCCATCAAATCTCCTGGAGCTTTAAAAATCCCCCATAATGCCCAGGATGCAACCCAGACCCATTTCATGGCGCTCTCTGTAGGGTGGGACCCAGACATCAGTCTGGGATTCATATACACAGAGCTGGGGGCTGATCTCAAATTAATAGTGATAGCAATTCAAGCAATATAAATGTTTACGCTTAAGTCAACATGCCACATCTACTTGGCATTACAAAAACACAGCCAGCAGGGAACATTCTTGAAATACCTTAAAGCATAAAACGTTTCACAAGATTAAAAGCAATTTCACATCTCATTTAATCTTCCCATCAGCCCCCTGACTCATGCCCTGTTTGGATAGATGAGAATTCTGGGGTTCAAACAAAAGAGCTGACCACGTTTCCTGCTATCACATGGCTAAGATGTAGAAACACAGGGTGACAACCTCAAATCGTGGCCTCGGTGGCTGCATCACCCCAAACCTTTCAAAGTTGGTTCATAATGGTGTGGAGGGTGTATGTGTGTGTGTCTGTGTGTGTGTCTGTGTGTGTGTGTGTATGTGTGTATTAAATCACGATCTGAACTACATAAGTTAGGAAACTGAGGCTCAGAGGGGGTAAATGATTTGCCAAAGTCAAAGACCTTAGATTTGAATGCTTGTGATTCTCCAGAACCATCTAATGCAGGAGATAGAATATACGTGAGTTCAGTCCTCAGTCTCTCCTGCTTCCCAGATGCTGATCCTGAGTGTCCGCCATTTTATTTCCAGGACACTTCTTCCTCCAGCTACATCTGCATCTTTCTCATCTCCAGCATGTTGGACACTGGAAAGCAGGCAAGAGGGACAAGGGCGAGTGCTTTTACCTAACAGGAATCATTTCCAGCTTGGTCTTGACCATTACGCCCACGGTAAAGCAACAGCTCAAATTTTGGCTTTCTTTTTATTTTTTTTTTCAAGTGTGTGGTGTGTGTGTGTGTGTGTGTGTGTGTGTGTGTGTACTGACACACATAGGCCATGGTACTTGTGTCAGTTTTCTGCATCTATCATGTGCATTCCAAGGATGGGTGCATAGGTTGTCAGGAAAGAAAGGCCATTCAAAGACTGAAGCCAAGCCTGGAGTAATGCTGACAGAACTCAGGGAATACAAGCAGTTCTCCTCTGTGAGAGGATTCAGAGAGGACATTGCCCCACTTCTGTCTTAATGCCAGACTTCTAGCCTCCAAAATTGTGAAATGCCAACTTCCTGTTTTCAGCCACCCAGTTTTGGGTGCTTTGATAGAGTGGCTGTAGGATGCAAATATACACGCTGTGCCAGCAAAATGGCTCAGGAGCAGCTCCTCTCCCCTTCTCACAAAGCAACTCCAACTACCTTGCTTCTCTAGTTGTAGGAGAGAGTCACTAACACACGAGCATCTTTGTGACTGTTTCCAGTTTCTCCTATTTATTTGTCTGTTTTGTGTGTGTGTGTGTGTGTGTGTGTGTGTGTGTGTGTGTGTGTGTAAGCACATCATCCGTGGTGAATGAAGTTAGACAACAACTTTCAGGAGTTGGTTCTCTCCTACCAAGCAGGTGCTAGGGATCCAGTTCTGGTCATCAGCTTGGCAGCAAGTGCCTTCACCCACTGAGCCATCTCACTGGCCTCCTCTTCTTATAAAGACATGAGTCACTAAATGAGCACAACACTAATGACCCATGTTAATTTGATTACATCTAGAAAGACCTTTCCAGGTAAAGCTACATTCAAGATTCATACCTTTCTTTCTAACTGAGAAAAATGTACTAAGCAGTGTATTCACGTACACTCTAAAACTCCTCAGCTGAAAAGCCAGACTCAGTCAGGAATTTTCCCGTGGTACTTAGTTTGGGGATGGGGAAGATAGCCCTATAAACCCTGCAATCTTAACAAACATCTAGCCAAGGAATGATATACCGAACCCACTTTCTGTACTTGACCTCATGCCCCACAATTTCTATAGTGTTTAGCTCACAGGTGTCCCCTAATTAGCACGGGCTTTTACTGCGCTTTGTGGGGCAAAAGACCTCTAATCTCCCAAAGTGGAGAATGGAGTAGCTTCTTATCAGGAGCACTGAATGCTCCCTCTCAGTCTCTAACTCTTGATTCCTATGAGCTCTCCTTTAATAGACAACTCTTCTGATTTTGGAGATTGTAACAGACTGGTAACAGCAGTGGAGCTTATCCCACTTTCTTAGTAAGTCCTTCTGGAATATGACTTATAGACCTCTTTAGAATATAGATGTACCAATTAGCTAATGCTGTGTAACACACTATCCCCAATGTTCACTCGCTTTAAGTAATATTAATATATACAATGTCATCAGCTGGGTGTTTTTGTTTCTCTAGGTCAAGTTTGACTGAATATATCTGAGCTTAGTCATGCTTTTGTGATGGTGGGTGGGTGGGAGGCTGGCTGAACACTGAAGCCTCGTCTACCTACGGGGTGGTTCTGAGGAGATTTCCCCTCATATCTCTCATATCTCTCATCATTTCAGAAGGCGACAGTTTATTGTGTCATGCTTCTAAGAGGGTACTAAGAGATGCCAATCCTTCAGGGACCTAGACTCCCAAGTGGCTCACTGCTGTTATTTATATCATTTGTTGAAAGAAGTCACAGGTTAGCTCAGGTTCGAGATGTAGGGAAACAGACTCTACCTCTGTAGTGAGAAAAAACACAATAGTCAAGCTGAAAAGCGTCTGGATACAAGAATCAGAAGAATCCTGGGCATTTTCCTAATGAGTTGAGGGAACATGGTCCACCATCCTCTTCCCTGTGTTCCTTCCCAACACTGTGTCACTGAACATTACAGGTCACTAAACACCCCCTCTATAATTAAAACAAATGCACTGGGTTCGTGCTTTCTCTCTACCAGCACAGCTGACTCCATCACCTCTGGCCGGTTGCCTGACATTTCTGGCCTTGAGTTTTCTCATCATTCACATTAGGGTGTTGCTACCTTCTGGGGTCATGGTGATGGCAGCTGGTCCCAGACAGGCATTCTTTTCTTTGTCAATCACTCTATTTCTCTCCTCCTTCCTCGTACTCACCTGCAGCTGCCGTATGAACACCAAGGGGATGATAAGGGAAGTAATTACAATCAGAACTCTGTTGAGTGCCGTGAAGAAAGAAGTACTTGTGGATAGACACAGCAGAGAGGTGGGATAGACCACACGCGAACATGTGTTGGGATCACAGAGTTGTATTTAGAGAAGTGACAGGGCTGGCAAAATGACTCAGAGGCTAAAGGGACTTGCTGCCAAACCTTGTGACCTGCCTGAGCTCAATCCCTGGGTCTCACATGATAGAGAGAACCTAATGCCCACAAGTTGTCCTCTGATGGCCACACAGGAAGAATGATATGGGTATGTGCATACACACTAAATAATTTTAAATTTTTGTTAAAAAGAAATGCCCATTTCACCATTCCAATGAAGTTTTTCATGTGTGTTTCTATTCGTTTGTTCATGGGTATACATTACATATGTGGGAGTCAGAGGTTGGCACTGGGTGTCTCCTTGCTCATTCTCCACTGTACATACTTGGACAGGCTCTCTCATAGATCCTGGAGCTCGCTGATTTGGCTAGTCTAGCTAGCCAGTAGTAGCTGCTTACTCTGTGTATCCCCTTGAGCTCTGGGATTACAGGTGAGCTTCCATGCAAGCCTAGCATTTATGTACTTCTGTGGGTGCTGGGGATCTGAACTCAGTTCTTTCTTGTGATTTATCCACTGAGCCATCTCCCCCAACCCAGCCAATGAAATCTTTTTATATAAAGGATTGTTAGAGCAGAGAGACATAGGATTTACCATGAGGACATGTACCATCTCACGTATATAAAGAAGGGCCCTATCACCACAAGGCCTTCCTTTGATAGCTCTATGCCTCAGGTGGTCACCACAAGGCTGGGATAGGCTGCAGGGCAATACCATCATCACCTTTGTAGTGAACAAGTGACTTGACAGTCACGTGTTAAATCATCACTAGATGGCAGTAACAACTAATGCTTCATTTTCTAGATCTCACCATTTCACTTTTGTGTCCTTTTTGTTTCCGTTTTAAGCAAGCATTCTCTTACAATATACAAATAGTGTTTACCTCAGTCCTTATTGTGACGTTGACTTGTAGATACAGAATTTAAAAAGGCAGAGATCAGGCTAATTCTCAAGCTCCAAACCAGACTTCTCCCTGGACTCAAAGTTCTCATTAAGAGACTTTTATTCTACCCCAAACAAGGATAAAAAGATCAAGTATCTAGTACCCTCTGTACTAGACAAGGAGTCATAAGCTTGGACCACTGTTTCTCTTTCTTAAACATAAAAAGAAGACATTAAAAAGGCATCTATGCACCTGGAGGGGCTAAGCTGATTTGCCTTAAGCCATTTGGCTCTTTAAACAGGGTTCTGTTTAACTTCATTTTTATTTTCGCTCCCAAATCCCTCCTTCTTACTCCCAAACTCCATTTCTATATTCAGTATTGGATTTGTTTATTTTCAAGGCATGATTAGAACAAGGATGAAAGAAAAAAAATGTAGCAACATTGAAAAGCATCATTATAGTAATGACCTCAAGTCTACACATTGTTCCAGCTGCAATCTGGGGCTGTGGATGCCAAGGCACTGCAAGAGGAGATGTAAGTGGGGCTTTTGGTTCAGCATCTAAGTGACCTGGGGGATGTCTAACAGGCCTAGTAAACGTTGACACCAAATGCCTACCTCTTGTTATGAAGTAGATTCAATGACAGATGGCCAATATTTGAGAACTGGACCTTAGAAACCTAGCGATGTTATCTTACAGCATAATCTGGGCTGATAACGGAACAGGAATTCTTTGGAGACATGTACATTGCAATAGACAGGGGACAGCTCAGGTGCTGGGAGTGAGGTCACACTTACTGCCCTGGGACTACACCTGTCTGCATCTTGATTTTGTGAATAGCCATATGTGCATGGGATAAGTGTTGCTTAGAATTAAACTGGTGGACAAAGGACACTCTAACGGGAAAGTGGGCACACATTAAAGAGCCTCACTCTAAGCAAGAACAGGATTAGTAACAGGGTCACTGGAGCTAGGATCTCCAAACAAGAGCACGTGCACTCGCTAAGTTAATGGTTCAGATGAAGGAGACATCATCGAGGAGGCAGTGCTCTGCACTGCACACCGAGTGGATGTAGGGGAGCAAGGTATGAGAGGGGAGCCAAACCCAAACACTCTGTACACGGTGGTCATCAGCATCGCTAGTAGTTCTCAGACATAATTGGCAGTAATTTGCTTGGGAACCCCTTTGTCATCTTCTGAGTCTTGAGTCTGGGAAGTGAACTTAAAATATTAGGCAGGAATGGGGAATCATGCTTCATTAAGCATCCCTATTCAGAAAATCTCAGGGTAAGCCGAGCTTACAGCTGGAGAATACTAGTGGAACCAGCTGTAACCACCTGGAGACACAGATGTTTTGAAGGCATGGCTGGGGCAAACACTGAATTTAAAAAGCTCTGTGTGTGTGTGTGTGTGTGTGTGTGTGTGCATATCTGTGTATGTAATGTGTGTACATGTTCATGTAGGTGTGTACACATGTGTGAGCATGCATATAGAGGCCAGCTATGGACATTAATTGTCTTCCTCAGTCACTTGTCACCTTCCCTTTTGAGGCAGGACCACTCAGTGAAGCTGGAGCTTACAGATTCAGCTAGACTGGCTGGCCAGGGAACTCTGGGGATGCTACTGCCTCTGCCTCCCCAGCCCTGGGACAGCAGGTGTACACTGCCACACCAGTTTTGTTTTCTTTTACCTAGGTACTAGGGATCCAAATCCAAATCCTCATGCCTATATGGCAAGCACTTTACCCACTGAGCCATCTTACCAGCCCCCAAATTCATGTCTCTTGACAGACACTGTCCACGTTAGCTATTATTATATAGGAGTTCCTTGGCCTGGACCAGAATCTAAAAATGAAATTACTTACCACCAAGAATTAATATACAACATAGATCAGCAAAAAGGAAAGGAAGGGGAAGTTAGACACCAGGTTTTTGCTTAAAACAAAACTCCAGGATTGCTGATTTGACATTTCTTTCAGATTTTTAAATTTTGCATTTAATTTTAAATTTACCTTCCTCTGTGCATAAAAAAAATCCTCATAAGATAAAAATGGAAAGAATTCTTCAGAGGAAGTGCTGGTTTTATATTATATCATCACTTCTTTTTAAAAATATTTTGTTTATTATTTTTATTTTATGTGCATGACTGTATTGCCTGCATGTATGTGCGTGCATCCATGTCGTGCAGTGCCCACAGAGGCCAAAAGAGGGTATCTGATCCCCAGGAACTGGAGTTATGGATGATTGTTAGCCACCTTATAGGTGCTAGAAACTGAACTTGGGACATTTGCAAGAGTAGCCAGTGCTCTTAATGGCTGAGCCATCTCTCCAGCCCCATGTACTTCTTACTCTCTCTGTTTTCCATCATTAGGGGAAATTATATGAATGGAATTATTAAATGTTTTCCCTTCTTATAAAATTTAACTTTTATCATAGGGCATCAAAGTGATCAATAAAGATAATGTATATTTTCAGGGGTGGTAGCAGTGATCAGTGCTAAACTCTATCAATAAAATGGAATATTTGTGATAGCACAGTAAAAAATATGAAAAGGAATTGTAGCCACTTATTATACTCATTTTTGACCACTAATTGATCTCTTTAAAACTGGTAATTTAGGATTAGGGCTAAGGATGTAGGTCAAAGACAGAACACTTGCCTATAATGTGTAGGACTGTGGGTTTGATTCCTACCACTGGGACAACTTTGGTCATTTAACATAGTATCTTCCAAACGACAGTGACATTTTATACACTAGAATGTGAACTGCAGGAGAGCAAGGACATTTGTTTTATTTACTGTTCCAATGTATATAAACCACAGTGAACACTGTGCATTTGGGACTTATAAGAAAACTCAATGTAAAGTCATAACACCTGCTCTTATATAGCCCTGCCCCAGTTTCAGTGTTCTGCCAAAGACTCGGCTCCTTCTTTCCCAGCTGTCACCTCTCTATTCCTTCCACTTCGGTCCTACTGAGTGCCTAGGCAGGCGAAAAGCTGATGATCCCATTTGGTTCTGCTCTGATAGTAAAGAATCCAATGTCAAGGCTGGAGAGATGGCTCAGTGGTTAAGAGCACTGATTACTCTTGCAGAGGACCCAGGTTCAAATCCCAGCACCCACATGGTAGCTAACAACCTTCTGTAACTCCAGTTCCAGGGGACCCGACGCCCTCTTCTGACCTTCACAGGCATTGCATGACAAGGGTGCACTTATATGCATGCAAGCAATACACTCATACACATAAAATAATAAATAAAATATTTTTAAAGAATTTTTAAAAATTAATCCAATGGACAGGTAAGAAGACGAGGGTAAGTGCAGCCAGAAAATTTTCTGGGAATGCTCCAAAGTGCACAAAATAAGGAGCCTAGGACAGTTATAGAACACAATCAACCTTCTAGCCTTTACTTTCTATCACCCAGAGTATATGAAAGGAGATACTCCTTCCCTTTGTGACTCAATTTCTGTCACTTGAGTTAATATTCCCCTCATTTCTCAACATCCTCATGATCATAGCCATGTACACAGTTAAAACCCCACTGAATAGTCCAAGTGACAAAGGGGGCCATCGTGCCCCTTCTGATAAAAGGCAACCCTGAGTAATTTCTTTCAGTCTTGAATCACTGTAGATGCTCAGTCACTTTATTCAAGAACGAAGGACCACACTCAGGGTATGTTTTGCCAAACTCAGTCAAACATCCTGAAATGTTTTGCAACAGTTGGAATTTGACACGATCCCAAGCACTTGGCTTTTGTCCCTTTTTCCTTTAATTGCCGAGCCCAAACAGAAAACGGAATCCATCTGTTTCAGAGACGTTTTCCTCAGTCACATCCAAACTTTCCTTGGTGAGAGCTGGTTGACATCTCTGTCTTCGTGGACCTAACACTTTATTTCTCACGTTTTGTTTCTTGGAACTGTGAAGCAAACAGTAACAAACACATAAACTGTAAAATCGGGTGCTCTGAGTAGAGGATCACGAGTCTCATACCCAGAATTGCACATCTAAGGGGGGGGGGCGGTTAAAGGCACCTCTAGAACAAATGTGTCCTCAGGAGTCCAGAGAACACAGTTCATTGAGGATAGATTCCTTTTGGCTCACTATCCACCAGGAACAAGGCATCAGCACCTCACGCAGCTCTATGGGGAGAAAGTAAAGAATTCTCTGAGATTCCACTGACAACTGCTGTTGAGTGGTTGGTGGTTATGGTGAGCAAACCAGATTAAGAACTTAAGAAAGTTGGCAAGGTCTATCTAAGATCATTTTATAAGACCCTGAAACTTGAAAGAGAATCCTAACCCCTGTTTCATGTACTTAATAATTTTGTGATCTCGGTTCTCAAATAAGTCCCTGAACTCGTGTTTTTCTTTTGTAAATAAAGATAAGATGCTGTCCTGGCATATTTATAGTGTGAGGTAAGATTGTGTATTTCAACACAGAGCCTGGCATTTAGAAAAAAATGAACTAATGGTAGCTATTTGCATTACTATTGTATTGGGGACTGAACTCAGGACCCACTTTTAGACAGGTGAGCTGGTGCTCTACCATTGAGCTATATCCCTTGCCCTCTATAGTTTCTTCTAACAGTTTTATGAGATATAACTCACAACATACAACTCACTCATTTCAACTGTGTGATTCAGCCATTTTCAGTATATTCACAGAGTCAAGCAAGCAGAGGGGGTGGGGGCATTAGAACATTTTATTACTCTTTGCCTTTATGGATATGCCTATTCTGGACATTTATCTAAAGTCAATAGTATAATACATGGCCCTTCATGACTGACTTCTTTCATTCAACATGTTTTTATGTTTTATCCATGTTGTAGCATGTATCAGTAATTTCTTTTTATTTCTAAATGATATTCCATTGTACAGATATACCACATTTTACTTACTGGTCAGTCACTGGAACTTTATGTTGTTCACGTTTCTTGGCTAGAATAAAAAAAAAATTCTACTGTTAATGTGAATATGCAAGTTTGGTTATATATCTAGAGTGGAATTCTATTAACTTTGTGCTTAACTTTTTGTTTGTTATTTGTTTATTGAGACAGGGTCTCCCTGCAGCCACAGTTGGCCTGGAACTCATTATGTAGACCACATTGGCCTCAGCCTCACAGAGATTGCCTGCCTCTCTCTGTCTTTGAAGTGTTGGGATTAAAGGTGGGCACCACCATGCCCGGCAAACACTACGTTTTTGTTATAGCTATCCTAGTGGTTGTAAAGTGACAATTCATTGCAGTTTAAATTTGCATTTCCCACAAAGCTAATGACAGTGAGTGTATTTTGTGTGCCTGTTCTTTATTTGCATATGTTTGAAGGAATGTCTACTCAAATTGTTCTTGTTTCATCCAGATTTTAGCTTCTATTACATAGTTCAAGATCTTCTTTATAGATTTTTAATACAGGCCCTACATACTATGATCTGAATGTGTCTCCTAAGAATTCATTTGCTGAAACTAAATCAGCAATGTGGTGGTTTTCAGAGGTGGGGCACTTAGGAAGTGATTAAGTCCCTGAAATGGAGCCCTCATGAATGAGATAAACTCCTTTTAAAAGAGGAGCTTAGGAACTAACGGTCTTTTTCGTTCTTCTGTTGCATCATGACAGAACACAGCAGCAAGGTGGGAGATTGGGAACAGAAATACGTGCTCAGCAGCCCCTGAATCTGTGCACTGTGAACTGAGATGCCCCGGTTTCTACACTGTGAGAAGCCAACTTTTATTACTCGTATATGACTAGAGTGTGGTAATTTGTTCTAGCATCAAAAAACAGACTAAGACAAGCCCTTTATGGGGAAGCTTTTTCTTCCATTCCCATGTATTATTTTCACTTTCTTGATGGTGTCCTTCAAAGCACAAAGATAAATAATTTTGGTAAAGCATAAAACAGCCAGAATTTTTTCTTGCTGTTTGTGCTTTTAGTGCCGCATTTTAAGAAATCATTGCCAAATCCAATGCCATGAAGCTCGCCTGTGTCCTCTAAGGGCTCAATAGTTTCTGTTCTTACACTTAGACTTTTGGTCCATTTTGAACTAACTTTATATATGGTAAGGGGTAAGTACCCAACCTCATTCTTTTGCATGTGAATATTCAGTTGTCCCAGCACCATTAGCTGAAAACGTTATTTTTCCCACTAAATTCTCTCGATACTGTCTATGGAAAAACCAGCTGATTGTGGCTGAGATCGTTTGTCTCTGGATACTCAGTTCCATCCTATTGATATGCAAATCTATCATCCTGCCAGTAGAATATTGTTTTGATCACTGTGTGTCTGTAGTAAGCTTTGAGCTGAGGAATCTGGCATCCTCCAGCTTGTGCTCTTTTTCACAATGATTTTTATATGTACAAGATCACATTATCTGAAAACAGACCACTTTGCTCATTCCTTTCCAACCTGGATACTGTTTATTTCTTAGCTAACTGCCTTGCCTAGTATCACTGGTACCATTTTGAATAGAGATAACTCCAATCTTAGGGGGTGCACATTATTTCTTTCATCTTTTAACACAGTGTTACCTGTGGGTTGCTCATGCACTTGATCAGATTGAGGAACTTCCCTTCTCCAAGTTGGTTAAATGATTTTATTACAAATAAGTGTTATTGCTAGCCCACAAAATGTTTTCTTTTTTTTTTTTCTTCTGTCTCTTTTTTATTTCTTCCCAATACCTGCTAGAATACCAAGATATTAGGAAGGACAAAATCACAGGTTACTAAGTATCCCTAAAAGCCCTGCGACCAAAGCCCCTGCACACCTTACCCACTGGTCACCCTCTGACCCAGCACACAGTGCACCCTACATACACTTTGTTCTGCCTTGATGGCTTACTCTCTCCTGGTTCTGGGGCGCATGGACTCCTGTCACTCTTCTTCGGGACTGCGGTGCCTTTTCTTCCTCTTTCCAGGTGTCCCAGAGTGTTTTGGCAGCTACTAGTGTTTGGAATGCTGAAGGTTGTTTTTCAGACAGTTGAATTTCCTTTCTGCTCTTGGACCCAGTTGGATTCCACAAATATTTTATGAGTACATTTTTATGCCAGGCATCATTCTTGTTTGAGCCTGATAATACTCAAAATAACCCCATAAAACTGTTTGTGGCTTGGTCCCTTTTACACAAGGAAAAAAAAAAAAGACAGAAAAAGGCTCCATACGGCCAAGTAATATGTCCAAGGCTATATACATGGTAGGTGGCACAGATGGAATTTTATTACAGATTTGCCTATTTGGAGCAAAAGAGGTAACACTATATAGTCACAAACATTGAGACAGAACCCAGGGTCCCAGCTGTCTGAGTCATAGGAGGAGCTGATGTGGTATGACTCATTTCATTCCCGATACAAGGCTCTTATTAATCTGGGCTTTGTAAATTTGTCAGGCTTCCTCTTTGAAAAATCACACAGTCAACCCCCTAAGACATGCTGAACCATCTCTACTTCTCCATGTTTTCCGTACTGGTCCCTTGACCTCAAGCAAGCTACCTCTACCATAAAACTGACAATTTCTCACTGCCTATCTACCTCCTATTCAAGACACAATCTAAGAATCAAGTTATTTTGGAAAGTCTTTCTCATCCATTCAGGATCTTCTTCATCATAACCTGTAGCACCTGTAACACAGTACTCACCACAGTATTTCTTCTACCCTCTCCTTCTTCCCAGTAACCAATCATCAATAAGTCATGACTTAGCCTCTTTAATTCTCTTCTGTAGCCCGATTTCCTGGTTCTTACCAAGTGTTTCTTTAAAAAAACTAATTGAAGTCTTAGGACGAGTCCCTATAGTTGGATTTAAATTATCCTCTGGCTAGAGTTAAATTATCACTGCTCAAATAAACAGCTGGGACATTTTCATGTTCCCTTCCTTTCTGGAAAATCTGTATCCTAAACCAAGGGGCTTCTGTGAAATGCGACGTTAAGAAAAGACCTCTCTTTTACTCTGTAAAACAACTCAGCATTACCAGGAGACCACGAGCTTGACTTTAGGCAAGATGATGATAATGAAAAAGGGCAAACCAAGGGTCTCTCTTGAGATGCCCAGTAAGAGCACCTCCTGTTTTATTAGAAGACCTGATCTTCTAAGTACTTCCTCCATCCAGGGATCCACTGTCTAGGCCTGAGACCACCTTTGGCTGAAAGTACAAGACTTTCATTTCTCCAACTGCTAGACAAAATAGTAATTTAACTTCTGGCCCAATCACCAGCTCAGTGACAATGAACCAGCTGCAAGGAGAGGATTTAGTGGTGGTGACACCACAGCAAAGCTTTACCAAGTTCACCTTTTGCTTCTCCTCTGAGAAAAGGTTCTCAGACCGGAACCAGGATGACGGTGTTGAACAGTCCTCCCAGACTGTATTCATCCTTACCAATTTTTCTCCAAGCCTTGGCATACCTTGGGCTGAAGGCACACATGCTATTTTCATTTAAACTTGAATGCTAAACCAGTGGGGTGAGTTGGGGTTTTTTCCTGGGTTTTCTGTTAACTCTGTCTACAAGTGTGGTTTTCAGAACTATTCCTCCTGGTCATTCATCTAACAGGCCGTGCTGAGATCTGTACCTCCACCCTTCTTGAAGCTTTCACATTCTATTAAAATGGGATCTTTTACCAGGAAATCAACCCAGACGGGGGAGTTCATTTGAGGCTGAAACTGTAAAGTGGCCAATTATCTCTCAGTCATTGGTTGCATATGGTCTTTACCCCAAGCTTTGGAAATAAAGACAACATTTAGCAAACATTCTGCTCCAAAGCTAATGTTTTGGAAAGTATAACAGCATGTTGGGAATAAATTACATGGTCTTTAGTGTGTTTTAGTGTTATTGACTGTTAACACGTGGTGTGATGGGCCAACTCATGAGCGCACTCCAGTCTCCCAAGGAATCGATTTCTGATTTGTGGAGTGTATGGTGGCCAGATTATATAATTAAACAGACTGAAAGTGCAGGAGACTATTTCTGAGGAAAGCTATGAATTCCAGGTCATACTTTCATTCTGATAATGTATAGACCATTTCCATATACTGGTCAATGGCAGTTGAGGACTTTCTTTAAGGATGTCCAATATAGTGATCCTAAAGTGTCACCTAATATACCTAATACAAGTGGCCTTGGACCTACTAAGTACAAGATCTTTTGCAAGGCTTTGTAGATGAATAGTAGGGTGTTCACAAAACAATCCTCATCTATAGAATATCCTGAATCAACAAATCCACAGAAACAGAAGCTGGGTTAGCGGTTCCCCAGAGCTGGGAGGACAGCAGAATTGGACTGTTGGTTCAAACTGTTGGGTTTCTTTGGGAGGTAATGAAATGTTCTAAAATTGACTGTGATTATGGGATAGTTCCCTTTTCCAGTGTTCAGTGCTGCCTAAACCTTCTCTGACAATGCAAGTGTCAGCTTTGGGAAACTGCCAAATTTTAGGTGTGGCACTTGAACCTTTGGCCTTCCAGGCAAAGGCAGTGATGCTACCAGCTGAGTGACACAGATCTATTTCCTGCATCAGTGACTGCTTAGATGTAAAGGTATGTGAAGCATTTCTTTTCCCCTTACCCCTGTCTGGCCTTAGCAGGACTGTGGGCACAGCCAGAGGTGCCTGCCCTGGGAGAAGCTGCTGGGTGCCTGCCAAGCCTCCAGGAGACAAAGCTGTTTGTTGGCTTATGTGGGTATTTCTTCACCGTAGATTTTCCTAACTTGAAGATCGCTAGAGTAAAAGCTCGTTTTAACCTTTTGTTTTAATCGTCTTTTACTCTTTTACTCTCCTCCTATCTAAAAAATATTTTGTTTTTAATATTTATTTTAGGGGGCTGGGGAGATGGCTCAGTGGTTAAGACCACTGGATGCTCTTGCAGAGGATCCGGGTTTAATTCCCAGCACCTATACGGTGGCTAACAACTGTCTGTAACTCCAGTTCCAGGGGATCCAACGTCCTCTTCTGGCCTCTTTGGGCATTGCACGACATGGGTACATCTATCTACATGCAAGCAATACAATCATACATATAAAATAAAAAATAATAAAATTTTTAAAAATATATTTACTTTAAATATGTGACAGAATAGACAAATTTACATTTCAGGCCTGATCCACCCTCTAAAATCGATGTGAATGAGCTCAGATTCTGGAAGGGATGTACAGGGCGTGTGTACAAAGGCAACAGGAAAAAACCAACAGGCCTGGACATTGGCATCTAGATTGTATCTTAAGAAGACATTTTAAGGGGTAATGGGATAACATAAAAACACACTGCCACGGTTATCACTAAATAGATGATACACTAGCAAAGGCTAGGAAGAATCATGCACAACAAATGGAGAATGTGAATATTCTTTTGTTAAGCTCCTTTCAACGTTGTTGCCTGGGGCTTGGATGTCTTTTCAGTGATAGAGGAAAGAACAGTGTGATAAACCATGAGCACCCAAAATGGCCCTGCTCAGTGTTTTAGAGCTTGGGCGCCAAAGGCTCAATATAGAGCTGACCTTCATGCTACCGTTCACTTTTGATCTCTCTGTCATTCTTGCCAGATGCAGTTCAAGTCCTCTGTCACTAAGGAGTGAGGGACTAAATTCAGCTGTGCTGTCAGTCACCCTGGGAGACACTTCTAGTCCCTGGATTCACTGTCGCTGTCACAGTCCTCCCAAGGAGGAATAATTCTCTCATGGCTGCAGGGAGAACAGATGTGATTTTCATCCAAAATGAAGGACTGCAACCTCTTACTAACCCGAGGGTCTGTCCTCAATACCTCAGTGACAGACCTGTGAATTCTCAAAAACTCAAGAAGGCACCTGAATTCCCTCCACAGTTTATTCCCAATAAAGTGGGATGAGGAGGACCAAATTACACACGCAGGCTCCTTGACCTCCAGGCCAGGGAAGCTGCATCTTCACAACTCTGTCATTTGCCTTGGAGTTGAGCTGCAATTTTCCTAAGTCATCCTCATAACATGGAGGTCAAAGTTGCACATGGTGACTGACTGGACAGCTTCCTTTGCCAATGTTGGCCATCTGACCTACTTCTTCATACTGTTGACCTTATACTTTCTCCAGGTGATCTTCTTGGAGACTAATGACTTATCTCTGAGTGTTGGGGTTGGGGATTTAGCTCAGTGGTAGAGCACTTTCCTAGCAAGCGTAAGGCCCTGGGTTCAGTCCTCAGCTCCAGGAAAAAAAAAAAAAAAAAGCCACAAAAAAACCCAAAAACAAGGCAACTGTTTTCCTTCTTTATAACACAGGAAAATGTTTGTGTCTTCCTCTTTGCGAGGGTGAAATGATGTTTGCAAGGCGAACCTGCCATGCCTGACACGGACAGAACTTTGTGATGTTACTCAATAAATTACAAATGATGTTTTTAATTACTAACATTGTTATAGGTATTGTATTACCACTCCAGTCTTTGTTTTATTCATCTTAAAGTAAGCTGGAAACACTTCACCATAGAAGCAAAGACAGGGAACTTGGAATCAAACTTTTCCATCCTATGAGCTGGATGGCCTTCAAGTTACTCTGCACATCTGAATTGACTCCCACATCTGTAAAACACAGATAGCAATACCTACCCACAGGGACACTGGGAGAGCCAATGTCATAAGGTACAGAAAATGATTAATGCATAGTAAGTGGTCAGTAAATAACAACTGAATCAAGACTGCAGTTTGGGTAACTCATCCAGACTCCCCCTTTTTAGCTTAGGTTTGCAACTGAAGAAGGCATCCAACCCTCCCCTGTGCCACTTCTAGCAAAGAGCAGCAGGACAGCAAGCCAAAGCATTAACAAGCTCTTGGCAGTTGCCTGACTAAATGATCACAAGACCTCCATGCAGAACTTTGATGACTGAATATGCAAATTATGCTTATTCAAGCTGGAATATCACCCAAATGGGTTTTGGAACTGCAGTGACCATATCCCAGCTGGACGTGGGAAGTGAAGCAGGGAAGCCAAAGTTTTTATTGTTTTGATTTTAGAGTATGAATCATCATACAAGCAGTGTCATCCAGCCAGGTGCTGTATGCTGATTCTGTGTCAACATCCACTGCTTTGGCAATGGAGCAAAGCAAGGATGCCAATGAGAAATTATCTTGGGCTTTGGGACATCTCAAAGATCAATATTTGAGTGGTGTTGGTAAAAGGACCCTGGGACTATCACTAAAAGTTAAGACTCAGTGTTTTCATGCGTGAAATGGGACAATAGCAAATATCACATGGGTTGTCAGATTAAATGAAATAATGTGTGAGAAGTGCGTGGGAAAGGACATGGTACTGAGTAATGCTGGATATGTGTTTTCTAACATGATAATGATTCGCGTAGCAGCCTTTGGGACTTTCCAAAAGCATCACATTTTTACTTCGCTCTGATTAATTTATGTTCTTTTTGGACAAATGCATATACATGGAATAGTGGAAATCATATAATGCATATGAACTAAGCATGATGCCTATATCTGGGTGGCCAGAAATAATTCTGAGGAGAAAAAAAGACTAGAATGAAGCCTTGCAAGAAATTTACAAATTGAAGTAAAGGCTAAAAGGGCAAGAGTAGAATTTTTTTTTTTTTTTTTTTTGTCTTTTTGAGACAGGGTCTGAGCAGAATTGTATGTGTCAATAGCTTAACAGACGCTGTCTGTCCTACCTTGATATATTTAAAGAACTCTGTCAGTCTGGGTGAAAACACACACACACACACACACACACACACACACACACACAGGCACTCTAAAGTTTTAGACTTTATTTCAACCACCTAATTGCCTATTCCACTGACCCATCTTTGTTCTCATTCTGTTGACCTTTCACTAACTCTCATATCCCAGTGAATTGTTCTATCCTGGTCTTTCCCTTTGGGCTCAATATGTGGCTTTGTCTTTAAATTTTTAATCCTTTACTTTTAATCTTTAGTTTTTATCTTTGCTTTTCCCGAGTAGTTTCCTCCAGTAGATTCTTGTGGAAAAATACCAGCAGATTGACACCAGTCCTCAGAATCACTTTTCTAAATACATCCACAGGGATTTCTCTAGTCTCATAAAAGATGTAGGAAAGCAGTTATGGCTCCTGCATTATTTAGGAACAAGTTTGCGTCTGTATTAAGGCAGAATGAGGTAGTAAAAATGCATTAGAAAGTCAGGTATAGTAGTATATACCTATAATCCCAGCACACAGGAAACCGAGGTTAAGAACTATGAGTTTGAAACTGAGGTAAGAATCACGAGTTTGAAAGCACCCTGGGTTACAAAGTAAAATGTATCTCAAAAACAAAAAAAAAGTACATTAGAGTCACAATGAAAGATTTTTCCTAGAAAAACAGACTGCTTGGTAAGACAGTCCTCCCACTCCTGCGTCTTATGGCAATTGAGAAATCCAGAGGCCCAGATTATATGTGTGTGGATGGTCACTCATTTCTTGAAGCTTTCTCTGATGGCTGCTGTCATTGGATTGCTCAGTCTTCCTGTTACCAACCCATTGGCTGGTGTCATTTCATTCTACCTGGATAGAAATTGTGGGTAGACAAGGAGAAGCACTTCATGTGCTGTTCTTGGAAGTTCTTACATCTCTTGGTATTTAGCAGCAGCAGCAGCAGAAGCAGCAGACAGGCAGGGGCAGCAGTATGTGGTACTTAGTTCTGTGTAGGCCTCTGGTAGGAGGACTCTTAGCTCCAAAAGTGTTACAGCTCTTATATAGACCCAAGAAGTCAGGATTCCTTGGCCTTTGGCAGCTGCTAAATTGCAGCTTCCAGCAGGTTCTGAATACTGGGATTCCTTGGGCCTTGACAGCAGCCAGTGTTATGGCTCCTGGACCTGGAGCTTTGGCCTTATAGATTTGACAGTTCTTTGGAACTCGAGTGAACCAGGCCTGCTGGTTCTCTTCTCTGACACCACATGGCCTTCTGGATCCTTGGCTCTCTGCTCTCTCTACTTCCACCAGCCCTCTTGGTCCTACTCTGGCTGTTCGTCTGCAGCTCAGTATGTCAACTGCTCAGCCACAACTGCTCAGCCATTCCTGCTGTTGCCATTCTGCTGTTTCTACTGTCGCTGCTGATCCACGGTCTCTGTTGCTTGTTTCGTGTTATCAGCTCAGCACACTCTACTAAAAGTAGGCCAGAAAGAGCACTGAAGATGACTTTGGGGGAGCTCGTATTACAACTGCAGAAGAAGCAGCACAGGACCATATCTCCCAGTCAACTGACTGATAATCTGCTTATATAGCCAGAGAAGGAGTGTGCCTTGGTCACAGCAAAACTCTCATGCAAATGAGGGTCTGTGTTTGTACCAATTATGCCATTGACCTTTTCTACCAATCACAGCAAGGGAAGTAGAAATGGTTACAAGATCTCATAGAGTTCACTCAGACCTGATAGCAAATGTCTAGTACTGACTGTTTGAAATAGATGTAATTTGAGAGCAAGTAACTGCAATGATTAGGTATTGTCCTTAAGGTATCCATGGAGTGTTCAAAATGGCTGGTGCTTGGATAGGGTGATCTGAATAGCTGGATGACTGACAGCTGTTTTCCTCAAGGCAACCCAGAGAATAAGGAAGGGTCAAACAGCTGTCAATTAGGGCATCAAATTGCCCCATCCTCCAGTGGCTTTGCTCATTTATAGGAAAATGATCAGGAGCAGTGTTTATAATAAATATTTAAAGAATTTATCATTAATCCTAAGCACGAAGGTCCAGCCTAGCTGGGGAGCACTTGGCAGACAGCATCTTTTCAAAGAAAGCTTGTGAGGGCAGTAGAACAAGGAAAACAAAGTCAAACTCAGTCAACTTATAAACAGTGTGTTGCTCATCTGTTTGTTGGGGAGGAGGAGACGACAATGAGAACCATTTTGAAGACTCTAAGGGAAACTTTCTAATGTTTTCTTTATTTTTATTTTATGTGTATGAGTGTGATGCTTGCATGTAGGTAGGTGCACCCATGTTGTGTGGTGCTTACAGAGATCAGAAGAGGGCGTCCAATCCCCTGGAACTGGAGTTGCAGACTGATGTTAGCCACCATGTGGGTGCTGGGAATTGAACCCAGGTCCTCTGCAAGAGCAGCATGTGCTCTTAACCAATGAGCCATCTCTCCAGTCCCCTAATTTTTTCTTAATGTCAAAATTCCCCTTTCTCCTTTGGGGCTAGAGAGGAAGAAAGAGTATAGTTTTTTAAAAATCTTTTACCCAAAACCCCTTTTTGCCCCAGGATTACAGATAAATAATATAGAATTAAGGATTAGTCTGGGTTTGTTTCCCTCACTTGACATGGCATAGATGTTTTTAAAAGAATGCTGTGGTGAGGTGCTGGAGAGATGGTTCAGCAGTTAAGAGCACAGACTGCTCTTGGAGAGGACCCAGGCTCAATTCCCAGCACCCACATGGTAGCTAACAACTGTCGGAAACTCCAGTTCCAGGGGAATCTGATGCCCTCTTCTGACCTCTGTGGGTATTGCACAACATGGTACACTCACAAACACACAGGCAATACTCTCATACAAATAAAATAAAAGTAATAAATTGAATAAAGAATACTGTGGTGGATGGAATGAGAATACTCCCCCCATAGGCTCCAAGTATTTGAACATTTTGTCCCCAGTTGGTGGATCTGTTTGGGGGGGTGGGGATTAGGAGGTGTAGCCTTGCTGAAGGAAATGTGTCACTGAGGGTAGTTCTTAAGCCTTGCCGGATTGCCAGTTGCTGTCTGTTTCCTGTGCCTGTTTGAAGATAATGAACACTCTGCTTTCTGCTCCAGCCACCACTGCTGCCATGTCTCCCCCACCATTATGGACACTAACCCTCTGAACCTTAAGCCAAGCAAACTCTTCCTTCTCTAAGTGGCCTTGGTCATGGTGTCTTAACTCAGCAACAGAAAAGTAGCTGATATAAATAGCAATGTCTCACCAGGTACTGGGGAAAACGTTTGAAGCAGCTTCCCAATACCCCTTTAGCTTATTATAGGACTAGCTTCCCACGGGTCTTCGTTTTCTCCTTTTATTGTTTTCTTCAGGATATTTTATTGCCAGTCTGAGGTCAGATTAAGGCCTTGTGCAAATACACTAAGAGCTTTAGACAGAGAAAAAAAGATCCCTGCTGGCTAACATGAGTGACTGAAATAAAGTGTTGATAACTGAATTGTTTTTTTTTTTTTTTTGGTCTTTTTGAGACAGGGTCTCCCAGCTGTCCTGGAACTCACTATGTAGACCAGGCTGGCCTTGAACTCACAAAGATCTGCCTGCCTCTGGCTCCCGAGTACTGGGATTAAAGGCGTGCGCCACCATGCCCGGCCAACTGAATTATTTTTTAAAAAATGTTTTCTTTATTATTTTTATTTTATGTGTAGGAGTGTATTGCCTGCATGTATGTAAATGCACCCGTGACATGCAAGGCCACAGAGGTCAGAAGAGGAGGTTGGATTCCTCTGGAACTGAAGTTATGGATGGTTCTTGGCCACCATGTGGGTGCTGGGACTCGAACCCAGGTCCTCTGCAAGAGCAGCCAGTGCTCTTAACTTCTGAGCCATCTCTCCAGTCTGACAACTGAATGCTATAAGCCACTATGACCTGAATATAATTAAACCAACATATAAGGAGTCTAGCGCTGATGTGACAAAATAAACCTAAGCCCAGTAAATACCTTTTACTTCCCAGATGTTTCCAGGCCTCTTTACTTGTGTGTGTGTGTGTGTGTGTGTGTGTGTGTGTGTGTGTGTGTGTACATGCATGTGGAGGTCAAAGCACAACTTTTGGTATGATTCTCAGGAATGCTGTCCACTCTTTTCAGACAGCATCTCTTATCAGCTGTTGCTCATCAAGGAGGCTAGGTTGGCAGACCAGTGAGCCTAGTGATCTGCTGTCTCCATCTCCCCAAGGCTGGGATTACAAGCACATGTCACTATGCATAGCTTTTT